>NC_041405.2:91550693-92150693 GCF_900747795.2 Erpetoichthys calabaricus | reverse complement strand
TGTTTATGTTTTTTCTAGCCCCTTAGGAATAAATCACAACAACGTGTCCTGTGTCTTGCTTGATGTTATTTATTCCTTTTGAACACTAAGGACCTCATTTCAGCCCTCAGATCACGTCTCCTCTGTTTTTCTGATTGTTTGTTTTCACCAGTTACACAATAATGGATGAACTGGTTTTTAACAGAATTTTGCATTTAGCTTGCTGTTGGTTTAACTTAAAATAGAGGCTATGTAGTGTTTCAGGAATATCATCTGGGAGGGGCGTTGTAATGGGGGTCGACCCAAAACGATTTTAATAAAATTTTACACATGCAATTTTACATTATAGTTGGATCAACTTAAAATCCAGGCTCCACAGCATTTGAAACATTTCATCTGGATCTATGGTTGTATTTGGGGGGTTTCAAGAAATGTTCACTCCAAAATGGCTAAGACGAAAGTAATGAAATTTTGTAATTTGTATTATTGTAGTACATCATTAGACTTGTTGTTGAAACCACTCCACTTAAAATATAAACTTTAAAGTTTCCTAAAAGTTCCATTGAGAAATGAGGTTTTATTGGGTTAGGGGGCAAAAGCAAAACTGCGTTTCCACATTGAAACGGTTCAGTTGATGGTAATAAATTTGGCACACTATTTAGGTTTGACTCTAGTAAGAGTACAGGCTACATTAAACATCAGTGATTCAATGGAAACAATGGTGGGGTAGGGGTGCGGTATGATGGCGGACCAACACAACAATCACACACCACTCAAAAATGGCTATGTCTATTTTCACAAGTTTTGTATTTATTTTATGGTTCATGCAATATAGGCCTCATGGTGTTTCATGCATTTCATTGGGGAGTTGTAATAAGAGGGCTTTCTTACCTTAATCGATTACTCAAAATATAACTGCACAACGCTGGCTAGAACTCTATAAACCACAAAAGCTTGTAATTCATATATTTTAGTACACTTTGGTCACTTACAGAATCAGCACTCTAGAATATTCTTTTCAAGCTCACGTTCAAAACCTTTATATCACACCTCATACAGTACATATGATTTATTTATTTATTTGTCTTAATTTGTTCCACAAATAGTACAATAGATTTTAATTAACTAAGCCAGTGGTCTCAGCCCTAGTAAACATGCTGAGGATAGAAATTCTATCTCTGTCTCTTCAGTGAGTGTGAAGTGAAAAGCATGCAATCAAACTACAAATCACTGGTATACTGTAACAGTACAATCAATGTCTTTGCTGAGGGCTGCTCCACACTGAAGTGCACACTTGTTCTCTTGGAGCATGAAAGTTAGCTGGCTTTCCACGTCACTGTTTCTTTGGCTAATGGCACTGTTGGGACTCATTTTGTAAGAGCCTCGGTTCATCTAAGCATCATTTCATTAAGTTTTCCTAATCGATATTGAGAGGAAGTCAGTATTTACCAGTAGGCTTATTTTCACTTACTTTTCTTACATAAAATAAAAATATGCATGGAATGGTTTTACTAGCTTACTATACCAGTCCAGGAGTCTGCCCAGCATGTGTACATCACTCACAGCTGTCCTTTGGGTAATGATTATAGTTTGTTTTTCCCTGATGAGACCATCTCATTTAAAGCAGATCCCAAGGAACCTTACTGACTTAAAATACATTGAAGGCAAATGACTTTGGGGGAAAAGAAACCAGTAATGGAGAACAAATTATAAGCAATTCCAGAATCTGGAAGATAATTGCATATATTAATTATCATGATTCTAAAAGAAAAACACAAAAACAGACAGCAATAATGCACACATCACTTTCTCATCAGTAATACTGAAATGCTGACATTTCATTTCAAAGCGTTTTTGTATGTTATTTTTATTTTATATGGGCATTTATATTTTATTATAATTTCTGCACTACAGTATTTGTTGTGTTGTAGACAATCTTTGTCCAAACCTAACTATTCTAGTAAAGGGCTGCAGGGGGCTGGCATACATTCTGAACCTCATCCGGCATAAGACAGAGAATACCCCTGGGTGGGCCTCTGTAGTCTCATATAGCTCCCTTTAGAATTCACATCTTCAGATGAGGAAGAAAAAATGAAATAAAATACTATATCATAACAATCGCCAAACTGATTAATCCTATTTTGGCTTGTGAGAACCTACAGGCCATCCCAACACTTAGTGACACAAGGCAGGAGCCAACCCTGGATAGGGCACCAGCCCATCTCAGGGCCCACTACTGCACACACCCATGGTCAGTATGGAATTAGCAAATAATCTAACGCAGGCATATTTTAGGATGGGGGATGAAAACTGGAGTACCCAGAGGAAAACCCATGGATAGAATTACCAACTCTGTGCAGATTGTGAATGAAGTTTCCTGGAGCTAAGGTGCTTTAATACTGTACTACTAAATTATGCCCTCAACCACATAAAGTGAAGTTACAGAGTGGGTGGTTGATTGGACAGTATTTGCACATTTATATATATTGTGACAGACGTCCAGGGACCTTGCCCCACCGGGACGCCTGGAGACAGGAAGGACCGGGAGATGGGCTATATCTTCCCCGGAATGCAAGAGGGTGACCTCCCTGGATTGTATGGGGAAGTTCTACCTTATGGGAAGATGTGGCCACCACCAGGGGGCGCCTGCACAGCTCCGGAACTTTGGTCCGCAGAACTTCCGCCACACCCGAAAGTGCTGCCGTCTGTTAATTGTGGAGCACCTGGAGTACTTCCAGGTGTGCTATAAAAGCAGCCACCTCACTCCAATCCAGGAGCTGGAGTCGGGTGGAAGAGGACAGAGCTTGCGTGTGAGGAGTGGAGGTGGCAGAAGAGAGAGAGGAAAGAGCATTATTATGGCTAGTTTGTGCACTGTGTTGTTGTGCTGAAAATAAACGTGTGTGTTTTATAACATTTGGAGTCCATGTTTGTCTGTGTCTGGGTTCAAGATTCACAATATATATATAATTTAATTCTTTATCTGCACTATTGCCTATACAGAGTATTCCAGCACAAAAATAACGTTACACTGAATTGTTCTTGTGCAGAATGCATTTTTCCAATTGAAAGCAGAACAAAGACTTTAAAAGATAATTCTGATTAACAGGTGTTGAAAGCTTTTACAGAGCCCTGCTTCTCACATCCCATTCTTACCATGGGTGGCTGCCACTCTGAAATGCTTATCTAGCCCAGATTTTTCCTTTGTTGGAAAAACACTTCTATAAAACAATGCATCAGACATGGAAATGCCAGGTACTCACAGTTCAAACACACTTTGCCCCTTCCATAATCCCAGGCCACTGAATCTCCATCAAACGTGCACAGGATGCTACACCAGTATTTCATAACACGGCATGCTTCAGTATTTCACCGGCACTCATTGATGATTGGTCTACTGGGGCACAGAGCATTTACAGGAGTACCCAGAGAATGCCGTGACAAACACTAGGAAAACATTCACCTCCCACATAGTAACTGGGCTGAGAATTATACACCAGTTCCTCAAGCTGTGAGGGTGATGTGGCTAGAATCAGTCCAAAGATCTGAACATCAGTATCAGCTTTACAGCCACTAGACAAGCTTCAGTACCAAGTTACAGTATTGTATTTATGTGACTTTTTCCTCCATGCTATTGTAATTTTCTTTTGTTTGTTTCACAATACAAGGCATTAACATTTTTCTTTCCTCAAACTACTAATTTGTCTTTCACACCAGCTTTCTGATCAAATGCTACAGTTTTGGCCTGGACAATCACTGGGGTAGCACTTTACAGAACAACTAGTGCACCTTCAAGTCTTGCATCGCCTCCACCTTTGCCTGTTTTGTTAATTTCAGCTGTTTTCTTTATTCCCATATGTGATGATGTTATTTTTCCATGCATATGATGTGAAAAACAGCATAAAACAAAGATGGGCTGCAAGATTTCAAATTGGTCTGCTTTATGGTGCTATGTAAGATATAGATTTTACACAAATATGTCAGGCCCCATCACCAATTTTTAATCTCTTTCATGTTTGGGGGAGCCTAAGCCTGTTCCAACAATGGGTTCCACTACCTCTGACAACAATCACAAAAATGCTGACATTTTGATCTAAATTGAAAATGTCAGAGTTAACATAACTTGCCCTAATTTGAGGTGTTTATAAGAAATGCAATGTTTTACTTCATGAAGTAGAAGTGCATAATAAACTGGGAAAGTTGCATCAAATATTTGAAATATTAGAATGTGTTTCAATTTAAATGTTGTGGCAGATGACTGGGGACCTTGCCCCACCAGGATACCTGGAGAAGGAAAGGACCGGGAAAGGGGCGATATCTTCCCAGGGGTGTAAGAGGGCAGCCCCCTGGATTACATTAGGGCCATGGATGGGAAGCTTGGAAGCTCAACCCTGTTGGGGTCCGTGGCCACCGCCAGGGGGTGCCTGGACAATCCCAGAACCCTGGATGGCAGCACTTCCATCACACCAGAAAGTGTAGCCAGAAGAGGAACCAAATGCACCTGAAGTACTGCCGGTTGCCCATGCAGCATTTCAGCCACACCAGGCCTTCACCAGTAAAGTCAGGGACAGCTTTTATGCCGAGGTAATAAGGCTACTCAACAGCGTCTCACACTAACATGTGCATGAGGGTTTCTTTTTATATGCATTTAATGTAAGGATCCATATTCATTTTCATTGGCATGGTACTCTTATCACTATTGTGTTGGTGGCAGGTATAGAAGCTTTCCAATGTACTGTACTACTGAATGTACACATAACAATAGATTTGAGCATGAACTTTATTAAACTCATCCACACTCACTTGTCATCAGATTTATATGCAGATGTTTCCTGCCATTAAATGTTTAGTTACACTTGGCGGCTGACTGGCTTCTGGGACTTTACTTCTGTTCACTAAACCAGCCAAGAAGATTCCAGGGGTCAATTAAACACTGTACTGTATAACTTGTGCCCAGATACCACTGCAGTATGGAAATCATTTTACTGGGGAAACTTGGCAGCAACATGCCCTAGACACAGAAACCACAGGGTGTAGGCTGCTGTAAGCCATTATGTTATGTTTGCCCTGGCTCTGACATGATAAAGTTGCCCAAGTGTTGTACAGAGCAGGGTGCTGCCTACCGCACAATTTTAGAACACACACACTACACTTGTCTCAATTTGGACATCCTTAATTTATTTGGGATTTTTACTCTTCTAACTGTTCGATTCTGTACTGGGGCAATAGGAAATTTTTCTGTGCCATTAAATCTCTTTCCCTTACTTTGTCTGGAGCCTGGGATATACAGTGCCATAATATTTACCCCTTGGCTCAGGCTAAATCAGGGTGGGATTGGGTGGGTTATCCTGGGTTGTTCTTTTACTGTGATGGATGGATGCTACATATTCTACTAAATTTAATATAAGAAAGCCCAAAGAGAATCACTCTTATAGCACCCAACCTACCCCTAAGACATGCAGTTCACACAACTTTCCTTGTTTAAGGTTTGTACATTGTACATCGTAAATACTTGGGTGTGAAAAACTTTTTTTTCTTGTTGCATTGTTAGCAGACTCAGATGTGTAAAACAGTTATGATATACAGTATATGGCATTCCTCACATGCAGCTTTATCTTTTCCATTAATAATCTTAGTTCTTAACAAAATTTAACAGTAATTTGGCAAAGTATTTGCCTTTTGTTAAAGTGGAGAAATCTGCAAATGCTGGTATTATCATATTAATAATAGGACACCCAAGAGGCTCAGTGGTTAGTGCTGCTGCTTCACCAATCCAGCATCCTGCAACCGAATCTCAGTCTGGGCAATGGCCTCTGTATCAATTACTCTTGCTTCCCATGTCTGTATTAGTTTTTCTCAGGGTATTCCAATTCTCCTATTCTAAGACATCCACATTTATTGAAACGGCAACTCCAAATGTGCCCAGTGTAGGTAACTGAGCACTGCAGAAGACTGGTGCCAAGTCTAGGGTTGGTACCTATGTTGTACCTGTTGGGGACTCTGGCCTGGATTAAGTAGGTTTGAAACTAGATAGACAGATAGATAGATAGACAAACAGACAGATAGATGAGTATGTGTTTGAGTGTACCCTGGGATGAAATAGCATTTTGTTCATGGCTGCTTGCTACCTAGCACCAAAGTGGATGACACCACACTCTGTAATTGCTACTTTCCACTAGGACTGGTGCATTTCAAGGTCCAGTTCAAATTTCTTGTTTCGTGAACTTAATACAATGGATTTTTTACTTGAATGTGTCTTCAGAGTAGTGAAAGGGATACGATATGCAAAAAAAAAAACCAAAAACTGACAAAAAGTAAACATAGAGTGCAATACATCTGCACAATTTCACAATATGTACTATATACTGTATATAAACATTGATAGTCGGATTTAAATATTGCAGTAGTAATAATTTATACAAACAATGGCAGTTTGTAGAGCTACTTCTTGATTACAAAGTCAAACTTAATCCAATCCGATGTATATTATTTCTTAATGCCTTCTACTTCCTCTCTGGTTGAGATAACAAACAGACTACCACCCAATTGCCTGAAGTTAACTATGTATCATCCTTCTATTTTCCTGTGCATGACATAAAAATTAGTTTTATATGAGTTAATATCAATAAAGCCTCTGGTCTGGATGTAATTTCAGGGCATGTTTTAAATCCTGTAGTGACTAATTAGCTGACATCTTCTGTGATATCTTTAATATTTCAAGGAGCAAATCCATGCTTCAAAAGGACAGCCATTATCCCAGACTCACTGAATGACCAGAGATCAGTGGGACCCACATGCAGTTAGGAAGGGCTGCACCAGGACAGTTGAAGTCACACACTTGGGGTGAATTCTTTAAAACTCACTTTCTACCCCCCCCCCCCCCAATAGATTTTATACTAACAAATTAGAAATTTGGCATATCATTTAAGACATCTACATTGTGCACCTGGGAGCATCTTGGATTCCCACAGTGTGAATTGGCAAGTGTGGCTGGGGAAAGAAATGTGTGGGCCTCACTGTAAGACTGCAAGGTGGTTTCAGATAAGCAGCAGACGATAAATGAATGAATTAATGAATGAAAAATAGGCTGGCCACTTTATGGAGAAAAAACTCACTAGAAGAAGCACTGATGATAGGAAAACTTGAATTGCAAATGATAAGTAGAATTTTTTTAACAAAAGATGAATAGATTTCACCGCAGTAAACGTTGAAGAACACGATTGAAAGACTTCTGTTATCACTGATGGAGAAGTCTGGCATTTTGGGTTATCTTCTGCATCCAATGTGTCAGATTCTTCTTTACAACTGCAACTCTTGTAAAGGTGTGTTCAAGTTCAAGTTCAAGCACTTTATTGTCATTGTGTAGCACAACAAAATTACTTTTTGTGACAGCCCTAAGGTGCATTTAAAGAAAAGTCAAATAATTCCAAATATGTCGTATACAGTGTTAAGTAACCAGAGCAAATTATTATTGTACAAAGTACAGCAGCATAAATTGTTATTGCACCTGTTAATGAATAGTACATTACATATTATATATTATATTACATTAGTATATTGCACATTATCAATATAGTTTATTGCACATGTTCAATTAAAAATGATCTCAGACTGAGGAGATTCAGAGTTTAGGAAGTTTATGGCAGATTGGAAAAAGCTATTTTTTAGTCTTTTAGTTTTTTAGTTTGTGCGTAGATGGATTGACCTAAAGCGTATGCCTCACGGGAGCAGCTCAAACAAAGAATTTCCAGGATGAGTTTTGTCCTTGAGAATGTTTTTGTCCCTTCTCACACAGCGAGTTAAAACATGCAGTAATGCAGAAAGTCAGGAGTTGGCACTGCTTTGTCAATGCACTGGAAATGGATGATAAACATAAAGACACTCACAAGCTGCACATAGTGTGTCAACTGCGATTTACTACCCATTTGTAAAGTATCATCATGTCAGGATTTGAAGGCACTACAGCAGTATTCTCTGCCACATTAGCTGCTAAATGATTCCTCTTAGCTGGTTTTCTCTTTCTGAAGTTTGTGTAAAACTGAACCTTAACCTGTGTGGAGTTAGTGGTTAAACAGCAGGCGTCTGCCTACTAACTTAATCTGTAAACATTCACGTTCTTCAGTCTTGCCTTGTAGCTCATACCTCACAGCCTAGGATTATGGCTTGTTGCTTTTTCTGGATGTTCTCTAGTGCTGTTATATGTTTTTGTAATAAAGAGGCATACATAGCACATAATATTCTATCTTAGGTGTTAGATTGTGTCAAAACCAAATGAAATGAAAATAATTCTAAGCAAATTATTAAAACAATTACAACATCCGCTTTCAGACATACAGGGATACAGTCAGACAGAGGGAAGTCATTTGATAATTTACAAACAACTAATTAATATTTTGCACAGTGTAGTGCTTTTCTGCAAATGATGACATCTCAAAGCATTTTACCGAGCACAGAGAAGCCTCATTGAATTTTTTTAATGTGCTTGTTATTCATGAAGCTGAGGCAGGCTGAATGACTTGCTCATATTCTCACACTTTTACAGCCTTACACTACACTGAAAATAGATTCAGTGTAATATACAGTATGTCCAATAAAAATGTCATCGGGCATTGTTAACAAAGGAAAAATAAATCAGCTACCAAAGATTTTTAACAATAGCTCTTGTGGATAAAAAAAAATATAAACATTCCACTGCCTCTGCTTTGAATTTATTGAAAATGAAAGAAAAAAAATTCAAGTACCAATCCACAAGCATTTTTTTAATTTCAAGTCGTAACAGTTGGGTTGTCAACTGCACAAAATCAGATTTGAACTGTTTAAACCAAAAAGGCTACTTGATTTTTATCAAAAATTTGATTTTTGCCACTCACACACACATTCATATTTCTTTACGGCACTTTAGGAAATTGCCTTTCAATCCCAATTTAGTGTTATTTACATTTCCCAAATCCATGCACATCTGGTTTAACAATTGCCATGCATACAGTACGTGTCTATGGGTCACCCTCAGGCCTTTCTCTAAGGTATGTGGTACCATCCTGGGTCAAGAGGGGGCGCTGTGGCTAATCATGTCCTCTACTGTTCCTTTCACAGCACCGAGAAGATGCCCAGTGAGGCCACCTGACTCCGCCCCTTCCCGTCTCCCCCCTATAAGTGACAGGGTTAATGGAAGAAGGCATCACTCTGCGAACAGAGCACAGAACATAACTCCTGCGCGACTGACCACATTGAAAAGACCACGTTTGTTTTTTTTTGTATACATTTCATTTCACTGCCTTGTGTACTTGTACTTTAGCTTTTATTTCTGTTTCAAGTAAATGGGGAGACCAGGTTGCCACCCCAACATTTACAAATTGGGAATTGTAATTCCTCACTTGACCTCACAACATAAGTGGAAAATCACATTCACATATGGCATTACATCTTTTCTTGATGCCTATTATATTGTGATATTTGAGGCATGCAACAATGATATATTTATTAGAATGTGTAAGGATATTTAAAACGTTTTATTTTTCAATGAACATGTTCATGAACATATTTTTTTGGAAAAACAGAGTATCATACATGTTGAATCCAAAAACTTATGTCATTCATCATAGGTTTGGCTCTTCCAAACTCCTAGAACGGCACTACCACTAGTATTGATTTCAAGCAGAGTTGCTTCCATCCTGTTTCAGTCTACAGGACTGATGTGATCTTTTATGTGTTGCATTGTTTAAATTTGATGTGTTCTTGACGATAGTTTTTTTTTAGATAGATGTTTTTCATCAGGGGATATAAAAGCTTAGGTAAATTGGATTTGCTAAATAGTGTGTGTGTGTTTGTGTGTGTTCAGCCATTTATTGGACTGTTTTAGGATTTTGAACATTTTGAACAATCCAAATAAAAGTCATGAACAACCATACTTACTCTGGCAGCATCAGGCACAAAGCCAAATCTGTATAGGGTATGACTCCGTGGTAGGGCCTGCTCACAGCCATACTCACTCATAGGCAGCCAATTAACAAGATGAAACTTTTATGTCTTTAAGATGTTAGAGTACTTGGACAAAAAAACAAAACTATACATTCATACTATAATGTGAGAGACTTGACACAAACAGTAATTGAGCTGAGATTCAAAGCCAATCTCTTAGACTGCCACACGAAGCAATGTCATACTTTGTAAAATGATCTTCTCGTCTGTAGTTTAGTTTCAGAAGAAAATAACCACCTTGAATTACAAGAATGGAAACTGTAATATGTATAGAAGGACTAAAGTGGTGCATATGCAGTTGCTAGTTGTAGAACATAGATGGCGATGTTTCATAATTAGTCCCAGTAGCTGCCAAACAAGGCTATCACTCAGCTGAGCCTGGTGTCAGTCGATCAGAAGAGAAATGATTTAACGTGAAGACCTTTAGTATTTCATGATCTATTTATTACCATTATCACCCTGAGACAGTGGAACACATGTTGTATTCAACTCTAAATTCTGTGAGATCTTTACAATATATTTCAATTAGACAGAGATGTTTATAGGAAAATGTGAGAGTAAAGCAGTTAGTGATACGGAAAAGTGGTACCATAACAATAAAAAGGCACTATATAAATAAAATGTATTATCATTATTATTATTATTACAGAACAGTGGTACTGTATAAGGTCTTCTCTTGTTTCTAGTTCTTTTATTTCCTGTTAAATAAAGGGTATGTGGCAAGAAGTGAATCTTGGATAGACTGTGGCAACACAAGAATTGTAAAACATCTGAACCAAATACTGTAGATGTTATATTTTCCACACACTGGGTCAGGTCAGGTTTGGGAGCATGTACCCATCACACAATGAAACACCTTGGGATTCTGGTTGGCAACCCCACAGGCAGACATGCAGTCCAGGCCCACCCCCCCAGAAATGACTATCTATCTGCTGCAGCCAAGAGTTAGTGGGCGTCCCCTTGGCCTGGTCCAGCCGCTCAGGTCCTCAACAATAAGTATCCTGTGCGCCGAATCACCCTTGGGGAATCATGCCATATGGCCATAGTGCCATAAATGACGTTCCCTCACAATGCAGGACATGTGCCTCATTTGGGACACCATGAGTAACAGCTTGTTTGACACAAATTCAAACCAGCGGTACCCAAGGATTCTCCAAAGAAACACAGAACCAAAGGAGTCCAGTCTTTGTCTCAGGTCACTGGATAGCATCTATGTTTTGCAATTATATAGCAAAACAGGAATCACCAAGACTCTGAAGACTTGGACCTTCATCCTTTTGCATAGATATCGGGAGTGCAACACACCATTTTTTAGTGACCTCATGAACTGCCATGCTCTCCCAGTTAGTCTACTGACTGCATAGGAAGAGTCTCCAGAGACATGAATGTCACTGCTGAGGTAAATAAACCTCTAGATGCGGTTGCCATTCTCACCGCGGACAGAAACACTGAGATGGCTGTGCCCAACAGGTCATTAAAGTCCTTGATCTTGGTTTTTATCCAGTACACTCGCAAATCCAGACAATCAGATTCCTCATTCAGTCTTTTGAGAGCCCCAATTAGAGCCCCCATTGATTCTGCGAATATCACAGCATTGTCAACAAAGTCAAGATCAGTGTATCTCTCTTCACCAACAGATGTCCTATAGCTGCTGGACCCCATGATCTTGCCCAACACCCAGTCCATACAAGCATTAAACAGAGTAGGAGCAAGAACACACCTCTGATGAATCCCAGAATCAACTGGGAAAAATGCAGAGGTTCTGAGTCCACTCTGCGCAACACTCACAGAACCAGTGTATAGGCCGGCCATGATGTCCAGCAAGTTCTGGGGGATCCCACAAGTCTCATGATGTCCTACAGGGCAGCTAATCAATTGAGTCGAATGCTTTATGAAAATCGACAAAGGCTGCAAAGAAACTCTGCTGATATTTGCGTTTGCGCTCCATGAGCACCCTCAGTGCCAGGATGTGGTCAATGGTAGACTTGTTAGGTATAAAAAAGACTGCTCTGGTCGCTGGTAGGTGAGCAAGTCTTCACGGATCCTATTGAGCATGACTCTAGCAAGGACCTTACCCGGCACCGAGAGCAGTGTTATCCCTTGTAGTTGATGCAGTCCAGATGATCACACTTTCCTTTCTAGATAGGGACGACAAGTCCCATTTTGCAGTCAGTTGGGATGATGCCCATCTCCCAAAAAGAAGCAAAGATTGTTTGCAGTGCCAGGAGGACAGCCTTACCACCAGCCTGGAGAAGTTCACCCCGGATACCACAAATCCCTGCAGCCTTCCCTACCCTCACCTGGTTCACCACCTGTGCAACCTCAGTGAGATTGGGTAGTTCACAGCTAATTAGAGGATCAGCCTCAAGAACCGTGGACCCAGAGATGTCCAATAACCTAGCCGGGAGATCAGCATTAAACAGCTGCTCAAAGTGGCCAGTCCAGCAGGTCACAGCTGCAGCATTATCCATAAGGACCGTTCTATCACCTGTCCTGACTGCGACTCTCCGAAGAACAGATTCAGATGTGCATAAGGCATCGATTCCTCTGTAAGCAGGATGTGGGTCGCTAGACCACAGATGATGTGTCACTTGCTCACATATTCCTCTAACAAACATCTCCTTATCTGCCCTCAGAGCCCATGCAGCCCTCCTTCTCAGTTCCTGGTACAGACCAGAGTTGCTACCAAGCCATGCACTATGACACCTCTTGATGATATCCAGGGTGCCCTGCGAGATGAAACACCTCCTTCTGGGCACATTGGTAACACCAACACAACCCTCAGCAACCTTCAGAGTCTTGTCACAGAATGTCTCCCACATCACATTAGGATCAACAGTCATTAGTTCTCAAATCTGTGAGTTCCTCACACAAACTGCATGCAAACTCATTTGAAACAGCCTGATCTTGGAGTCTGGCCAGGTCCAGCCTCATTCTCCATGTAGGTGGTAGCCTACTGGGCCTAACCTGGATCTTCACAGTAGGAACAAGAAGTCTGTGGTCAGAATTCACAAACTGGGCACTTCAGTAGATGCTTCAGTTTTGTAAGAGCCTCCAGCATCTTCCCACAAGGATGTGATCGACCTTCACCGCATCACCAGTATTGGAGTACTCATCACCAGTGTTATAGCGCAGGGTGCTAGAACCAGGATCCAGTGATTCGAAGCCCCTGACCTTTTGCAAGGTCAAGGAACAAGGAGCCACTTTCACCACGGTTGCCAAATACAATCCTCATAGTCAGCCCTGTCATTGCCAGTGGTCGCACTGAAATCACCCATGACTAGAGGAGTGTCACCACGCGGGCACCCATCAACCACCGAGCGAAGTTGCAAATAAAATGTCTCCCTCACCAAGACATCACTCACACTGGTTGGAGCATACACTGAGACAAAAGACAAGGCACCCACAGATTACCTTAATCTGAGTCTCATAATATACTCTTTAAAAGAAGTGACATCGGACACCATTGAAAGGACCTGATCCACCACAGCAACAGCTACTCCTTGAGTATGACCGGCATCACAGTGACCAGACCAATAAAAGGTGTACCCAGCTACAGAGATCTGGCCAGTCCCAGGTGTGTGCACCTCAAAGAGTGCTGCCACTGAAATGTGGAGTTTACGAAGCTCCTCTAACAAGATGTTCCACATGCCTACCATGTATGGGTGCCTTCAAATTGGGACACGAGTGCTGCCGTGTAGCAGGCAATGCCTCAGAGCCACACCCGTTCTGATCCCCAACAGGCCTGACACCATTGGCTCTTCAGCAGTTTTGTTTCTTCTGAGGATGAGGCTTCTGAGGGCTTCCCTTATCCCCTTCATAATGCGAGCAGCCTTCCTATGGGTGGCTGCAGCAGAGCTACTCCCATGGAGAAGAGAAAGGAGTCCTGTCTGTTGTTCTGGAGGTGTGTGAATTTCTTTTTACGGTGGCTGGAGTGGCAATCGTGCCACCAACCCCCAAGTTTTCCCTTCAAGTTGGAGGACCGTTTGCAGGGTGGATGCAGCTTAACACGGTTAACAGGGCAGGGTGGATGCAGTTTCCACACAGCAGTCATGTATTTTTGGATGGAATCCTCACGGTCTGTTAATTTTTTAACTTTTATTGCTAATAAAAATAAAGTCATATGCTGTCACTGACTTGATTTTATTCCTTTATTTCTCTTACGCAAGTAAGTATCCCCCTGGACTTTCACTTTACTGTTATCAATACTTCCCAGCTCCATCAAACACAAAAGTTGTCAACAGATGTATGGTAAGAATAGATAAAACATTTTAACGCTTAACATGCAACCCTGGCTTGAAACCAAGCATACCATTAACATGATATCAGCCAGAGTTCAATGCCTCAAAGCCACAGATCAAAGACTAATCTTTAATATTCCCTAAAGTTTTAATGTTCTGTTATTTTTTAAAAGCTTTATTATTCTGTCTCTTAGTTTAAGATTTGAAAACTTGTTACACTTGGCAGGAAGGCCTCCACTGAGAAACAGAAGCTGGAGGTGTAATGCAGCAGTGCTAAACTGCAGTTCCTCCATTACAGATCCACATCTGGGCTTGTCCCATACCTTTCACGTCTCTAGATTTCTTGTGCATGACAGGCAAATCTTTCACAAGAAATACTTTAATCCAGTCTTTTTTTATTAGTACATATTAGACAACTGCAGTGTTAATTCCTATTGAGATGGTTGGCTTTCCTACCAGTTGAAGCAATGGCAGATACTTATAAACAAGGAAAGTGCCATCCTGTTACTGAACTTTGAGCAGTCAGTCCTCCAGAATAAATGAAACAAAGGACACTGAGCGAGAAGATGTGTGATGGGAGACTGTCAGAATGTCAGCCTTGCTGAGGATGAGCAGCATGTGAGCCCAGTAGGCAAAAACTGGTATTGTAAAGCTTATAAAGGAACCAGAAGGCTACATGATTTTATAGAGCATCTGATGAATCAAAAACTTTATGCCAGGATGCAGTAAATGACTTCTTGCCAGTGTTCATTGAGGAGGGTGGAGTGGGATGATGACAAGCTGGCGGAAAAAAATGCAGACAGGGTGTTAAAAGAGGAAGAAAAAGAATGGCAGGAGCGAGGCAGTGTTTATTGTGGGTCTGGTGTGAGCAAGTAGACAGGCCACCCGCACTGCCTAGTTAGGGAAGAAACAAGTGTCTGGTTAGGAAGTGGAGCCATTAGAGGTTTTATATTTTATATGTACAGTATATTTTATTTATACTGTGTACACTCCCAGCTATTAATCCTGGTATTATTTATGCATTTTATTTTGAGTCATGGAGCTCCCCTAAGTGAGTTACAAATGTTTGGGACACTATCTGTCTCTGTTGCTTTTTATCACTTTAAATATTCATTCCAAGTAATGTCAAATCCAGAGCAATGAAGAGCAGCTCTGCAAACTCTCCAAAAAGGCCTCTGATACGTACTCTGCCCCCCACAGCTGAAAGAACAATTTGAATTATTGTTCAGTTTCATAATTCTGCATGGAAATGAAACTATACAGAGTTTAAGTAATCCCCATGTTACTCTTATTAACTATCCCGATCATTCCTTTACAATTTCTAAACAATCTTCTCTAATATCTGATGAGATTTATGCAACCCCTTGAACCTTATGGAATACTTTCTCTTTCTGAAGAGCAGTGCTTCTTTCTTAATTTATTTTCTCCCCCAATTTTATGAACTTTCATACCGGAGGTGTAACTGTGCAGTTTCTGATGCTTTCATCCCTGGCGTCCTTTAACTCGGTCTCACCATAGCCACTCACAGAGAAGGCTGACACATATTGAGGAAAATCTGCAAAAATAAACAAATAAATAAAATGAAATGTTGTCAGGATAGGCTCCATCACCTGTGTGGGCTTGAATTAGAAAGAGAGGGTTAGACAATTAATGAATAAATACATAAATAAATTTAACAACAAACATAAGATTTTGGCTTGTGCAAATCAGTAAGCTGTTTGGGTACCGAGGTTGTGCAAACTTTATGGTACCTCAAGTCATCATTCACTATGGCATTACGCATATCCATAGCTGATATCCAAATGTGCAACAACAGCAGACTTCTCTGATGATGGTATTTGTCATGGCAATGTGGGCTTGTGTGCATGATGTTGATGGTCAACCAGATCGAGCTTCGTCAATTACGCTTGTTTGTCCTGCTGAAAACGTTTCTACCAATTCAAAAACTTTTTCCCACATAGACAGGGAATTACCAGGCTGATATTTGAAGCCAGTCTTGTGGAGCTGCTGAGCAGGAACATCAGCTACTGCTGCACTATCAGTCATGCTTCGACCCCTCTCCACAGTTTCCTTTCCATTTTTTAAAGCCTCTAGTTTATAGTTATGGAATCAAAGATGAACCTTTGCTAGCTAAGGCTGAGAAATGTGTAACTGATGAAATTTGTTCTAAATCTTTATCCATATTATGTTACTACCTGCCATTTAAGACCTTGACCCAACAAACACATACCGTGGACTAGATTTCTCTCTCCTTATCCTTCTTACTTTAGAAAACAGAAACTTGTTTATGCAGCCACCATGCTTTATAAATATATGCTAATTGCCCTAAGATAGTAAATTTAAAGGAAAATGAGGGAAGATAATGCCTGTCAATATAAATTATTGGTCACTAGAGCACCTACATACACTTCAGAACATTAGAATATCTTCATACAGCAGCTATAGTCAGGGCAGTCATTTCATGCCCTGCCCTTTACTTGGCCCTGTGTCAAATGAATATTAGGTTAAAATATTATTTATGAAAATGTGAAATATGACAATGATATAACCTATTATATAAAACATAATGGGTGGCATGGTGGAGCAGTGGGTAGCGCTGCTGCCTCGCAGTTAGGAGACCTGGGTTCACTTCGAGGGTCCTCCCTGCAAGGAGTTTGCATATTCTCCCCGTGTCTGTGTGGGTTTCCTCCGGGTACTCCGGTTTCCTCCCACAGTCCAAAGACATGCAGGTTAGGTTCATTGGCGATCCTAAATTGTCCCTAGTGCGTGCTTAGTGTGTGTGTGTGTGTGTGTGTGTGTACGCACCCTGCGGTGCCTGGGGTTTGTTTCCTGCCTTATGCCCTGTGTTGGCTGGGATTGGCTCCAATGGATGGTGACTTGAGAAGGTCGTGTATGAATCAGAGCAACTCACTGATGGAGTAAAAAAGCTAAACGCTATGCATATTGGTGCTCTTATAGTCTCCTGGATCATGGACTACCTGACCAAGAGATAGCAGTTTATGAGACTCAGGGACTGTGTGTCAGAAATGGTGGTGTGTAATACTGGAGCACCTCTGGGAACCGTCCTGTTTCCCTTCCAGTTTACTCTCTACATAATGGACTTCCAAACAATAACCAGACTCTCAGGTAACTTTTCCTTCATAGGCTGCTTTAATAATGGAGACAAATCAGAGTATAGGAGGCTTGTGGAGGACTTTTTTGTGGTGCAGGAACAACCACCTGCAGCTCCACATCAGCAAGACAAAAGAGCTGGGGGTGAACTTCTGGCGTGCCAAAGAGCCTCTGGAATCAGTCGTAATTAAAGAGGAGGACATGGGAGTGGTGCAGAGATCCAAGTACCTGGGGGTCCATATAAAGAGCGACTGGACTGGTCTAACAACACAGTGGCGCTGTACATGAAGGATCATGGCAGACTGTACTTCCTGAGGAGACTCAGGTGTTTTGATGTGTGGAGAAAGCTGTTGGAAATGTTTTACCAATCTGCAGTAGCCAGTGCATTGTTCTATGCTGTGGTCTCCTGAGGAAGCAACTTGAATTCAAAGGACGCACAATGCCTGAACAAACATATCAAGAAATCCTGCTCCATTACAGTGCTAACCTTGGACATGTTGGAAGTGGCTGTGGAAAATGGGATGGTGGCAAAACTGGAAGCCATCATGAGAAATCTCCTCCGTCCTATCCAGATGGTGCTCTCTTGGAGCTCTTTTAACCACAGGCTCATTCCACCTTGATATGCTACCAAATATGTATCTCTGGCGGGGTCTTTTCTGCCACCTCCTATCAAACATTTCAGTGCTTCGTCCTAACATTTGAGACTAAATACGTACAGTATATTCTTTAGGTTCCCTTGTATTCATTTTGCTATTTCTGCACAATACAATACAATACAATACAATACAATACAATACAATACAATACAATACAATACAGTTTATTTTTGTATAGCCCAAAATCACACAGGAAGTGCTGCAATGGGCTTTAACAGGCCTTGCCTCTTGACTGCCCCCCAGACAAGGAAAAACTCCCAAAAAAACCTTGTAGGGAAAAAATGGAAGAAACCTTGGGAAAGGCAGTTCAAAGAGAGACCCCTTTTCAGGTAGGTTGGGCGTGCAGTGGGTGTCAAAAGAAGAGGGGCAATACAATACAATGCAGTACACAGAACAGAACAAATCCTCAATATAGTAATAAATAAAAAATATAAATTTTAGAAGTACAGAGCAGAATTTAACAGTAGATGATATATCCCATAATAAGATTTACATATCATATTTATTATTTATTTACTTATCTATCTATTGATTGATTGTATTATATGTCTTATGAGTCTGTATCTTTGTTGTTTAGGTCTCAGCTGCTTTATGCTTCTAAATTTCCCCTTAGCATTAATGAAATTTACTTAATCTAAGCTTACGAGCATCATAAATGTACTGTATATTCAGTTTCAAAGTATAGCTGGCCTGTAGAGCAATGGGTTGTCTTGTATTCACCTTAACAGATAGGCCTCTGTGTATGTTACTCCCCCAGGCCATGCCCAGCCATTGACACGGTCCTGGTTTCAGTAGCAACCATAATTTTTTTTTTTTTTTTACAATATGAGAAACAGCATTTTTGACCGCATTACACAGACAATAGTTAAATGTCCCCTGGCAGCTGGTTAATACTCAACTCACTGGGCACAGTCAAGTTCTCTCACATGCAATACGGTTCCACTTGGGGCTGATTTTGGTGGCCTGGACTCCACATCTCTCTCCTTCACCCTCAGTCCCCGGATTGACTGAGCAGATGACATTTCAGGTCAAGGCGACTAAAACTCTAGACACTGTGAGACCCTTGAGGGATGAGTAACTGCTCCTTTCTGACTGGGGAGAAGCCAGTTCCTCAGCAGGAATTCAGCTTGTCTCATCCCAATTTGGTATCAGTCTAATTATCAGGTAAAAAACAGATTCCCTCCTGATCTTTTAGCTCCATCCGTTTGGGTATGAGACACGTCGAAGTCTAGAAAAGACTTTAATGAATGTCACTTTACTTTGAGACATTTTATAAAATGTCACTTAATTTTCTTTGATTATTCCACATCATTGTTTTTTACTTTAAATGCTGTGTGGAGCTGTTCTTTGTGCCAGGCACATGGCATGAGAAGGTGGCTACAATAATTCCAAGTCTGTGTGTATGTGTCTATAAGCAGAGGACGTGGAGTTTCCTAGAAAACCTGGAATGGCAACCTGCTGAGAGCTGCCTCTGTGGTTATTGGGATTATGGACTGTTGGCAGAGCATATGATGTCAACAAATACTGTATGTAAAATAATATAAGCCCCCTATAACAGGGTATTTCTTTTGAATTTAGCTCGGTTTTTGGTTGTACCCTTCACTGAATACAGGCTCAGCAGCCCAGTCCAACTTTCCAGCTGCATTTTCCATACTAGTACCCAAGATATAAGTTGCCAACGCAGTAAACAGACCAACTTCAGTTTGATCTCTTGTAAGCGCTAAACGAAAAGGCTAGATTTTGCTGCTTTTCTGGGTCTTAAGAATCAAATGTTTTACAGTATTTGTCATCCTTTCCTAAACGTTTTTTTCACTACTATCGCAGACAATGCAGTGCCCACTCCCATGTACCAGTCTACATACGCAAATATAAACCAAAGTGCCTCAGCTGCCAAAACAACTGCTTCCATCTTTAATCTGTAGCAGTTAACTTTTACTCTTCTTTACTCGTAGCACATACATTTGATGTAACACTCTGTTAACTTTACTGCACTTCCCTAACCCTAACCCTAAGCCTAACCCTAATTCTTTTTATGTGTTTCCAGTGTATTGGCTGAATTGTATTAGTGGTGAAAGATGCCAGGCATTATGAAATTAGGACTGATTGCCTTCATGAGTTACTTTCCTGCTTATTTTACTCTTTCTATTTGTTATAGTGATTACGTTATATACTTCTATTTAGAATTTTAGGCATTTTGCTTTGTAAAGTACTTTCTGGGACCACCTAATTTGGAATATGCAGTAAAGTACAAACTGACCTTGTACTAGACTTTTGATGAAATGTGCCATTCTGCACATTTCTTTGTTTGTGCACACTCATGTCTAATTATAAAAGGAATGCAATAGCCATGTAAGGAACAGTACAGAGGAACTTGCCTGTGTCCACACATGCATGACTTGTAAGAAAATAATTACCCAGCAGTGTAATTTAAAGCCAAAACTTTGAAATGCTCCCATAGTAGAATCAGCAGCCCATAGGCTCAGAATCCTGGGTATTATCTGTGTGAGGTTTCTGTGCTCTCTCTCTGTATCAGTACAGTTTTTCTCCCACATCCCAAAGTCCCGCGTGTTAGGTTAAATATGAATTGTAAAGTGGCCTCACATGAGTAGGTATTGGGGGGTGTGATTGTTCCCCTGGACCAAAACTTGTTCCTACCTTTGTTTCAATGCTACTGGGATGGGCTCCAGCCCTAGTGCCCCATTATTGTGGTAAGTGTGTTTAAAAATGGATAGATGGTGTGCTCTGCAGTGAGCTTTATAAAAAGTTCACAGGCTGAGCAAGAATTCCGCAACCCGAGCTTTGTTATTTCATAGTGTAACATTCACCTGATTTGTTAAGCCTCTCATAATCAAATGCCCCTTTTGTTAAAACTGTTTTGCCCTGTTCACGGTTCTAGGATGCTAGAAAGTAGAAACAAGGCTCAAGTAGATAAAGTAGATAAAAAGGTCCTTGAAGAGAGGAATTCAAAACAGTCCCTACCTTTCAGGGTGACACTGCTCAGCAGCAGTGCTAATCGACACCAGCTAGTGGCTTCCATGGCGAGCAACTCCTCAGGTAGAGATGAAGTTTAAAGGTCCAAAAAACTCAAACAAACAGTATCTCAGCCACCAGCACCCTGACAGGGTTAATCACACACTCAAAGACTGGGTGTACTGTTCATCTTTATCTTCTGCTTCAGACCAATCTGCTTCCTCCTACACGGAGAATTGCTTTGCCAGGCACCGGTTAGATTCCATAAGCTGCAGCATAAAGAAGTTCAAGGCGGCAACCTTTGAATATATTTTTGTGGCTTGCTATTTGTATTATTATTACATGTAGGCAGATTCCATATGTCCTCTCTTGTCTGTTCTTATCCCTTGAAGTATTTACTTAAGTTGAGAAAAATGAGAACAGTCAGATGAATAATAAAAAACATCTGCATGAGGGGAGCTAAAGACAAGCCTTTTAAAGCAACAGCCTGACATTTCCTAATCTGCCGACTCCACAGGGACAGCACAGAAAGAGCAATGAGAAAGCACCTCCTTGCGCCATGCCATATAGTCTATAAGCTGCAGTTATTTGACACAGAAACATATTGGTCTTGTTAAGACAATACATTCTAAAATGTAATAAATGGCAGGCTTGTGACATTCACTTTCATGATCCAATGATCCTTGTGCTGAGGTTGCCCTGATGCAGCTCAGTCCGAGGTGATGGCATTTAGTTCACCTCAGGGTCACAGTGTTAGCTTTCAACTGTAACACACCAGTGAAGCTCTTCTGTGGGGTATAAAATACGTCTGGGTGGCATGCCTTATTTTGGGTTGTTTAAATTAAATTGTGCAAGATTTCCAAGAAGCAGAAATGATATGCTGTATCATTTTTATCACAAAGCTTTGCACTTTTTTCACTTACATTAACCCAATTAAACACTTAAACATTCAGTGTGTTATGGTATTACATGTGTTTATGTATTTTATTGTTTTTTCTAAGTCATTACACATTTTATTTGCATGTATTTTCTGTTATGTTTATAATTCCATACTGTCTCTTTAAATGTGAATATGTTCCTTGTGAGTGGAGTGTCAGTCTCTGTTTGGGATCTGCTTTCCCTGTAAAGGCGATGGAGACAGGCAGACCAAGTCGGAGTGGGAATCAAGTGGGGACTGTGCAACCCTCAGAGCCCTGCTCTATGGGTAAAACAGGAATGTTTTAAAAGTAACCATGTTAAGTATTTAAAGACAGAGTCAGTGAAACTATCAGGTGATAAATGACCTCACAGTTCATGAGTCACATATTAAATGTCCACAGCTTAATTATCACTAAAATGTTTTGGCTGTAGTTTGGCAGAGTGCGCCTTTTGAACCCAAGATCTGGCCTTGCATTTGTAGAGTCTGATATGGGCAAATGAAGGTAGGGCAGTGGAAATAAGCACAGCTGTATGGTCTTGTTACGTATAAAGTTTAAAGTGGCATGCTGCCTGAAACAATATGGAATGGGTACTGGGAGCAGAGACTGCTGGGATGCATTGTAGTTTTTACACAAACACATTTACAGTAGTCTTGCACACGGTGGCTTTAAAGAATGAAACCTAACAAATACAGCCTTCAAAGTTGCTATAATAAGGTACTTTAGTTACCGTAGTTTACAAAACACGTCATGCACTTGCTGGAAGCCTATTGCTATGTTACAATGTTTCCTACAATCATTTTGAAGCTGCTTGCACATAAGATACTTAAATAGAAGTAGAAATCTCTAAACAGTCACTCGGATTGTTGAAGTTATTTTATCTATGCAGCTGAATGATACAACAACATTCATTCACTTGCATACATTTTGTCTGCTTCAGGATTTTGTCTTTTGACAAAAATCTGGTAAAATCCTGGCATGACACACGTACTCTATACAGCATCTGCTTGTTTTTTTCTATTGACATGCTGCATGCCTTTTGTCTCCTTCAAGGGAAATATAAAATGAACCTCTACATGTTTGGCATATCAGTTTGTTGTTCTTGGAATCAGAAAGATGTTTTTTCAGAAATTTAAATTCTCTCTGAAGTTCTTCATTAACCAGTCATTTAATCATCGAATAGTCAAAACACGTAGTCATCCTTTCATATTAAGCTCGAGGATAAAGCCAGCGCCTTGATGTTGCACTGGCGCAGGTCCCAGGTTCTTTAACCTTCCATTTGGAAATACAGAATACTGCAACTGATTAGAGTGTCACATGAATTACTGAACCAAAAATATGGGACAAGTGAAGACTTTTTAAGAGTAAGACGGGACAGCAAAATGGGACATGTCTGGTCACCCTACATAAGAGATACAGGAGGCAACATCTCTTAAAAAGACTGCAGGACCTAAGAGGTGACTTGAGGGCACGTTTATTTACCTGATGGGATTAATAAAGAGGGAGCTGACCAAACCATCCATGGGATGGAAAGATAAGAAGCCACACCATCCTTGAGATGACCAGATAGCAAGCTAGAAATATGGAAAGGAGACACTAAATTGATCAAATATAACGGACTGATCAATAGGACTCTTGATGTTTGATCAGGCTTTATATATAGCCAGCTATAAATAATGGAAACAACATTTTAACACATGGTAATTCATGTAAACAAGTATGATATAGAAATTTGAAGCAATTTAACAGGGCTATGCACAGGCATCCTATTGGAAGCAGTGAGATTCAGAAATTGTAAGATGACCCACCAAGATCCTGGACTGCCAGAGAGAGAAAGAGTAAGGGCTCTTTTGGTTGCTGCTTAACCTTTTGGAAAGTATAAAGCATTTAAATGCTTTGCAAAATTGATGTTGACTTGATGAGAAATGGGCTCTTGTCTGTCATTGTCTGTCCTGATTCCTGATGGAGTTGTATGCAGTAGTTTGTATCACCAGGAGACAGGCCAAGGAGTCTCTGAGAACTTTGTCTATGCGAGGACTTACAGAGGTGTAGAAGACCCTCAGTGGCGTACAAACATTTAAGAGAAGGCTTTACCTCTGATAGGAGGGTCAGAAGCTCTTCAGAGAGGTTAGAAGAGAAACCCACTATTGTGACTTAATTACCCATGATGAAACTCAAACGAATAGACCCATGATCCATGGAGGGGGATGGAGATCATGTGATCATGATTAACTTTTCTTAAATGTTAGAATATGGTCTGGACTCACGGTTTTTACTGTTTTTACATCACGCTTTTTTAAGTGATACGTTTTGTGTGCTCTCGCCCACTGGTACACTAGTAATAATTTTACTATACTTTACTGACTCTGTGATTGAAAGTGTTACTGTGTCTAAATCAGTTTTAATTGTTTTAATTAGTATTATTTTTTTTTTTTATTGAAAATTCTTTTTTGGAAACTAAAGGCCACTACTGGATGACTCATTTGTTTGAAGTGGCACGGCACCAATGTACATCATGTGGTTTAGTTTAACTATTGAACTCACGTTCACTTTTATTGCCTATTTCCTGGTGGTTAAAATACTGAAAAAACATTTAGATGTCACCCCTGTAATTTGCCTGTTGTACATATTTGCATGAGTTGAAAGAGCAATGTAAAAGTAAAGAACAGAAATGAAAATGTGATTGCTTTTCCCAGACATTAAACAGTTAAGTAATTTTGTTACATTTTGAAAGACGTAATTGGCCATTTTTAATGGATTGCTTTTTTTGAGTAGCAATCCCAACTCTGGTAAACACATGTGGGCTCCAGTGAGCCCTGAGTGGTCTGCTATTCCATAGCTCAATGATTTTAACACTTTGTCGTGGCCATATGGCTATTGGTTTTCATTCCAATCCCAGTTTTTTGTAATAATTTCTCCTTTTAACTGAATATGTTATTTAGGTTTAGATTAGTGATTTTCCACAATGTATAATCTTTTCTAAAAAATTCTAATGCAGTGTTCATGTTTTCAAAAAGTAAGTTGTGTAATGATGGTACCTCATCCTCCAAGGACAAGGGTCTGAATCCCAACCAGGTCAGTGTCTGTGAGGAATATGGTACCTGCATCCAGTGTTCACTTGGGTTTTTTCCAATTTCTCCTGTCCTCTCATATCCCATAGTTCTCTCTGGTGGGCTGATTCATAATTATAAAGTGGTCCAGTAATGTCAAGTAATGTCATGGAAGCCTCGGATTCCTTGTGCTTCTAAAATAGATAAAGGATAGATGCCATGGGTCATCCTTACTTGGCCTGAGATACAACAATAATGAAGTGTTGACCCTGTCAATGTAGGAAGATCTGGTGGTTCTCCTTAAATATTTTACCTTATTTTGTCTTTTCTTTCCCCTCGTTCACTCTAAGTTGTGGCCTCACCCCTGTTAACTTTCTTATTTGGTTAGTTGTCAGCCTCTATCCAGTTCACACTCAGTGTTATTACTTTTAAGACTGCGACAGAGTAGAGCAATACCAAGAAAAGAGGAAGTTGTCACGCTTGACGTAGGGAACCTTATCTGAACTGCACAGCACATTGTGACATTAGTGCTACAGCTGTTTTATATATACAGTACATACATACATATACATATATATTAATGGCTGAACCATACACTTTATTTGTGACGTGTCCCTTGGAGGCATTTTTGGGACTTGGTTAAGTCATTTTCCATAGCAGGTTTAGATAGTACAACTTTGCTTTAGGGCCAAAGGTTTTTCCCTGTACCCCTTTGGAATTTATGGAGTGACTCCACGTGCACTTTATTTCACCCCAGACAGTACATATAGGGGCTATAAATGTTTTGACATTTTATTGTTTTTCAAAATTGTATCCGATTATATTCAAAATGGCTTTTTCTCACCTATTAACAACAGTAAAACATGCTTTAATGTTAAAGTGAAAAAAGATCTCTGAAAAGTGTTCTAAGTTAATGACATCCTGTAAGTAAAAGATAACATAACTGATCACTTAAGTATTTACACTCTTCACTTCA
Organism: Erpetoichthys calabaricus; assembly: GCF_900747795.2. Lineage (NCBI taxonomy): Eukaryota > Metazoa > Chordata > Cladistia > Polypteriformes > Polypteridae > Erpetoichthys > Erpetoichthys calabaricus. Next base: position 92,124,818 of record NC_041405.2, on the reverse strand, counting down.
GTATTTAGCAGATGCACCTTTGGCAGCCATGACAGTCCCGAGGCTGTGTGCACAGGTGTCTCTATCAGTTTGCACATCTGGACACTTGATATTTTTTCTTTGTAAAACTACTCAAGCTCTGTCAGGTTGCACGAGGATCCTGAGTGAACAGCCTTTTAAAAGCCCAGCCACAAATTCTCAAACAGTTTTAGATTTAGATTGTGACTTGGCCACTCCAGGACATTAACATTGTTGTCTTGAAGCCATTCCTGTGAAACTTTGGCTTTACACTCGCGGTTGTTGTCTTTCTGGAAAGCAAATCCTTTCCCTGATGTCTTGCAGACTGCATCAAGTTTTCCTCCAGGATTTCTCTGTATTTTGCTGCCTTCATTTTACCCTCACAAGCCTTCCTGGGCCTGCTGCGGAGAAGCTTCCCCAGAGCGTGATGCTGCTATAGCCATACTTCACAGTGGAGGTTGTGTTTTTGATAATATGTACGTATTTCATTTATGTCAAACATGGCGTTTAGTCTGATGTTCAAAAAGATTAATTCTGGTCTCATCAGACCATAGGACCTTCTTCTAGCTGACTTCAGAGTCTCTCATGTGCCTTCTGGCAAACTCTGACAGAGCTGTCATGTGCATTTTGTTTCTTGTAACAGTGGTCCACTCTACCCTAAATCTGTGACTGGTGAAGCACCCAGGCAGCACAGTCTCACCAAAGTCCAGCACTGTATCTTGTCACTCTTTCCGAGTGACCGCACTCTCTAGTCTTCTCCATGCATGATTACTCAGTTTTTGTGGACGGCCTTCTCTAAGCAGATTTGTAGCTATGCCATACTCTTTCCATTTCTTAAATGGCTGATGTTCAGTGAATTGGATATTTTCTTGTCTCCATCCCCTGACTTGTGTATTTCAGCTAACTTTCTACAATTGCTTGGAGTGTTCTTTTTATCTTCATTGTGTAGCTTTGGCCACCATACTGACTCACCACAAGTTGAACCTTCCACATACAGGAGCATTTAGACCACAACATTTTCAGTGGAAACCCGAGGCAGGTGATCTCCATTGCACTAATTCTGTGACTTCTGAAGCCAATAAGCGCACCACTCACAACTTAGGGGTGTCATATTGAAAGCAATGAATGCTCATGTGATCAGTTAATTTGTGTTTTATATTAGCTATTAATTTTCACCACTTTCTTTTTCACTTTGACATTAAGAGTAAAAGTCATTAATTAACACTAACATTAAGAGTCAAAGTCTTGATCAGTGTCAAGACAGTAAATTAAATCCTCTGTAATTCAATGGTGTATAACAATAACATTTGAAAACGTTCAAGGGGTGACAACATTTTATAGGCACTGTATATACAAAATATATGTACAGTATATAAAATGTACGGACAAAAGTGTACTCTTCCAAAAACATGGCTCCAGTGTCCTGATGGAAGTTTCTTCCTGGGCCAGTAATTACCCTGAATTTTCTGAAAACTTCACACCATGCTGTCATCTACAACTGTTGTTGTCCTCTTTGTTTGCAAAAATACTTTATTAAATTGTAATAATAAATGACAAATAAATAATGAAATAGCCAGAAAAGTATGCAAACAAACCAAAGACACAAGGGGAGGTTGTTATATCAGATCTTTGAAACAAGTGGGCTAAGCAAAGCTCAAAGTCAAAGTGCAGTCTTAAACCAAGTCTGTAATAATATTTTAGGTGCAACTAATTTCAAGAAGCCTTCCTTCTGAAAAAACATTCAGATGATAAAAACATGTGATGATGAGAGATAATGCTGAAAGATGGAGCATTATCTTCCTAAAAGAACTAGATTAAAAAAACGATAATTAGTGATTTCCCTGAAAATAGATTTTCTAAAATCTGCAAGGCTATAGCCTTGGTATACTTAACTGACTTGCTTGATAAGCACTAACAATACTTAGTAACAGTGTATATACTCAAAATGTCAATGTGCTAATTTAAAATTCTGATTTTAATTTCAATCTTTTTTGTTTCTCTGTTGTATAATTCTTTTCAATATTAACCTCTCTTTCATTTTTTATAGTCATAGGTGCGCTGCTTTCTCTGTTTGTGCGCATTACCATCACACCTCATTACTGTGCACTGATGTACCCCACAAACAGCCATGACATCGAGGGAAAGCCAGCCGGGCCGGAGTTGATTCCATGAGCACACTTGATCCGGTATACACTGGCTAAGTTGAGCAAAAGTGTTCTGATTTTCAGGAAAATTCCAAATCGCTTTATTTCTAAAACTTTGGTGCGACTTTTAGGGTTGGGGGCTGGGATTGTGACTTACATTAAAAGCAGAATAAACTCTCCTAGACTACAATGCTGAAGAAGTAAAAATGATGCATTTCATTCCTGACGCCATATCTTGTGTAAAATAAAAAAGGTGTTTGCACTTCAGTGAACTTTATATCATAATGGCTTCTCTAGATATTAAAATAAAAGTGACTTGATATAACAAGTCTGGTGTTGAAACCTTTCAGTCCTACGGAGAATTATGTGCTGTTGCTGCATTTGCTAAAATGATATCTGTAATGAATTTACACCTGATAGGACACTCCTGGAAGAGTGAACTGTGATAGTTAATGTGCATTATATGAATAAAATGCTATTTATTATTAGGCTGACGCTTTATCCAAGGCAACTTGCAACATTTGAGATACAATTGCTGACTTTTCTGTTGTTTTTCCAAATCGACCACAGGCAGGTGAAGAGACTTCCTCATGGTCATGCAGTGTCAGCAGCGGGATTTAAAACTACAACACATAATCATAATCTCGCCCCTCCTTATCTGTCCGACCTTCTTCATGTTGCCATTCCCTCTCATAACCTTAGATCCTTCTCCTCCATTCACCTGACCGTCCCTCTCGCCTGTCTAACCACCACTGGGAGCAGAGCATTCAGCCGTTCTGCTCCCAGGCTCTAGAACTCATTACCTATTGAGCTTAGAAATATTGAATCATTTTCAACTTTCAGATGTAAACTTAAAACCCATCTGTTCAAAATGGCTTTTTCTTTATGATTACAGTGGCTTTGTTTGGTTTTAACTTTTTATATTTTCTGATGTTTTAAGTTTTGTTTGTAATGTGCTTTTTTATTTATTGTTTGTTTGGGGTCCTTGAATGCTTAGAAAGGCACCTTTGTATAAATAAAATGTATTTTTATTATTATTATTATTAACTCTCAGGGTCTGAAGTGCAAAGACTTAACCATTACACCACACTTCCTTTCATTGATTTTCAGTATATGCCATCCTCCATCTTGTTATTGGCTTGGTGATGATAAATTGGCCCTAGTGTGTGTCTTCACCCTGTGATGGACTGATACCCTGTCCAGGGACTGTCCCTGCCTTACGCCTGATGCTGGCTGGGATAGGCTTCAGCTCCTGAATAAGTGGGTTAGAAAGACGGATGCATGATTATTGATGGCTGAATCACGTGTAGCTCATGACATGTCAAAGACATTTCCTGAGCACACATTGCACAGCAATTTAAGTGAAATGTTTCTGAAATCTAAAAGAACAACTACAACTATTCATGCACACATATAGCAGGTCATTACATCCAGAAAATGTACAAAAATATGTTTCTGCAAATGATCAGATGATAAGAAAGAAATGTGTGTCTCAAACTGGAATAAAGCAAAAATAGATCACTTTGTGAAGGGTGACAAAAGAATATACCGGTACTTTACTTACTGTGCTTATTTAAAAAAAACCTTTTCTTTACCTACTTAGTTCTCTGAGTTATCTTTAAAAATAAGTTTAAAAACTTAAAAATGTACTCCCCCAATGCTCACCAGTCCTGTCCGCTTAATTCCTCCAAAATAACATCAAGCTGTGTTTTGAAAGTCCCTAAAGTCCTACTACTAAAGTACACTTCTTAGTAAACAATTCCAATTTGGCTTCCTCCATCTTGTTATTGGCTTGATGATGATAAATTGGCTCTAGTGTGTGTCTTCACCCTGCGATGGACTGGTGCCCTGTCCTATTTCAAGTGTCTGTGGTTCTCTGTGTAAAAAAATTCCTAATGTTTGTGCGAAATTTACCCTTAACAAGTTTCCAACTGTGCCCCCGTGTTCTTGATGAACTCATTTTAAAATAACAGTCTCGATCCACTGTACTAATTCCCTTCATAATTTTAAACACTTCAGTTATGTCATCTCTTAATCTTCTTTTGCTTAAACTGTATAAGCTCAGCTCTTTTAATCTTTCCTCATAATTCAACCCCTGTAGCCCTGGAATCAGCCTAGTCGCTCTTCTCTGCACCTTTTCTAGAGGTGCTATGTCCTTTTTGTAGTCTGGAGACCAAAACTGCACACAGTACTCCAGATGAGGCCTCACCAGTGCTTTATTTATTGGTTCATTGAGAAAGGAAATTTCCATAAGCCAATTCTAGTGCTAATAAACCAAATTTGGCCCATTTTTTATTCTGTACAAATATGTTCAAATAATTCATGAAAAATCTCAGAGCATTTTTTAAATTTGAACTTGAGCTAATGTATTTCAGGAATGTGCTCTTCACTTATATTTGAATTCTGGGCTAATACTGGTGAACTAAAGCACAAGAGTGAAAACAGGTTACACAAATCTTTGTTTTGAACTTTACCTAAAGTTCTAATAATAAATATGTGTTTATGTACTGCCTATGGGCTAATTTTAAAGGAATGATGATGATGATGATTATACTACACAGAATGAGTTTGTCAAGTGAGTAGCAAAGATGTTTATTTGCAGACTGAGCTGTGCAAAGATTAACATCTATTAGACTTTGAGCTCTTGTTGCTGGTCTGTTCTGGGACCGCATCCATTTCCATTCAGAACAGAAAGTTGCTTGTCTGCTATTTTCAGGCCAACATTGTCTTGCCTCAGCCTTGAACATGCCGGTTGGCACACCTTGGGCAACAGTACAATGTAACACATGAACTTTACCTCTGTCTACAGCTGCTTTCCAGTTACATGCAGTTAAACTTTATTATCAGGATATTTAGACCAGTGGTTCTCAACCTGTGGTCCGCGGACCAAAGGTGGGCCATGACAGGGAATATGGTGGGCCACGCTAAAGTCTTAAATCAGTACCAAACTTAGAGAAAAAGTCAGAGGAAACAAGAAAATAATCCGCATTTTTTACACATTGTTAGCAGCAGACCGTACATAAGGATGCAAGCTGCAGGATTTTAGGGCTTAGAGACGCTTTGTTTAATTTAGTTATTTTAGTACTTTAGTAGGATCAAAATGCAGCTGTAGCTGTTATCACTGGCTGATGCAAGCGATGACGCAAGAGATTTAAGCAATAATAATTTAAATTTGACTGTCACACACTTTTTCGGTTAACCTTTTTATTGTTTAGAGTAGACTTAGATTACTTTAGGCTTGTAGAGAAGTTTAGACCCTAAAATGGATCGATTTTTGAAACGTAAGCCTTCGACTTCACACCAAGAAACAGATAGTAGTGGTAGCGAAAGCGGTTATGATCAAGATGACACTAAAGTTGTTACATGTAAGAAAACTAAATATGCTCAAAAATATGATGTGGAATATATTAAATACGGTTTCGTTCCATCAGCAAATGACCAAAATCTGCCAATGTGCATTATTTGTTTGCAAATCCTCTCGAACGAAGCTGAGAAGCCGACGAAATTGCATCGTCATCTTACTACAAGACATCTAGATCTACAGAATAAAACCAAAGAATATTTTGAGCGTAAAGCCACGGAATACACTAAACAGAAGACAGTGTTAAAAACAAGAGTTACTCTCAACGAAAAAACTGTTAAAGCATCCTACTTGATTGCTCAGAGAATCGCAAAAACAAAGAAACCACACACAATTGGAGAAGATCTTATCATGCCGGCTGCTCTTGAGATTTGCGATGTATTGTTTGGCTCAGAATATTCTACAAAACTGAAAAGCATTCCCATCTCGAATGATACTGTCCGCAGAAGAATTTCTGAAATGTCGAGGGACATTGTCACGCAGTTAACTGAACAGTTACAGTCTATTAAGTTTGCGATTCAATTAGATGAATCAACTGATATCGCTGGCGAAGCACAGCTCCTTGTTTATGTTCGCTATTGTTGGCAAAATGTTATGGAAGAGGAATTTCTTTTTTGCAAGTCATTGCCATCAAGAACAACGGCGGATAAAATATTTTGTGTTATAAACGAATTTTTCACAGCTTTTGGCCTGCAGTGGACGAACTGCGTCGGTGTTTGCACCGACGGTGCTGCCACAATGACTGGTTGCAACAATGGTGTTGTAGCCCGCATAAAGCAAGTGTCGCCCGAAATTGTAGACACTCATTGCATGATCCATCGTGAAGCATTGGCTTCAAAGAATTTGCACAAAACTCTGGGATCTGTACTCGATGACTGTGTATGGATTGTAAACTTCATTAAAACTAGAACAGTGAACAGTCGATTATTTGCTCAACTTTGTATCAAGGCAGATGCAGAACACAAGCATCTCCTATTGCACTCGGCTATTCATTGGCTATCCAGAGGAAAAGTTCTCGCAAAGGTGTTTCAACTTCGTTTCGAATTGTTGCAGTTTTTGACCCAACACAATCTCGACCTGGCCAGTAAGGTCACAGATACTGATTGGCTTGCCATACTGGCATACCTTGCTGACATTTTTAGTCTTTTGAACAGTCTGAACACATCACTGCAGGGTAAAGATGCCAGTTTACTCAAGACATATGACAAAGTGGCAGCTTTTAAGAAGAAGCTATGACTTTGGCACACACGACTCGAAAGCAATTCACACGACATGTTTCAGTTATTTTGTGAATTTATAGAGAGCAATGAAGTCAACGGCGAGATGCTGAAACGGGTCGAAAACTGGAACGCAGATGGAGAACAACAAAGCTACAGGTCTTTCAAATTGCATGGACAGAGAGTGTTAATAAATATAAAAAAGCCCTCTTTAAAGCTCGGTCAGAATATTATTCTACATTAATAGATAGCAATAATAAAAATCCTCGGGCACTGTTTAGAACAGTGGCTAAATTAACAAATGGAAATTCAGATCAACAGTGCAAAATACCAACAGACATTAACAGTACAGACTTTATTAACTTCTTCAATGAGAAAATTAAAAATATAAGATCCCAGATCTCTGCATCACAGTACAAACCAAATACTAGCTTAGCAGACCCTGTCTCACACTGCACTCAGCACTTTAGTAATTTTAATCCTGTAACTGAGCAGGAAGTCTTAAGTTTAATTTCTAAAATGAAGCCCACTACTTGTTCCCTAGATCCAGTGCCAACAAAACTAGTAAAAAGTGCAATGGATGTTCTTGCAGCGCCTATCCTAAACATTATCAATAGTTCATTATTCCATGGCACAGTACCTGATGCACTAAAAGTGTCAGTCATTAAACCATTACTTAAAAAGTCAGACCTTGACCCACATATACTAAATAATTATAGGCCTATTTCAAATTTACCGTTTCTCTCTAAAATACTAGAAAAAGTAGTCGCCAGTCAGCTTCAGACACACCTTATGCATTACAATTTATTTGAGAAATTCCAGTCTGGTTTTCGCACTGGTCATAGTACAGAAACGGCACTAACACGGGTTGTAAATGACATTCTGATATCCTCTGATGAAGGAAACTCCACTGTAATTATGTTGTTGGACTTAAGTGCAGCATTTGACACCATCGACCATTCTATTTTACTGCACAGGCTAGAAAATGATGTTGGGCTTACAGGCACCGTGCTCGCTTGGTTTAGTTCTTACTTATCAAATCGATTCCAATATGTACAGAAATGTGCTGACAGTACTCCATCATTATACACAGAAGTTCAATATGGTGTCCCGCAGGGCTCAGTACTGGGACCTTTACTGTTTTCACTTTACATGCTTCCACTGGGATCTATCATTAGGAAACATAATGTTAATTTTCACTCGTATGCAGATGACACCCAGTTATACCTTTCATTTAAATCAAATGAAGTTTCTCCAATGTTGTCTTTAATTAGTTGTGTTAGTGAATTAAAGGAGTGGATGAATAAGAACTACTTGTCTTTAAATACAGATAAAACAGAGATGTTAATTGTTGGAGGGAATGATGCTGATCACAACAATATTTTGTCGTCATTTAACTCAGTGGGAATCCCAGTCAATTTTACTGAATCAGCCTGCAATCTAGGAGTTATCTTTGACTCTAGCATGTCATTTAAAGCGCATATTACAAAGTTGTCCAAAACATGTTTCTTCCATCTTAAAAATGTTAGGAAATTAAGGCGCTTTTTAAATAAACAGGATTCTGAGAAACTAATTCATGCATTTATCTCTAGTAGGATTGACTACTGCAATGCGGTGTTCACTGGATGTTCAAACTGTTCTTTATACAGCCTCCAGTTAATCCAAAATGCGGCTGCGAGAATTATTACAAGAACAAGAAAATACGAACACATAACTCCAGTTCTTAAATCCTTACACTGGCTCCCGGTTAAGTTTAGGGCAGATTTCAAAATCCTTCTTTTAACATATAAAGCATTAAATGGTCGAGGTCCGGCTTACTTGTCTGAACTTATCATGACTTACAAACCAGAGCGCACATTAAGATCTCAAGATGCCCGTCTGCTTATGATTCCAAGGATTAATAAAATAACAGTGGGAGGTCGAGCTGTTAGTCACAGGGCCCTTAAACTGTGGAATGGTCTGCCTGCTACTATAAGAGATGCCCCTTCGGTCTCAGCTTTTAAATCCCAGCTGAAGACTCACTACTTCAGTTTAGCATATCCTGACTAGAGCTGCTGATTAACTGTACAGACTGCATCTCTATAAGTAACATGACAGTTATAATTGTATACTAACCCTCACTTATTCTGTTTTTCTTCTCAGTACTCAAATGTGGCACTTGGTGCCATGGCCCACCTGCCAAGTTGTTTTGCCTGCCTAAGGAAAAGTCATCCCAGATGGAGGATCGCGGGAATCGTGGGAAAGAGGGGTCCTTTCATCGGATTGGCTGGCCCAGCACTGTTTCAGCCTTTGGAATGGCCAAATGGGGGAGGCAGCTTGAAGGATGAGGTCTCCAGGACTCTATACAAATCCAAATCTTATTATGGGATATATCATCTACTGTTAAATTCTGCTCTGTACTTCTAAAATTTATATTTTTTATTTCTTACTATATTGAGAAATTGTTCTGTTCTGTGTACTGCATTGTATTGTATTGACCCCCTTCTTTTGACACCCACTGCACGCCCAACCTACCTGGAAAGGGGTCTCTCTTTGAACTGCCTTTCCCAAGGTTTCTTCCATTTTTCCCTACTAGGTTTTTTTTGGGAGTTTTTCCTTGTCTTCTTAGAGAGTCAAGGCTGGGGGTCTGTCAAGAGGCAGGGCCTGTTAAAGCCCATTGCGGCACTTCCTGTGTGATTTTGGGCTATACAAAAATAAACTGTATTGTATTGTATTGTATAAGACAGCATCTGACATCTCTTGCTGAATATTTTGACAAATACTTCATGTCCGAAGACATTGAAGCTTTTGACTGGATTCGTAATCCTTTCCTTGCATCCTCTGAATTAACCGGTCGTGCACAAGATGAATTAGCGGAGCTGTCTAGCGATCGCACATTACAAATCAAATTTGACGATCCTGCTACGGATATCTCTTCCTTTTAGTGCATAGTTTCGCTTGAATATCCTCTGTTGTCAGCACTAGCGATGAAAGTTCTTATACCTTTTTCAACAACTTATTTGTGTGAGGTTTCATTTTCTGCATTTATTTGTGTGAGGTTTCATTTTCTGCATTGACTGCCATGAAAACAAAATATTGGTCAAGAATGAACAAGGATGATCTTCGAGTGTGTTTATCAAAAATTTCAGCCAGAATTAACATGCTATGTAAGCTCAAACAGCATCATCTTTGACAACTTTACTAACATAAATGAAAATAAAATAAACCAGATAATGATTATCGTTGTCTCTCTATTTATTATTGTATTTGTGTAGCAAGCAATGAGCAACTAAACATGTAAAGAAAAAATGACATAATACTGTATATTAGTAATATTTACCCACAATTACTAAACGCATGAGCAATAAATTATATGCCAGCGAAGGCTAACATGTGGGCCGCAAAAATGTTTGAATTGTTAATGTGGGCCTTGCGTAAACAGGGCCTGGAGAACCACTGATTTAGACCATTCCTTTTGCTGAATTATTAGATCTGTCATGTCTTTTATATTTTGTTTTATTTTGAATTCTTTCATTTGTAAAGTTGCTGGTTCAGTGGATAGCACTTTTCTCTCTCAGCTCTGGAATCAGCTTAGAATCTTAGGTTCTAATCCTTTGATTGTGAATGTGACAATTGATTTGCTTAGAGATTCTCCAGATATCTGTTATTTTGTTTGTCATGTTTTCCTTATTTTTGGCAACACTCTTAACTGGTACTTGTTTTAGCCTACTCTGCCACCAACCTCTGTTTGTTTTTGACCCCTATTGTCCATCCTTTTTCTGCCAGGGTGTTCCAATAACAGACCCTTAACAACATTGTCTATAATTTGGATATAGTTTAGATAATCTTGGTCACAATACGAAAATGCTTGTGACTTATAAGTGTTAGCCGTAATACACAATGCTTTGATGAAGAATGTACTGTACCAAGTTGATGGCTGACTTCATTCATTCATATTTGAGCTTCTAATTGCAATGTCCTGATCCCAATGTTGCCTTAGTTCATCAATGGGGTGAGATAAGATGGTAAAGTCTGGGATAGCTGTCTGTATCTTTCACATCATAAGATTCTACAGTTTCAACCACAGGTATTAATGAAAGATTAGGAAAGGCTGTACAGCTCATAGTATACATAGTGTGCTACTAGAAGATTACATTTAAGGTGTAATTGTTCAAAGGATGTTTAAAGGGGGCTAGAAAAGGTCTGAATTCCCACACGAGAGAGCTTGTACTCAAACGTTTGATTTGCAGAAAACACTAGCTCAGTTTGTTTACATTTTGTATATTTCTATATTTGTGTTATGTGTAGGAAAATTGGAGCATGTGACATAAGGAAATTACACCTCTATCAGCAATAAACTGCTGTTTGTCTACAGTAATGAAAGATGTCCTGTTATTTTGCTAGAACTGTTCAGGAAAGCACGAGATTTTGTCAAGAGCACAGCTGTCAAAAGTCTTCCATCACTTCATCAAATTGACATTCAACATTTTTAATAGTTTGTTACAAATCATTTAAGAATTTTTATGATGTGTAATATCTTCAAATCCGTGTTTGATCTTAAATTAATGCTAATGTAATGGTGAATCTTTCTGTTTGCATATTGTAATCTTTTTAGTTAGCCAATAAAAGGTGTCATTTTGCTTGACTTTTCACTACATTCATAATGGCTAACACGGTACAACACCCTAGTACTATGGGCTATTTTCAAAAGGGAATATTTCTGTTGTTATGTCTCTGCAATGTCTTTCTATAATTATGTATATTAATGAAGTAGATCCCTGATGTGCTTTCACGGGGTGAAAGTGTGGATCTTATGCCATTTAAAGTGCCTTTCTTAGTTTGTGTCTCTCGGCAGTAAGTGGAACTGGCGTTAACTCTTTTGAAGATTTTTTGTCCATGCGTTGTTCCATTGGATGAGCTTTGATCTCTGACCAACTTTAGCTTTTCAAAGTATATAAGGATACGTTTTCAAATACCAAAGAGAAGTTAAGTATGTCTTACCTCTGGAATGTCTTCTGTGCATTTCTACTATTCTTTATTTAGCTGATTTTATAATTTTACACTACTTTGTTACTGTATATAATTTGGAGTTTGCTGTTAACAAATTGTCAAGTATTGTACTGATTATCTGCCTTTTTAAAAAATTTTATAGCCCCTTTTACTGTGGACACATGCTGGAACGCAGACTCTGAGGTTCACAATCTGACTATTCCTGTCTGGTGAGTATTTTTTAATTGTTAGACTTTGAATTACATGTAACACAAGTTAAGCTCTCTAGACTCTGAGGTTTTATTCTGAAACACACGCTAAGGCATGCTGCTTAGCTTCTGAAGTTGCATATGAAATAATATTTATGTAAGAAAGCTTCTTAGCCCTTGAGGATTTCTTATAAAGCACACACTAGTTTTAAAGTATTAACCTCTGAAGTTACAAGTAGAAGTGACTGTTTCATAATGCTAATGAAAGTGTTATAGTAACTTATAACTAATTTATATTGTAAATATAAAATTGGTTTTTTTTTCCGATTAATGGTCCACACTCCTAGTCCATCATTGGACTGGAGACATGTGGCTGTAGTGGAACTGAATGAGGTGAAACCTAACATCCGTCTAAACTCATAGCCAGCTAAAAATGCCTACAAATGATTCTGAATGTTTGACTCCTTCATTTGTGTTGTTGTTCTGTTCAAAGTATCCTTGCCTTTGAAGGAGTCAGTCCAGCAGTGGCCATCTTTCTTGTATAATGCAACCTATCAGTGGTTAATTCTCAGGTATATCATATTTTAAGCAAATGCTGCACTGCCAGATTACTGGTAAATTGGGGAAAATGAGTAAGCACAGAGCATGGCACATAATTAAAAGGTTAAGCAAGATTTTTTCACCAAGGAGTTGCAGTTTTGTTTCACTGTTTCCTTTTATCATCTATCAAAATACATATATTTGTGATCCAGTGATACATTTGGAAATTAAATAATAACATAAAACTCTTTAATGTAGGTGTTTGCAATGTTGTTTTATTTATCAGTGGCCTTTTGGATTCCAAACATTAATATTCACATTTATGTTAGTAACATTAATTCTCCCATCTATTGTGAGACAAACAGAAGCCCATCCATAAACCAATTGGTACCCATGTGCACACTCACACTAGGCCACAGTTGCTGACCATCCTAAAATGTTGGTCAATGGGATATGGAGAAATGTATCGCAAAGACAGTGTGAACCCCACATACACCGAAAGTAGGGAATCCATTCCCGGACAGGTTTATCCATTCCCAGGAATTCGGGAATCCCGCATTTCATTCCCGGGAATCCCAGGCTCCCGGGGATGACACAGTGCACGGGCATCTCACATGTGAACGGAACGACCGACGCTTATTTTTAATAAAACTACTGCAATATGTTGACACAAATAAAGGACTAACCTTATCTACAAGCAGTTCATGCTGTCATAGAACTACATGTATCTTTAGTTGCGGTAATAAGAGCTTAGAAAGCACAACGTCCTCACAGGTGGAACAGTGATAGTGCTGCTGCTTTGCAGTAAGGAGACTGTGGAAGATTGTGGATTTGCTTCCCGGTTCCTCCCTGTGTGGATAGTGCTTTGAGTACTGAGAAAAGCGCTATATTAATGTAGTTTATTATTATTATTAACGTGTCCAGCGTGCGGTCATCCAGGCAAGAATGCACCTTCCTGCAGAAGTACGCCAGCCTCTGAGAAAGCATGCTCTGCCTCCACTGAAGTAGGCGGCACAATCATCAGATACTGATACACTTGTTCTAAACAACGCCCGCGCTTGCCGTTGCTCTAAAACACCGCCATTTCAGCTTTTACTGATGCATCCAGTTTCTTGTCATCATTCTGTGATGGCAATTTTCTTGGCACAGATAATGCGGATACAACAGACTGACGCATTGCAATTTCAAGTTGCTGTTCAAAGCTGTTGTCTGATGAAGTGCAAGCTGCAGCAATGGCGCCACCTTAATTATTTTCAACTATAACTCTGTTATTTCTTGGTCGATTTTTACACTTTTACACGCTATATATGTGAGCTTGGCCATTCCCATTTTTCCAGGAATTACAGGGGATGCGGGAATGAAAAATGTCTGGGAATCCGGGAGTCTGGGAATGGATTCCCTAACTGAAAAGGCCAGGAGTCAAGCCCAAGTCCCTGGAGTTGTGAGCCTGAAGCACTCACCGCTACACCACTGTGTTCTCTATCTTCATAATAATACTGTATAATGAACAAATACAATGCCTTTAATTTTTGAGCCCCCAATCTCTAGAATGACCTGTTGGTCCTTATTTGACTGACCCAGCAGCCTTAGTCTCATTACTGTATTCCTGCATTAGAGGCTACTGAGGCTGGTCACACATCTTTCTACATTATTGTGATAAGCAGAATAACCAGTCAGTTTTTCACATTCTCTTCCTGTTTTTGGTATCCCATGTTAATGGTGACTGCTAGTTTGAACATTGTATGCCTTGTAATTTCCGAAATGGCCATCAAATTAAATGTGAGACTCTAGCATTACCTGTAACCGACCATACATCCAACTGTATTCCACCGCATCAGACCATTATCTACCAAAAGTCCAAGTGATTTTCCTTTTCTTTAAATTCAAAGCTTGGACACAGCTGTGACTATTCTACAACTATACAGTAGGATGCACTTAGTGACTGCTCTACAACTTCTTAGCTGTTCATACTGAGAAGACTTGCACTTTCACATAAATCTTTAATAGATAACACATATGACGGTAATATTTAAGAACTGTCACACCTCTATCAACCCTGATATCTTTAGATATTTTAGAGGCCTTGCAGGCTGTTGTGATCCATTTTACAATTAATAGAGGTGATTAATGTTTTAGATTTTGTTACATTCTTGGGAATAAGTTGAGTTGTGCAATCATGGACCGTAGTCTGTCAAAGATAGATGATTAACAGCAGACTACTGACATGTACGTTGTATGTGATTAAATGTCATGTGGTATCTCCAGGCCAGGGGTTTCAGCCACTTTTCCTGGTGAGGCACCTACAGGAAAAGAAATAGTTGAAGTGTCCTTACTTCCTTTAAGTCTTACATTTTGAAGTATCAAACTCTTTTATTTGTAACAACTAAAAGTGGAATTTCTTAACTCTCATCCCTAGGCCTAATATTGCATTCTGGGCATTTTAACAAGTGTTTACAGAGGCTTTTGTGAGGTTGTGTATGTGTTTTAGTTTTTCTTATGCACATCAAATGCTTTTTCAAAATATTAAAGTAAGAAAAGTTGCTTGGCTTGTTAAGGAATACAAATAACCTAAAATGTCCATATTTTGAATTTACAAAAAAATTATACAATTATATATGATTCTAGATCAAAAGAAGGAGGAAAAATAACTACAGGTCAAACTGAGCAAAAACATCTGAATTAGGGTAAGCTGCCTTAATTCAGAGTGTTCATACAGTAAGAAATGTAATGATTTACTTCATGAGGTAAAAATGCAAAATAAATAAAAAGAGTTGTGTCAAATATTTGAAATATTAAAATGTGTGCTTCAGTTTAAATGACTAAATATTTTTGATTGTAATAGAAATGTGTCATTTTTCCCCCTCAGATAGAGGTTCATAGAGGGCTAGATCCCTAGTAAAGGGTTAAAAATTAAAACTAACATCGTATTAGTTATCACTGACCTTGAACTAGTCTGCATACTTATGTTTAAAATTGGTCATTTTTAACCTTGTGGTTCCTAGAAGACTAAAACCACTAGTAAAGAATCAAAGATCAAAAATGGTATCGTATTTGTGTTCAGCAACCTTGAAATATCATAAAACAAAATTTCACACATACCTACAGTATATTACAGATCCCCATTCTTTGGAGTTTTGTGAAAAGGAGTTAATTATCACTAATTTCAATGTTGGGCTCCAGTTTTGATAACTTTAAGCACAGTTCTGCTTCTAACTGTAGCCTATTCTGGTATTTATATTTAAAGGAAGGATGACGGTTCCCAAACACTGGCAACAAATTTCAGTGGTTGATTGATATTAATAACACTAAAATGCAATGCTAGATGCATGTATTTTTATTATTAATACTTGGTAAAATTCATCTTTATTCTTCATTGTATATTATTCAGCCTTACTTACTTAGACTTAGATCTGCCAATGCTAAGTAACATATTGGGTGATAAGGCCTCTCCATAATTTCTGGTTGCTTCTGGCATCTTTGGTTTCATCCCAGGTAACCTCCAGGATCTTCAGGTGTTCTGTGGGAGCAGATCTCCATGTGTGGTGAAGGCATCTTGTTTGGCATTTCACTTCCAATGGTGCCCAATTCAGGGCTACTTTTGGGATTCGGTGGTCCTCCACTCAGAGGACTAACCAGCCAAGTGTAGTCTTCTTTGGGTGACTATGATATGAAAGCTGGGAATGTTGCTTCTCTGGAGTACTTCTTGGTTGTTGATGTGGTTGAAATATCTGATTTTCCAAATCCAACAGAGACTTTTCTGCTGCAACACATTATTTCTCTTGGTGATGGCCTCTGTGATCTTCCTGTTTTGCTCACATAGATGGCCATAGGGATCATGATTTAGGTGAAGAGATGCAGCTTGATCTAAAGGGAGATTGTCGGCGAAGACCAGATGTTTCACATTTTCTGGAAAACAGCTGATGCCTTTCTAATCTGACACTTCATGTCAGTCTCTGTATCACTGTTTTGGCATATTATGCTGTCCAGGTATTTAAACTTCTCCACCTTTTCCAGTCTTTAAGTTCCAACTGTGATTCCATTTATGGTGCATCCATTGCCAATGTGCGTGGTCTTTAATTTCTCTCTGCTTATTATGAGGCCAGTTTTGCTCGTTTCTTGTTTGATATCCGTTGTTGCTGCCTGGAGTTGCCTCTTGTTTTCTTTGATCAAAGTGATATTGTTGGTTAAATCAAAATCAGAATCACCCAGACAGTCACATTTGCTCCTGTTTTTGTTGTTGCTCGCTGCATGACGTAGTCAGGGGCCACCAGAAAAAGGAGTGGTGACAGGATGCAGCTCTGACAAAGCCAGTGTAAACCAACCACTGCTCATGTGTATATCTACATCAATATATGATTATTTTTATGTAATACTTAATACATATTTTCAGGTTTGTTTATTTAAAAAACTAGAAAATTTAAACACAATCTTTAAAATCTGAACTGATTTTTTTTTAATAATGTCAACCTCACCGGGTCCACACCTCCAGTTTGAAAACCATTGGTTTGGATAACACAGTGTGTTGATTAATGCGATTAAGGAACAGTAACGTGTTATACCATTGGAAATTACATGCGTTAACTTTCACAACCCTATCCTATGGGCAAACTATATCTTTTATTGTGCTCAGAATATCTTTCTGTTTCTGTCATTGCCTAAAATTCATGAGCCTGGAAGAAAGACTTTAAATAATTTATGAATCTGCTAACTGGCACATCTATATATTACTATATGTGACTACATAAATTTTTTTGCACTATAGAGTACAAAAATAAATTTGTCTCAGATTTAAACCTAATCAATACAAGACTACGTTGTTCATTTCTGTGTACATGAATGCATATGTTTATCTCTTTACCACCAGATGATATTCATTTCCATCTTGAGGAATAAAGAACAAAAGGTTAGAGATGTGCAAGACACCAGATGAAACACTTTCAAAACACTTTTACTGGTATGTTTTAATGGAAGATCCTAAGGTCTGTCCAACAAAACAGAGCAGACAGCTTATCTTTATAGGAATATTTTATTTCTTGCAGTGGGTTTAAATTTAAGCCAAAATAAGAGCTGAAAGACAAAAATTAAAATCCTTAAATGATATATTTTTTTCATACTAAGCTACATTACTAATTTTTGCTTTTTTTCTGAAATGGAGACCATTTAAATTCTAATCTATTTTACCCTCTGAAAATATCATAACATAATAAAAATTTACTACAAGTACCTACTATTAACCCTGTGATGGACTGACACCCTGTCAAAGAGTCATTCTTGTTTTGCGCCAAAGCCACGCCTGAATATAAATAATTGGGAGTGATGCTAGATGGATGGATGGAAATATATGATGTACTGAGACAAAAGATTAAAATACAGGGTTTAGTATTAAGAAGGTTCCATTTCATATACTGAAGAGAGATTCAATTCAGCTGGTTTCTTGCTCAGTATCAGATACTTTTCAAAACTTAACAAAACTAAAAAAACAGCTCAGATTGCCATACCCGTTATTATTGTCCTCTTTATTTAAAAAATAAACATCAAACATGAATCAGTTTGTGCTGCATACATCAGCCTGCATGCAGTAAACCATCAGGAGATTTTTAAGGTAATAAGAATAAAATGTAAATGAACAAGATGTCCATGATGATTTAATTTTTGAAAAATTGTAAGAATGAAACATTCTACACAAATAAACATGGATAGAGTTACAGGACAAGAGAAATAAGATCAGTTCAGCTGGTATAAAAGAATATGGTTAAAGAGCATAATTAAAGGCATAGGCCATTAAAATAAAGAAGAGCAAAAAGCACATTTTTGTATATGATCTGAATTTGAGCATCACAAACAGAACTAATGTGGCAGGTGGGGATGACACAAGCAGTCATGGCTGGTGATAAAAGTTGTTGAAGTTACCAGCGTTTCTATTATGTTTTGATCATAATGAAGTATTAGACAGGAAGCCAGCACACTCAATCCAGATTAGGTGTTCTCATTATTTTGCTTGATACCCATCAGAACTCTGCATTTTTAACTTGCCATCTTTTGATACCTGGACAGGGAAGACCATTGAAAACTGAATTTCAATAATCATGAAGGGCATTCGGTGTAAAATTTTGCCAAATCAATATGTGGACAATAAGGATGGTCCGCTGTGGCAACCCCTAACGGGAGTAGCCGAAGGAAGAAGCAGAAGATGAAATGATTAAGTATTCACAGAACAATTCTGTATCAGAAGAAGGGGGAAAGGTTGGGTTCTGACAATGTGCCCTAAGTGGTAGAACGATGGCCTGACTACCACAGAGATGAGACTTTCAGTAAGAGTTCATTCAGCCTCGAGCATACCGACAGAGAACAATGAAAAGTTTGTAGGTGCAGAGGTCAAATAACAAGGGTTCAAGCTTTTTGAGCAGACTTGGACATTGAGAAGAAGCTCAACTTGTAGTGTGAGATCAAATTAGAGTGCTGATACGGGCGAGTTAAAGGCAAAACAGTTTTAATGAATCAAATATTAAACAAAGGTGAGATAACATGACCAAATTCAAGATGTCAAATACAAATCAGAGTCCACAAAACTGGCAGAGGGTCAGACACTTGAGATATGAACTAGAACAAGATCACTAGAGCAAATGTATCCGAAAAACACAACAAGACAAGAGGGGCTTTATATGGTGGCTGTCACAAAGGCAAGCTAAATAAGTGACGTCACAGTCAGAGCTCCCCTTTTATATTCCCTGCTGTCCATCATGTGACTGCTGCATAGTAAACATTGTTTACCAACAGTAAAGGACATGGATGGACTGGAATCCCGTTTGGGGTAGATAAAAGTCCTCACAGGTGGCGCAGTGGTAGTGCTGCTGCTTTGCAGTAAGGAGACTGTGGAAGATTGTGGGTTCACTTCCTGGTTCCTCCCTGTGTGGATAGCGCTTTGAGTACTGAGAAAAGCGCTATGTAAATGTAATGATTTATTTATTTTATTTAATGATCTCACCCAGCAGAGAGGCCTTTATAACAGACAGTTTATGGGGATAGATGGGTAACCTGGTTGATATGGATGGTGTTTTCTGTCCCAGACGGAATGCTACCATAATGGAAGAATACAGGGAGGCTGCCCTCAGCAGCCATGTGCTTTCCTGGTACGCTGGGAGTATTGGAGGTGTAGTCCCAATAAATGTGGTACTCAGGTACTACCAGGGGGAGCTGCCAGTATTATGTTCCCCTGTCCTGAGGAGGTTTCGCCTGACCTGGAAATGCTTCTTGGTGGCAGTGTTGTTGCACCGGAAGTACTAGAGGGTCCAGTCAGTAGTGGAGTCATGCAAAACTCTCCCAGGAGAAATGAAGGAGAAAGAAAAAGAAAACAAAGTGAATTGTTTTATGTTGTATTGGCATTGTTTTAATGTATTTTGTTATTTTTTGAACCTGGGAGATGTGTGAAGTTTGGGGCTCTGCTAAGTCCCCTGCAGGTCATGCAGCATTGGAGGGGCCAATGCAAAACTGCACCAAAAAGGAGACATAGTGAGGAGTCTGAGCCAGTTCATAGCAAAGTCTTGTAAGGTTTTTGATAGAAAATGAAGATACAAGATGGTATGTAAGTTTAGAAGAGTGGACTTCTTCCAAACAATAACATTTGTGCAAGCATGGGTGTAGCAGAAAAAATAAGCCTGACTGACAGGAGAAATAAATTATAAGTGTGGTGAATGGAGTAACATCAACAGTGTCAGAATGGAGAAGATCGATGAGTAAAGTCCAGAGAGCAGGTAGTTAGTGTGAGACAAGACAGATAGCTAGACATATCAGACGCAGAAATAGATGAGATTGGAAAAAAAGAAATGAACAACGAAGGAGTGGAGACTGTCATACTTACCTTGAAAACAGAGGGCAAAATTGTGATAGAAGAATGTTGAAAAAGATACTAGCATTGTTTTGCTTTAAGATGTACATTTGTGATGGTGCCTGTCCCTTCCAGGTTCCTTCTTTACTTATGGGAGTCTGTCGAACCCAACACCATCAATAGTTATGACCGAGATGAGCTGACAAACGAGGACAAATCTTAGATGAAGCATGTGGATAGTGGAAAAAGCGCTCAGGTGCTTTTATTAAAAAACAGCCAAAAAGAAAACCAAAAAGTGTCCACAATGCAGTGTTCTAAAAAAAACAGTACATAAATAAATCCATAAAACCCTGTGAAAAGTGGGGGGATAAAAACCATAATAAATCCATTTTAATCAGAGGTTAAAATAAAGTCTCTAACTCCTCCCAATCTCAGCACACCTCCTTTTTTGTCTCCCTGGCTCACCCATCACTCGCATTGCCGGCAGAGACTCAGCAGCCATGAACTCCTTTCTGCCGACACCCCCCCCAAACCCCCACTCCGTCTTGGCTGCCTCCGAACTGCTCAGCCAGACCGTCACTCAGTCGCACCTCGAATGCCTAGGGAGGTCATCTGCCTTGCTCGCCCCACTCCACCCAAACATTCAGTGGGGTGGACTAGCCCTAGAGTGCCACAGCCTATGGTCCTTCGCAGGGCCCCAGCTCGTACTGACTTCTCCATCCAGGTGGCCAGATCGTCCTCCCAAGACTGCCTTTCACGTCATCTGACCTCCTTCTCTTTCTTTCGATCTTTTTTCTTTTTTTCCTCCTGATTCCCTTGTGCTGGGCCATGCTTATATGATTCCATTGGTGCAGCACCTTAATCACACACCACAGGAAGCCGATGAAGCAACTGAGAAATCGCCCCAATTACCTTATTAACTCTCCATAGTCATGCAATTGCACCCACAGAGACTGATATGGTTGTCTGGATTTAAAACTGGCCATATCTTTGAAGCGCGGACCCGCTATACCACAGCATTACCCTGGCTGCTGCAATTGCTTGTCTGTTGTATCTGAGATGAAAACACCAGGGGCTCATGTATAAATGGTGCGTATGCACAGAAATGTTGCGTACGAACGTTTCCACATTCAAATCGCGATGTATAAAACCTAAACTTGGCGTAAAGCCATGCACATTTCCACGGTACCCCATACCATGGCGTACGCAATTTCTCCGCTCGGTTTTGCAGACTGGCGGCACCCAGTGTCAAAGCAGTGCTACTGTTCCAGTGTGGTTACCCTTTCTTTCTCAGATTCACATTCCTGACGCGGCTTTATAAATACACTGAAACTAACTGCATATTGTTTATTAGTGTAATGCATCTGATTGTAATTAACCTGAAGCAATATAATGGTCCAGGGAATAGCCATAGTATTCCAAATACCATAACTGCTTTAGCGTTGTAACTCTCACTGCATCTTCTTCTTCTTTCAGCTGCTCCCGTTAAGGGTTGCCACAGTAGATCATTTTTTTCCATATTACTCTCACAGCACCACTCGGAGTATTTATATCACTGTATCTGAGTGGGGTATCACAGCAGCAGCTGATCGGAAAGAGAATTATCGGTACACAGCATGAAGCAGACGCTGCCTCAGCCACGGCAAAACGCTTCAGAGACTTCCCTGTACGGACTTCGCGGTTTACAAAAAGTTTCATCCCAAGAACTATAAACGCATTCAATCAGTTCATCAAGTGCTCCTTGTAGAACTGTTTGTACTTATAAGTTCAATCAACTCACTGTAAACTTACACTACAGTTATAATATTGCACAACCTGCGCTACTTTATAAAGCGCGTATGATGACAATATCATTTTTAAGATGAAATGCAGCAAAATATGTTGCTTATAGTATACAGATAAAACTTTAACTTCATTTAAATAATCTGTATTGTTAATAATTAAACATGTGAGGACATGGTGCCACAGCGCTAGCTAGTTCAGGGATTGTTCCTGCATTGCGTTGTATTCTTGCTGGTGCTGACGCGACACTGGAAGGATAGACGGATAGAACAATTAAACATGTACTACGAAGATATTTCAATGTTCCTTAAAAGTTTTGAAGAATCGGCGTTCTAAGCTTACAAATGGCTTCACGTCTATTACATAGCTGATTGTGTGGCGATTGGGTATTTGGAGAAAGAAAAGTAAGGACAGGAATTGGAGGTTAGTACATTTGAATGAGACAGTACTTCTGTAATAAATTATTTCATCGAAGGTCGTGCATGGCACAGCAAGCCTCTTGCGTGAGACATGAACAAGCACTGCGCCACTGTGTTCCCATGTTTAATAACATGCTTTCATTCCTATCATCATGAAAAAGATATCACATATACATCTCAGTATTTTAATTATTCAGAGAACTGTAATATCACAAATGTAATGGATTATGTGGCCTGTCGGAGAAAGAGAAAGCCCGTTTAAAAAGCAGGTAGTGATTCACACACATAGAGCACATAGAAGATCAAATACAGAACAAAGCATTTATAGTGCTACTTTAGTTACGATGGGATTTGAGAAACTAGTAAATTAAACGATTTTAAGATGAAGTTTATGATGTTCTACTTTAATGGCAAAATAAACTACGTGATTAAAGTGGAAATTTCGAGATTAAAGTTGACATTTCGTGCTTTTTTCCCACTGTGTGCCTATTTTTTTTGTCTGTACCCTAATAAGCTTTCATATGACACTCAGATGGTGGGCTATGACTCGCCTTTTCACGGCGACTTTGATATGTGACTTCTTTTTTATTTCGGGCACTGTGTGACTTTGTGAACTTGAGCTTTCGAGTTTCTCCGACACTCTTCACTCGATCAACTTCCTTTTGTTGATTATACCACTGTTTAAACCAACAAATAGTACGTTTTTCCTTTGCCTCCTCTTGGTATTCGCTGAAATTCTTATATTTTCCACCGTGCTTTTCCCATTGTCTTTTCACAGAAGGCTATTTATATTGATTTGCATATTCAAAGACTCGTAATTCTGGGAGGAGTTGGGGCGGGACAGAAGGCGCGTGCAAGTGCGTTACTTTTCACGCTGATCAGGATTTACGTAGCGGAAGAACGTGGAAGTTTGCGTACGTACAGATTCCTGCATCTGGATTTTTCTGTGCGCACGCACATTCCCGCTTTTGTGCTTACGCCATGTTATAGTGTGAGTTCTACGCACTGCGTTATACATGAGGCCCCAGATGACTGATGTTTACATTTCTGTCTTCATCCAGGAGTCATGAGTTCTCCATGTTCTTCATGTAGGCTTTGGAATGACTCCTTGGAAGTAGGTGTGCACTGACAGGAGAAGCCAGATCGTTGATGTATCTTGGAATGGACATGGACAGCTTAATCTGCAGCAGATGGCAAGGAAAAGGTGAGGGTAGAAATATGGATATCCATATTACTAACCGAGAATGGTAAACCGGAAGGCACGGACCCAGGTACACGGCGATGGACGCAGGAGACATAGTGCGCAGGCGCCTACAGCACACGTCTCATAAACCGCAAGCGAAGTCTGATCCACCGCGAACGAAGGAGTCACGGCTCCAAAACGAAATAGCTCAACTAACGCCACACAGAAAAGAGGATTCTGCACTGCACCCCAGAGTCAAACGGAAGACACTATGGAGTCCGTAAAGGTCCACAAAGATAGTACGGAAGGCGCAAGAAAGTACGAAAGGCGCAGGCACCTACAACGCGCTTCTGAACTAAACGTCCACACTACACAGCATGGTCCGGGTAATAAGAATAAATGAACTCTCCGTATTAAACATTTGGCATCCTCACACGTCCAAACCATATAGCATATGTGAATCACATTACAGTGATGCATTATTAACAGTACAACCACAGAAAACGCTCCGTATTAACAGTAAGTGCAATTATCCATATTACTAACGGTAGACAACAGATCACTAATGGAGTCATGGTCACGGCTCCAAAACGATCCAGCTCAACTAACGGAGCTACAAAAACGAGCCCGCATGGATAAAATCATTAAACGTGGGCACCTAAAATGCGCATCTGAAACCTTTGAAGCAAGACTGTCTCGGCTCCAAAACCAAACAGCTCAACTAACGGAGCTACAAACACGAGCCCGCATGGACAAATACAATGAACATAGACGCCTACAACGCGCATCTGAAACTGCGGAAGCAAAGCAGGCACGGGTTCAAAACGAAACACCACAACTGACGGAGATACACAAACGAGCCCGCCTGGATACAATCAATGAACGCAGGCGCCTACAACGCGCGTCTGAAATGCCGCAAGCAAAGCAGGCAAGGCTCCAAAAAGAAAGAGCTCGACTAATGGGACTACAAACACGAGCCCGCCTGTATAAAAACAATGAATGCAGGCACCTGCAACGCGCTCCTCAAACAACGCAACCAAAGGAGTCACGGCTCCAAAACAAAACATCTCAACTGACAGACATACAGAAATAAGCCCGCCTGAATACAATTAATGAACGCAGGCGCCTACAACGCGACTCTCAAACAGCAGAGGCAATAGATAAACGGCAAAGAAAGGAACGACAAACAGCCGCTAAACAATTCTGCCAAATAGCTGACAACGTATTCTATAATGAGTCCACTATTAATGAACATTCATTAGGATTAATGAATATCATTTGCTGTCATTGTCATTCACTTAACTTCCCTGAAGAAACAACTGGCACTACAACTAATGAGTTTACACGTTGTTGTCAAAAGGATCAGGTTAGACTGCCTCCTTTAGATGACTTTCCTGAATATCTACGGAAGCTTCTAACTAACAATGTACCCGAAAGTAAAAACTTTATGGACTGCATTGGATCCTACAATAGTTCATTTCCTTTTGCATCTACCGGGGTAAATATCAGGCCACCAGCTGGCAATGGCAGACCCTTCCTGAAAACAAGCAATACACAGAGCTGATAATGAGAAACGTCGCTGAAGTCATAAACAGTCACCCATTACCTAAGTCTACAAAAGTACTTACAGGATCACATTCTAACAATACTGTTTTGATTCTTACAGTTGACCTTCCAAGTTCTTACCTGGAATTACTTTTTACACTTAAACGACGCCAATTTCCCATTAAACCTGCATTTGCCATGACGATCAACAAATCCCAAGGAGAAACCATGGACAGAGTTGGCATATGCCTCTCTGAGCCTGTACTGGGACATGGACAACTTTATGTAGCCTTCTCACGAGTTCGGCGTTCATCTGACATTAAAGTTAAAGTTGTAGATACTCCATACCAAGGAAAACTCATTCAAGGACAACACACTATCTTTACTACAAATGTTGTGTATAAAGAAATATTCCAATAAATCTTTCTAATGTGCCATGCTATGGGTTCTTTACTTCCTTTGTTCGTCATCTACACCTTTACACTCCAATATATCTCATACATACATTATTTCGGGTTACCCAACACCAGGGGTTGGCGAGCAAAGCGAGCAGGGGGCGAAGCCCCCTAGTACATGGATATGAGGTACGAAAAGTGTTGAGAAGAGTCTTCTGAAATGCTACTGCAAATGATAGTGGGATTAAGTAAGGTGGGAAGCAATGTGGCCACAGAGAGATTAAACAACTCGGCACATCCACATAAAAACGACAAGGGGTGAGCTTTCTTGAAGGCTTTTACTGGACGTACCTCGTTGTAAACTGAAATATATACAAAAGAAACATACAGGTATATACGGATGTAGAACCAAAGGCAATAAAGAATGATTTACAATGCAATACATAGCAGAGAGTATACATAAAACAATGAAGCTTTAAAAGACACTTACAAGCCAAGTGTTTTCCACGGTTGGATCAAGACAAAGAGAAGCGCATAGACAGTGGTTCAAATTGCTGCGTACTACAACTAACCAGACCCAGGGGTTTATATACCTTAAAGATATGCTTCGGATCATGACTGAAACAAGAGATAAAGGGGTGCCAACGTGAGACACATGGGGTGTATTGTATTCAAATGTTTATTATGGGATCTACATGCTTTATGTGAGTTTCATAGACATTTATGGCACCACTGTGAGTGTGGGATGTGACTGACAGGTGTGTTAATAAATGACAAGACAAAGGGGGAGCACAGCCCAACAAATAACAGGTAACAGCTAACAAAATGTGGGGCAGAACAAATACAAAAGTGAATTCATCCACTGATTAGATACTTACTGGAATGAAAAAGGGAAGCAGTCTGTTCAATACAGACAAAACAGACATTGGAAGTGTGGCTTGGGAAAGAGCCATGTAGCTAAACATCCTGACTCTGGCATTTACCTTCAGCATGAAAGTAGCTGATGCTGACCTCTCTTCAGAAGAGGACTGTTTCATTTATTGTCTACTGGGTACCTGCAATAAAGATGTGATATCTATGGTTTCTTTAGATAAGGTGCAAGAAAATTCCTGAGATCAAACCAGCCGAAGCTGAATTATGTATTGCTTCTCGAAAATAAAGCTAAAGAGATAAGCCATTTAATTATTTATAGGGCTACAGAAAAAGAAAAGTATGGCAGCAACAACAGCCAAAATAGCACTACAATGCTAAAGCAGGACCAGCTCATTTGAGGGCACACTCACTCACACTGGATTATCTCAGATAAAG
The DNA here is from genome assembly GCF_900747795.2 of Erpetoichthys calabaricus. NCBI lineage: Eukaryota > Metazoa > Chordata > Cladistia > Polypteriformes > Polypteridae > Erpetoichthys > Erpetoichthys calabaricus. Next base: position 92,097,925 of record NC_041405.2, on the reverse strand, counting down.
GAGCACTGGAATCATTGGGTAGAAGGCTGCTTTCACCAGATTGGCCAGCCCAGCACTGGCTGAGCTGTGGAATGGCCAGTAGAGTGGAGACGGCTTGTTGTTCGAGGTCTCGAGGAATCTGACTGTGTCTGGCTTGTCGGATCTCCTTTCTGTACAATCCTGAGGTGGTTCTGCAATTAGCTGCTGGACAAATGTTGCTGTTTTTCATTTATGTTAATTAGTTTCTACTTTGTTTTGGATGTATTTTAACAATTCTATATCTTTATATGTGATAGTTCTGTTCTTGCATTTTGCCTTGCAATATGTACTGTTGCATTGTATTTCTGAGTTGGCCATGATAGATTGGCTGTCTAGTTCTGTATTCTGTTGTATGTGTTATATTTACTCAATTTTAATTTACCTGGAATTGCCTTTCCTGAGATTTCTTCCATTTTTTTTTCCCTAAAAGGGTTTTTATTTTTGAGAGTTTTTGTCTTGTCTTCTTAGAAAGTCAAGGTTGGGGGGCTGTCAAAAAAGGGCCTGTTAAAGCCCATCGAGGCATTCCTTGTGTGATTTTAGGCTATACTATAAATAAATTGTTATTATTATTGTAGAGTCACCAATGAAACTGACAACTTTGACATTCAGAAGAAAAACTTGAGGATGTGATGAAACCTCAGAAAGAAACAAGCTAAAGCACAGTGTCATTCTCAAATACCAAAGTATAGTGTAAATAATAAGATGTAATTGTTTTTATAGATACTGTATGCTCTCATTTGGACATCTAATATGTGTATGTTGAGTTATTAAAAGAACTGCATTGTATTTAACTCTGCAAAGAATTTGGAATAAAATGCTTTGGTTTATAAATGTTTCTGAATACAAATACACTCAATATAGACAAATATTTCTATTCAGTACTATTCAATTTTCAGATGTATATTATTGACTTAGACTGCATTACTTTTTCAGTTTACTTTTTGATTGTTGGCTTGATTTGTAAAGTGTTATTTTGGATGTAAACTAAGAATCCAAAGGTTGGAAGGTAAGGTCTCCATTTGACTAGTAATACTCACAGATTCTGAGGCCAGACCATGGCAACATGTTAAAGTTTGGTCAGACACACAACTAAGAATTTCACTCTCCATTGCTCAGTATGCGTGACAGTAAACTGAAAATGGATGCTGGAATTACTGAAAACCACAGGAGGGCAGTGTTCCGCCACACACAACTCCTCTGCCTATTCTATTTTTTGTATTTCAGTGTATTTATAGAAAATAACTGGACGCATAAGCCAATGGAGATACAGATGAATGATCTTGACTTTGAAAGTGCATCTTCAGTCACCAAACCAATTGAAGTGTGCTGACAATGAATGAGCAGCAGGCCCTGTGCCATGCCACAGCTTTGCTTTTCCTCTTTGTTGTCCTTTCAGTCTTTTTAGAATGACCTTTATTTTTGCTCTGAGATTCATTGATGTAAAATGAACTCTAATTTGAGGCAACATCATTTTGAGAGGAGTAAAATAATAATCAGTCAAAAAATGAGAATATTGCAACAGTTTCACACCAATCAAGAAACACTTCACGCTGTACTATTCAACACTCTAACAAACACACAATGAACAAGGATTTTCTCCATGCCATTTTAAATTGTGGTGTTTGGTTTTTTAGTTCTTGAGTCACCACCTCAGTGACAGTTGAGATGCACTGAAAACATTACAAACTGAAGGCTGCTGGACATCTTTGTTAGGATGGCCATTGCAATGGATTCAAAGTTTGTCTGAGGGCTGATCCATATAGAAGAACAAGAAGAAGAAGATGGTGTTATCTCAGAGATGACAGCATCATGAAGATTTCATGGTAAGGAGCCAGATTAAGATATCTGGGAAGTTTCTAACTTCTTATGGCAATCCAGCTCAGACAATTCAGCTTACCATATAGTTGCTATTTTCCTTAAAATCAAACCAGTCACAATTTATAGGACTCTCAAAAGAGATACAGATCCTCTATTTTAAAGTTATGATATTTACCTGCAGACACACAGGTTAAAGACAGAAACACCACTGGGCAAAGGTCTGCATTGAGCCCGTACCGTCTAGTGTCTAAGGAGTTGGAGTAAAAGCCACAAGATGGCAGCTACATGTCTCTGAACAACCAAGTTTGTATTAGACAGATGGTAGCTTATGGCAGACAGAAAGACAAAGCATCACAAGTTATGACACTCAACCTTTCTGATCTCTTAACAGCTTTACGCACCTTGAGCATGGAAAAGGTGCTATATAAATAAAATGCATTATTATTATTATTACTATTATTAGTGTCATCATTAGACACATCGCTGAGTTCTGTACAGGTTTTATCCTCATAAATCTCAGTTGGTCCCCCATGGCTGCTGGGGAGAGTCCAGTAACTCGGTCATCTCGCATATAATTAATAAACCAACTAATGGGGTTCACCAACTAGCATTTGCTTAAAGAAAAGCTTTAAATACTGAAGAATGATTTGGCTTCTTTTTATTTATAAAAAAAATATTACAGGTTCTTTGGTGCTATAGGCAAGCTTTGATCACAGGCAGCTGTTTACTAAATTCACCTTCTCTCCTTGTAAGTCCTACTTCTGACACAAGGGGGCAGAACGGTTCCTTTTACTTGAGCTTGAAAATAAACCTCTTCTCAGCTTCAGCATATAGAATCAGCTGATTAACAAAGGTAAATGAATAATGAATTCAAAATAACTGGAAAAAAAACTAATTAATAATAATATTACTAATATAAATAGTATAATTACAATAAATAAAAATCTAGATAGATAGATAGATAGATAGATAGATAGATAGATAGATAGATAGATAGATAGATAGATAGATAGACTGCTACCACATGTATTTGCTGTTTTTGGCACAAGCTGATAAGATGTCCGCACTCATTTCTAAAGGTACTATTCATTTGCTGTTTTTATGCAGTGCTCACCTTGAAAGGTACTACGGTATATGAAATAAACAATGATTAGTTCCATTAAATTGTCTGATGGTATTTTTTCAGAGTGAGTAGCACTACTGTAATGCCAGCTGTTTTGTAAATAGAACTGACTAAGTAAGGTGATATATGGCACAAAGATGGTTAGCAGTCACCTCCCAACTCATTGAGGTGGCATTCAAATCCAAGCCAGTTCAGTGTCTGTGTGGAGACTTAATTTTTTTAGCTACTTTCCAAGGAAGTGTATGTTAGGTTATGTTGGGACCATGCACTGATACAGCGTTTTGCGCACCCACCATACGACGAACCTATTGCACCCATGCAACTGGTGACACCTCAGCACCACACTAGTTTAAATAGATTGGAACAGTGTGAGGTTTTTACAGTGGCTGGAGAGCCAATCCTGCCACCAACCCCTGAGTTTTCCCTGCAAGTTGAAGGACCTGCTAGGTTAAATAGATAGTTAAATCTGGCCTAGCATGAGAGACCGTGCCCAGTGATGGATGGGTAGCCTGGCACTGCTGCTGCTGGGTACAGCCCTTTTGAATCAAATCAAATGAGTTTGAAGATGGATGGATGGGTTTGGAACTGAATCAATAGATGGATAATGAGAACTTCCTTTTTTGTGGGAACATCTTGTTATCAGCAAGCGTTGGCTACACACATGCAAGCTCACATGCCTAGCTAACAGATGAGGTTTCTGATAATATGGAAATAATTTTATCCATTAAATTTATTGTTTTTTCAAACATTAAATGTCATTTTAAAATAATTACAATATTTATGTCATGCTTGTTCCCTTGTGTACAAACGAATCTAAACAGAAATCCATCTTTTTCATTCTCTAAAATAACTGTTGGATCACTTAGATGCCTATTTCAGAATAGGTCAGCACTTTAAACTAGAGAACATTTGAGTGTCCATCATCAAAGTTCTTTCTGGGTTAATATTTTAATAAGAACCTTAATGCTGTCCTTTATGTTTCCTTTAGTCAAAAATGTAAAAAAAGGCAATAAAATTCCTCATTTTGCTAAGGATTGTTTAACACCCATTGACTAAGCACGGCATTTCACTGCAGCTCGTCTTCTAGTCCATGGCTACTTCATCCTTTTTATTGACCTAGTTGTTTAAGTAGACTCCTGGTTTCCCAGTACTGAAGTTAATAATGATAATAATAATACCACATTTTATAAGTTCAGACAGGTATTGAGAATTAACTCAAGGTTTGTTTTCATTTATTTCATTAAGTTAACTAGGATTGTAATTTCCAGAACTAACTTCCAGCTCTCTGATGGTCCTGCTGCTGTGCGGTGCGTTTAACACTGAGATGAGCAGGCTGGCCATTCTGACTTGACACCGAGTGAATGGATGTGGATGTGACTGTCCTGTAATGGACTGGCCCCCATTCTATGTGGGGTTTCTGCCTTGCACCTGACTCTGGAGGGCTTGGCTCCTCCAATCTGTTAGGAAGAAGAAGGTTCACAAATGAATAATTGAATAATATACTGTAATGGCTTGTGGGCTGCAGAGCACATTTCATGTCACTCACACCAAAGTCTATTCAATGCATATTAGTATAGTTTAGGAAGAAACAAAGTAGAGCAAAATATGAATGAGCCCACCAGACAGCATATGTTGCACAGGAAGACACACTGCAAAATCCATTATTGTCTTTCAGAAGCACGGAAGGAGTGTGTGTGTGTAGGCTTACATGCCTGCTAATAACCTGGCGCATCGTGTCAAGCTGTAATGGAAGGAGAAAAATAAGATCCAGAACTTTGGCAACATAAAGGATGCAAGTAGAATGTTTTTTTTTTAAATAGGCACTAGGGGGCAGTGTTAACCCAGAGGATTGCTGTGTTAGCCACATCGAATTGGACATGCGCTTACTCCAGAGGCAGCTTTGAATCCCAGCCAGCAGTCAATATGGAGTTTGTATGTTCTTCATGTGTGTGTCTGGGAAATTCAGGTTTTCCTCACACATCCTGCTGCATGCATGTTACTTCTAATTTCTCTCATTATTTAATTAGCTTGCCCATTTTTCCTTTTATTTTTCATTTAGGAAAGCAGAGGAGAGTCAGATTTACACTTAGAGGAAATTAAGACATATTTGTATGCTTTCTGTATGTTTAAATGCTTACTTTGTTTCGTATTTTTTTAAATTCACCTCTTTGGTGGAGATTTACTTCTTAACTGTATCTGAATGCCGACAATTATTGATGAGCAGAGCAGACAGCGGCACAAATGACTCTGAAAGAAGCAAAGACTTCACTGTTAACCACTTATTTGCTTATTAGTAAAGGATTGTCTCAATAACCAGTATGTTAACAAATTAAAATAATATTTTAATATGAAAAAAAATAAATTCTTACCCATTTGACACTTACAAATTCGAGCTTAATTCAGAAAAATATAGCGTAACCAGTTTATAATTTCTGGATGCATGCAAAAACCAGTGAAACTGGTAAATAAAGTCTTCCTTCATTAAACTAGGAGTCTAGTTAACAGTAGAAATGGGTTGAGACAAAACCTTGCAGCCACAGGAGCCCCCTGGAATGAAACCTAAGAACTGCCAGTTAAAGTGAGTGGACTCACGATGGACTGACTGCAGCTTTACCCCCATTGCTGTTGGGACAGGCCCCAGAGATCCTAACGACAGGTAGAAAATTTGTGTCCTGTAAATGGCGTTTTGCAGCGTCATGTCGGGTAACAGAGCATCAGAAGGCTCCATTCTGCATTGGCACCTTCATGGGCTGTTCCTGTCCCAGCCACACACTTAACATGCTGGCTATCATAATGGCATAGCAATAATAGCATATGGTTAGCATAGTGGAAGGGCTTTGATCTTACCATCTATATGCAGAGTCCCAAACTAGAATAATGTCCTCATTTTTCAAGTATAAAGTCAGAACATGAAACCTTTTAGCCTACCAAACACAAGTGGAGCCATTTTATGTTCTGGTTTTACGGCATCTCTAAGAGCTAATAGAAATGAAATAGGGAAGCAAACGATGTGAACATGTGGTCCGCTGTTTGGTTCTCTTTAGGCAACAACCTGACCTGATCAAGGACCTGGTCCCATTCTAATATAAAGCAGGAAAGAACGAAAGGCAAGTGGCTGCTAGTGGTGTACTCACTGACCGCTGAGTCCCTTCCCATTCACTGGAGTATGACGTTCTTACTGGACTACGTGTGAGGTAGATTACTGGCAGTGACCCTGGACATTCTTATTAACTTGTGACAAGGACTTCGATAAACACATGAGGGTAGGTATAATAAGATCATAACTGACACTTTGTTTGGTCTTAAGACTTGCAGAACAGCAATGGATCAGATATGGTGCATGTCTTTGTCACTTGCATGTACTTGACAAGATCTTAATACCTCAGAAAGGCTTTGTGTGACAAAGCAAGCAACCAATTGGTCCAAGAGATGCCCTTGTTCAGGCCCAAAGCTGAAGTGTTACTGAGCTGGATTGTGTCTTGGGCTGGGAGGGAGATCTCGCAGGTTAAGTGTTGTGTGGAGATGTGGTGGCATGGAGCAGCCATGATATAGAAACCCAACTGACCTGCCCAGTGGCTGCTAATGCAATCGGTACAATCAGGCAGCTTACAAGCAACGCTGATGTTGACATTACTACCTGTTTTTTTCTTTTCATATCCTGGCTTGCTCTCACCATTTTTCTGCTGTGTAACATTATTCCAGTTTAGTTATGGTGCATTCCCCAGTGATGACATAGATAGTGAGGGACAGATGTTGCAGGTTTGAATAATGCATCAGCTCTCCCACTAATTTTAGATTTCATTAAGTAAAATTAGGAGTTTTGTGTGACACTTTCATAAACTTGGATATATTTGTATCTTTATGGGTGTTTGAAGAGGACTCGTGGATTGTGTTTTTTGGGGTAGCTGGCCATTGTATGGCCCTGGGTGGCTTTGCATATAGTGCCCTTTGAGGTAGCACTGCCAATGCTGCACCCAGGAGCAACACCATGAATGTCATGCACTGTGTGAATGTATCAAATCAGATTTTGAAAATGGGTGCGCTCAAATCTGGTTTCTACTTCTTTGCTTCATATTATGGAACCCTGGTAACAGCACCACACCACTAAGAGTTCTATGTAATCCATCTATCCATCTCCTTAATTCATTTATCCAGGGCATGGACTCAGGTCACCTGGAGTCAAACCCAACAATCATTGGGTGCAAAGCAGGAACAACACCTGGAGAGGAGATCAGTCCATCACAGGGGGTACACAAAAATACAAATCAGGGCAAATTCAGCAATGCCAGACCACCTCACCTGCATGTCATTGGACTGTGGGAGAAAACCCCATGTGGACATGGGGAGAAAATGCAAGCTCCATGGAGGTACCTGGGGCACAAACCTCAGTACCCTTACTGCAAAGCAGCAGCACTAGCACCATGCTGCTCCGCATGAGTATCATTTTTACAAATTCAAAAATCATAACCAACTCCAGCAAGCCTTATTCTTTTGGTAGTATGATCAGACTAAGATAGTAAGATTTTGAAGACTAGTGAACATGTTTTCCAAAACTGAAATCTTCTGAATTTTCTTTTCATTTTTACCTGGACTTAACCTTAAATTCAATTTTCCTTGTGATGGAACAAGCCAGCCATTGCCATTGCCAGTTCTATAAATGACAGTCTGCTCCAAATCTATGCAAAGCTACATGCCAGCCATGGGTGATGTTGCACTTCATAACCAAAATCCTAAAGAACTAGCAGTGGATCTTCATAAATCTTTGAATGGACTGTGCTTTCCCTTGATGTCACTTCAGTTTACCAAGCATTCTGCATATGACCTTAAAATCTATTCTTTTCCATTTTAATGTCATTGCATCCCAGACTCAGTAAAATTTGTCTTAAGAGCTGAAAATAGTGTTGAAGCAAGGAGAAAAGACATAACAGTACATGAGGCAGGCAAAAGGGCTTTGTGTGAGGACTACCTGCCAGTTTGCCAATATTATTTCCCATTTCATCCTTAAATGTTTCACAGATACATGTACTTAAAATGTTTAGAGACACATAATGAAATAAATGATGGACCTGCAGACTTGTGGCTTCAAATCCATCCCTTTAGGCTCTGAACTCCATGCATGTTCCTTCTTTTATAGTACCCTTTCATAAGGGGACAGCTGTGGTTGGTGCTGCTGCTGCCGCCTCACAGCTCCAGAGTCCCAGGTTCAAAAGCTAGCCTTGTCACTGTAGCGTTGGCACATTCTCCTTGAGTCTGTAGGGTTTTTCTCCAGTTATGCCCTTAAGTTAGTTAGGTTCATTGGCAAGATATGAATAGTCTAGCAAAAATTGTGAATTTCCCCTTGGGATTAATAAAGTATCTATCTATCTATCTATCTATCTATCTATCTATCTATCTATCTATCTATCTATCTATCTATCTATCTATCTATCTATCTATCTATCTATCTATCTATCTATCTATCTATCTATCTATCTATCTATCAAAGTTCACCAGTCCTAGCCCCCTAATTCCTCTAAAGTAACATCAAGTCTAGTTTTGAAGGTCCATAAAGTGCTACTGTCTACCAAACTATTTAGCAACTTATTTCATGTGTCCATGGTTCTCTGGGTGAATACAAATGTCCTAATGTTTGTGTGAAATTTACCCTTAACAAGTTTGAAAACTGTGACCCCCACCCCCCATATTCTTGTTGAACTAATTTAAAATAACAGTCTTGATCCACTGTACTAATTCCCTTCATAATTTTAAACACTTCAATCATGTCTCCTCTTAATCTTCTTTTGCTTAAACTGTGTAGGCTCAGTTTTTTTAATCTTTCCTCATAATTCATCCCCTGTAGCCCTGGAATCAGCCTAGTAACTCTTCTCTGGACTTTTTCTAGTGCTGCTATGTCCTTTTCGTAGTCTGGAGACCAAAACTGCACACAGTACTCAAGATGAGGGCTCACCAGTGTGTTACAAAGATTGAGCTTAACCTCCTTGGACTTGCACTTCACACATCGTGTTATATAACCTGACATTCTGTTTGTCTTCTTAATGGCTTCTGAACACTGTCTGCAAGTCCACTATGACTCCAAGTCCTTCTCATAAGGTGTACTCTCGATTTTCAGACCTCCCATTGTGTATTGAAACCTAACATTTTTATTTCCTTCATGTAATACTTTACACACTTACTCAAATTAAATTTAATCTGGCACAAATTAGTATTATGAGTAGTGTTGCATGGGTGTGCCCTTTAATGGACTGACACCCACTTCAGGGTTGGTTTCCACCATGTGCTCTATGCAGCATAGACAACTGCAACTGAAGAAGTGTATTTATTTTCTTTCTTTATTTAATTGATTCTATACTATGAACAATGTACAAATACATATAATGTCCTAAACTGCTTTCAATTATATATAGCTGTTCTGTCCAGTAATCCTTTCAAATTTTTGTTTCTCAGAAAGGTAAAACATAAACATCTATACAAGAACAGAATACATTGAAATTTTAGTTGCTTCTCAGTTAAAAATACATGAAAAATGATATAAGTAAATGAATAAATACAACTGGAGCAGTGGGTAGCACTACTGCCTCACAGATCCAACCTGCAATGCCCAGATGTGGTCCATGTTTAGTTTACATATTCTCCACCTGGGCTCTCCTCTCACATTACCAAAGGTTAGATGGTTTGGTGATTCCAAACTGGCCTCTGCATGAATGGACTGTCAGCCTGTCCAGGGATGTTTCCAGTTTTGCGCCTCCCCCCCGCCATGACCCTGTGCTGGGTTAAGTGAGTTTGAGAAGGAGACGAGATAAATATGGCCAGAGGACTTGAAGTGTGGCACGGTGCCTAAATAACTGGACTCTAAACCACCAGGCTAATAGTTTAATTCCTGCCTCAAAGTCTATGTGTGGCCTTGAACATGTCGCATAACCTGGATGTACTCCAATTGTACAAAGAAAAAAAAAAAGAATGTAAAAAGGAGTACTGTTGATCAGTACTTGTACAGTCACTTGGCATGGTGTTCACTGTGGAAGAGTGCCATATAAAATAGATGCCAGTTATTTTGTTAAGAGTGGTGAGCATTCACTTTGATTTCTTTAGAGAGATGGTGGTAGATTAAGAATACACTGTTTAAAGGTTGCCATATACTTAAACATTATCTGAGTTTTTCTTCATAGAGTGAATATTACTTTTGCCTAATTTTAAGTAATCCAGCACATTACATATGCACTGTAGTACAGAATACTGTTTAGGACTCCAATTGAACAGAAGCAATCTTCATGTTATTTCTAAGCATCCATCAAGTGTATCAATCTATCCAGCTACTAAACGACTGCAGGGTTGTTACATCTATCCTGAAAGAGTGGGATGCAAAGAAGGGGCTGAACTGTAATGGAAGCCAGTCCATTGCAGGGCAAATCCCAAGCTAACAATCCAGAGAATAACCAACACTTTGTGGTAGACTTACCTATGTGGCATGCACCACCAGCACCAATGGAAATGACAGGAACACAAGCTGATCATGAAGCACACTCCCTCGGAGTTTAGAGCAGCCAATTAAACAGACACACATGAGAAAACTCGACAGACAAGCACAGATTCAACACAGACAGCAAGAAAACACACATTTCTTGCGGAGTCCAGCAGCCATTCAGCCACAATGTGTGTACTCAGTTTTTAATTTTCCATCCATCCATATTCTGCTCCGCTTATCTAATTCAGGGTCAGAGGGAGCCAGTTCCAGCATTGGGTCTGATTTGTTGTTGATTGATTTTCTAATTATTGCTCCATTTTGAAATGCAGTCTGATTGGCTTCCCTCATTATTTTGGAGTTCTTCCAACTTGAATGTAGAGTTTGGTTTAAGGATGTTTTGTGTCCTTTTTAAAAGTATATTTTAGAGGATGATCTGCCTAGATATAATGTCTTGTAGAAAACAGTAAGCCAGTTGGAGAGAATTTTGCAGTGGCAGTCATATTTTAATGAGAGCAACACAGGCTCCACAGCAGAATGAGAAAAAAGGGTAAAATATGCATAATAAATGGCCATTCATAATGATGACACTGGGAATTAGCTACAGAAAAGCTCCCTGATTTATAATGTTAGAAAGTCACCAAGGGAAGCAATGATGCTATTATGAGAAAATAATAAAAATTCAAATGGATCCAGAACTCTAAATTATTATGTGTTTAATTTTTTTTCTTTTTTTCTTTTTAACATTATTATTAAATATGATACACCCAAGGGGGGAGATAAATAGTAAACATTCATCTATGAGAACAGCTGAACACAACAGTAAGCAAAGCCTATTTATTGAAGAAGGCCATGGAGCAAAATTCAGTTCATTCATTTCCTGTACCTGCTTGGCTCTCATTTTATGGGATCTGAGCCAATTTAAACAGCACAGAGCAAGAGGCAGGAAGCAATTCTGGATATTATATGGCACCTTCACACCCAATGTCTTAGGGAGGGGTACAGGGGGAACGTGCAAACTGCGCACTGGCATTGACCAGGGCAGGATGAAAACTCAAAACTCTAGAACTGTTAGGAAGCAGATCAGCAAAATATTCTTGGCACCCACTAGATACATTTGGGGCACCAGAAGAAGAGTACTGGGTCTCAGGATAGTAAGTGTGATAAAAAGAGAAGTATGCCAACCCCCACCCAACTCCCTTTCTCTGCTGTGAATGTGAGCTTTAAATACAGCTGAGCAGAGTTATGAAAAACTTTCTTGGTAAAGACAGTCACCTGAGCCAAGAGCGAGAGGCTCTCTGTGACTGCCGTCACGTAACATGAAGCAGCGCAATCAGCAGTCGGGTCAGCAGTTCAGGAAAGTGTAGGCAGCCCTACCTGATAGAGAAGACATGGCTCAGCCTGCCTGCCTGCCTTTCTTTCTTTCTTTCTTTCTTTCTTTCTTTCTTTCTTTCTTTCTTTCTTTCTTTCTTTCTTTCTTTCTTTCTTTCTTTCTTTCTTTCTTTCTTTCTTACACAGATGTCAGAAGAATTAAGAGTTAAAAGATTCAACAAGACATAAAGTGCTGTGCAATGTGGGTCTGTTAGACTAACAGTCAGCCAGCTACAGAGCCGAATAATTACAGAGTTATGAATCCCCGTGCAGTCATCATACATTCACATTGACTTACTGTTCATACTGATGAGGCAAGATTAAGTCTCGAAAGCTGGCACAATGATAGGGTCTACATGGAACCCTCCGTTTTAATTAGAAAAAAAACAGTTGGAGTCTTTTTTGGGAAAATTAAACAAAAAATCTCTACTCATAAAAGGACCCTCTGTGTTTCTGTTTTGCCCGTAAAGCTACTGATTATAAGGTATTCATTTCATAAAATGGGTAACATGCTCATCCTGAATTTCAGCTGAATATTTATGTGATCATGTTTAATGTATGAATCCAGTTACAATGCAGACTTGGCGAGAGACGGTCAAAAGAGGAGTTCTGTTAAGGTACTGAGTACAAGGATAAGTGGAAATGTGCGCCAACATGGCCAACCAATTCCCAATAATCTGAATAAAAGGAAAAGATGGGAACAGCTTTCTGACTTCCAAGGTAAAAAGCATTATGGTAGAGAGTGGTGTAGCAGCCTCACTTACATCAGCCCATCCGTTTGGTGAGCCCACATAGTCCATAGGGCTGCTGCCACACACTAACCTTCCTTTCTTCCTCCCTAAACTTTTCATGACAGAGTAGTGGGGCACAAGTACCTGACCCAGTAGCATCACTGGTGCTCCAATGCAATGCTGGGTTACCTCACACACTTGTCCTGATTTATAAGAGTAATGCCTTATAATTTTTTGAATGTACTGAAATTATTATTTAAATTTGGGACTAACTTTTATCACCTCATTATCATTTGTCAGCCTTCAACATAAAGTCTGAGACATATTTGACAAAGTTGCTCGTGTCCTGTCTGAGGTGCCTAGTTAGAGTGAAGAAGACAAGTTCTAGTTCTGCTTAGATTACACCTTCTTGCACCCCGCTTTAACAAATCCAACAAATACTATTGACATACTGCCCAGCAAATTTTATGGGAAGTTTTCACTAGTCCTCCCAGTAATCCAAAAGTCCAATTTTCTAAAGCTCTTTTACTATTAGAGGACCATAAGGCGCTCAGTAGAAGCCAGCCCAAGGCCTATCACACGATACACTCATTTGTATTGCCTCAGTTTAGGACAGTGATTCTAAAAATAGGATTCTTCGCAGATGTATTTGTGATGGGGTTGCCACATGATTGTGAAGTAAAATTAGCCAAGTTCATCCAAGTTTTCATCGTGTGATGTACTTTGCTCTATTTAACAGACTATTTATTTATGGTAGTATAAAAAATAATGCCGTTCATGCATCATGGGGTGTTCTCATTTCAGTAGCACTTTAGTTTAGGTCCTGCAAAAGTGCATCTATTACTCATTTACTGTTATGTAACACGACCTTAACAATGGCTTATTCTGGTGTTAATAACACTGAGAAAGCAACAGTAAAGTGATTATTCATCTCTGTACTGTGTGACATATTGGCAGGAAGGTAAAATTACTTCTTGATATGAATGATTCACGGGTCTTATAATGAAGTATGCAGTATCAAGAGAAATATGGCTCAGTTAAGCCACCATTGACCATTCCAAAGTGAGTTATTTTAGTAGGTTACACTGCAGAGATGAATAACCCTAAGCCTAACAGGGTCTTGTTACATAACAGTAAATGAGTAATAGATGCATTTTTGCAGGACCTAAACTAAAGTGCTACAAACTATTTCTCACAAAAACCAGTTCACCAAAATATTCATCAATTATTCATCCCATCACTGTATAAAATACAAATAGTGCATCCATTTTTAAGAATAATTTAACCTCTTCTTTTAGACAGTTTATTTATTCATTAAATGGAAAGTGTTATATGTTGGAACTATTTGCCAACTCGTTTAGAAAAATATATTGTGAATGGTGGAGCACATTTTAAAAATGTATTTTAAGAAAAACTTAATTAAGACAAGGTAAATAAACTGCATTGATGAATTATTTTTTGACTATTTTATCCAGCACCACGAATCAAGTGATATTCATATTGTCCTTTCAAAAATCATCACATCTTTGTGCTGAACCCCGAAAACTAGTTTCTCACAGCCTTAAAAAAAGTCAAACTAAGCATTTACATTGGCAGTAACACATCTCAGGATTCTATTCCCTGTTCTGAATGATGATTACTGTTTTGTTAGCAATGCAAATGCTTTCATCTTTTTTCTTTAAGTAATATCTTTTAGTATTATTTCTATTAGTAATATATTAGAAAATATAATAATTCCTTATCTGACAGAGTCTGCAGCACAAGTTCTGCTCCAGCCTTTGGTCTTCATTTGTCTGGATTACTGCATCTCACTACTAGCAGAAAGACCTGCATGCACCATCGAGCCACTGCAGCAGCCCATCTCGTCTTCAAGCCAGCCAAAATGGGTGCATGTCACCCCTCTCTTCATGGCTCCCTGTAGCAGCACACATCACGTTCAAATCCTTGATGCTTGTCTACAGAGCAGTCAACGGGTCAGCACCTGAGTATATGCAGACACTGGTGAGGTGCCAAGCTCCTTCTTGTCCACTTGGGTCTGCCAGGAAACAGCATCTGGTGATGCCGCCTCAGCGTGGAATACAATACAGTTTTTGTTTTTATAGCCCAAAATCACACAAGAAGTGCTGCAATGGGCTTTAACAGGCCTTGCCTTTTGACAGCCCCCCAGCCTTGACTCTCTAAGAAGACAAAGAAAAACTCCCAAAAATAAAACCTTGTGGGGAAAAAATGAAAGAAACCTTGGGAAAGGCAGTTCAAAGAGAGACCCCTTTCCTGGTAGTTTGGGTGTGCAGTGGGTGTCAAAAAAAAAGGGTGGTAAATACAACACAATACAATACACAGAACACAAGGAATTCTCAAAATGGAATGGCATGAAATCTCAATCCAGTCTCTTTCGTATGTAGCCCCTGGCTGGTGGAATAAGCAGCCCACCACCATCCAAACTTCTGACTCTCTCAATGTGTTTACGAAGCGCTTGAAAACCCGACTGTTTTGTTAATGAACTGGTTTAAATGGGTTGAAAAATGGATAGCTGGATCGATGAATCTTTCTTAAATTTTGATCTTTCTCACCATTCATTTAAATGTATGTTTGAGTGCACAGAATTTAATTTGCAACTTTTGTTAATGAAAGATGCAATGTAAGAATTAAGGTAAACTTGCAATGTGATATAAAATGGCCCTCACCACTTTTTAAGGCTTCCTCTTCAAGACACAATATAATACAACATACTCTAATACCAAAGGCACTGAAAGAATTGAAGACTCGATCCACTCCCTGCATTTAAAATAAAGTGGGACTGCTCAGCTTCTGATATCTGAGAGAAAGCTTCACTCTTCACAGAAGAAATGCGGCCTTTGCTCACATTGTATAGGGTTATGGCAGCTCTGCTACCTCTTGGCAGTGGCGCAGTGGTAGTGCTGCTGCTTTGCAGTAAGGAGACTGTGGAAGATTGTGGGTTCGCTTCCCGGTTCCTCCCTGTGTGGATAGTGCTTTGAGTACTGAGAAAAGCGCTATATAAATGTAATGAATTATTATTATTAAGAGTTGACAGTTTGTGTTAATGCAGGGTCTTAAAGCTGAATGGGCAGAACCGGCACTCTTTTAATGGTGGGCACCGTTTGTTTTATCCTCCTGATGTGACCATCATCATCATTATCCTCATTAATTTTCTGGCTGTAGGCAGGGCCTTGTCCTACTTTTCCTACCTTTTGCCTTTCTTTTCACGTTCTAGAACTTTCCATTCTGTTATTGTTATCCTGAAGCATCACTCTCTGCCTTTCATTTAACTTCATCTCTAACTTTCCCTCAGTGAATGAGATTTCTCCACACATGGCTGCCCCTTTTTCTTTCAACCCCAGCTCAAAATTATTTTGCAGCATCGATGTGAGCATTGTAAACAGTGGGGTCCTGGCCTCAGCTGGTTCCTGTGTTACTCTGGTCCAGTGGGATCGTCTCCAGACCCCAACTACCCCGGACTGGAGGAAGCATTTCTGAGTGTGTTGTGCTATTTAGTTTGCATTAGCTGGGTGAGGACATAAATGGCCACAGCAGATATGATGTCCACCCTGAAGTGTCTTTTAATTTAAGGGGAAACGGGTGTGTGATGTCTGTGCAGAAGCGGATGTGGGGGGTTGTAGGAGATAAACAGAAGTATTGGTTGTTGGTGTGGTTTTTAAATAAAGAAAAGATAGTTAAGCATCACATGTGTGTGAACTGCTGTTTCTGATACAACAGGGTGCATTAGGTTTTCTTCAGTATACTGTGTATGTTCTTTAGAACTGAAACAAAATGAATTAATTCAAGCATGTGATCAGTGGCATACACTCTGACTTCCCTAGAATCATATCAGCCGGAGAACAGGCACCTCAAGATGCTAAAACAAAAAGGATGACGCAGCTTCTCGTCAAGTGTCCATACTCAATGAACCCAAGAGATTCAAGGTTAGATGAGAGGAAAGAGGGAGGAACACAATAAAAAAGGTCAGTGAGGCGGGACGCTGGAGTCAACCTGGAGCAGAAGGTTATCACAACCCCAGACATTAAAGCCAACTATGCAGACAAGTCAACAGTAAAGAAGAAGAAACACTGTGGAGGAGGAGGAGGATAACAGATAGGAGAAAGAGTGGGAGAGATGGAGGAAGGAAACCCAAGAGTGAGAGGATCAAAGGGCAGGAGTAGAAAAGAGATAAAGGAGAAAGAAGTGACAGCTCCCACCTAAGGAAGATCAAATGAGGAACATCTCAACAGTGACAGCTGAGGATTGTTCTGGGAGTCCTGCAACTGAACTCTAAACTAATCAGCATTCCATTCTCCTTCAGAGCCGAGCAATTCAGGAATGAAAATAATTTGGTCTTGCTGGAGGTGAGAAAGTTAGGCATACATATATACTCATACAAATCCTCTGTTGATTTTCAGACTTGCTTTATCCAGTTTAGGGGTCATGGGGGCTGGCCAGCCTGGAGCCAACCTTGGTTAATAAATAAGTCCATCACAAGCCAGTCTGACCCACAATGAGACAACTTAGAGCCATCAATTATTTAAAGATACGTCTTTATGAAATGTGAGAGCAAAACACAGACAAACACACAACAGGGATATGCAAACTCCACACGTGCCATAGCTGTACCGGGTTTTGAACCCTGCGTCCTGGAGTGGGGAGGCAGCAGCACTGGACCACCCAGACTTTAGTGTTGTCAGGGCTTAGGCACTTTTACTCAGTAATGTGCTAAAAAGCGGGCTAAACTGCAAATGAGTTACGTCAACTGATGTGACTCTTGTGATACTAAACCAGTGAGCAGCCATCACTGTGATAGCTGTAGTGTGCAGATCAGTAACTAGATAGCATAATATTATTGATTTGGGATGCCTAGAATCAGCTGCAATTTGTTTCAGGTCCTTTTTTGTTACTAGCTAGTTTTTGAAGTTAGAAGAGTGTGAAGCTTTCACATGCATCCCAACTGTTAAACTTTTTGACTGTGGTTGTAAATACAGTGGTGAGAACACGTGTCACATTTTAAAAGAACAGATTGCATTTTGAATGAAGACTATTACATTTTCAGATTTGATAATGTGTTAACTGAGGTTAGCCTAGCCTAAAATATTTAAACATGAATCAATTTATGAAAAAGGAAAGAGAAAGAATAAAAAGGAAAATTCAACTGCTTAAATATACAAATATTCCACAACTATCCAGCAGTGTCATTGAAGGTGTGCACTGGGCCGAGGCCAGTTGATCATGAGACAAGTGAAGATCAGATTAATATGGAGTTAGCAGGAATCAAAGCAGACAGCTTCGGCAGTGTCATCATTTCAAGTAAATGCCCTTCAGGATGGATCAGAGCCCATGGGTGATTTGAAAACCCAAGAAACATCTGTTACTGTTTCACTATCAGGTTTCAACACTGATCCAGTGGAATGGGAAATAAACGCAGAACTCATTCATTTCGTTGCCCAAAGCGTGCCACTTGAAAATCTGGAATGCAAATTGACATCAAAGTCTAAACAATTTGGCAAAAGATTACATTATGTATAAAAAGATTTTTTTTTTTTACAGGGGATTGAGTAATGGAGAAGTACTTAAAGGAGCCTGGCTAATGTTGTTATAATGCACAGGAAAAGTATACTGTTATGTTTACATGTTATTTACAGGCAATTACTCCATTAATATAACAGCTGGAAGAATGCATAAGCAGAAAATCACGACTCATGAAAAATAAATGACTGTTCATTGCCTATTGTCTACTGTGGTATAATGCCAAGAGCCCGCTCTGAGGTGATAGTCAATTACAAAGAGAGAAGAAAAAAACAGGAAAACACACGACTAAAATTTGAAGAAGGCTAGTTGTGGCTGATAAATGTATGTCAAAAGATGTTAGGATTTTTTAGTGCTAATTCAAAAAATGGCAAATTCCTCAGTTGTGTTTATATTTTACATGATTTTCCTCAAAGAACAGATGGAAATCCAAGCTCTTTGTGATTGAATTACCTGCCTTCAATCACAAAAAGAATGTATCCATTAATTAAAGTCAGAAGTGCTGGTGAAGATCACACATGAAAATAAGGGAGCTGAATATTACAACATCAATAGAAGTTCAACTTCAGGTGTACGTCACACTCATCAGCTGTCTATCGTTGTTGGTGATGTGTCAGAAGCTGCTGAAGCTCATGGGAGCTCCTTAAAGTTTCAGTTTTTTATTTGGTAGCATCTCTTCTTGACCAACTACTGACCAGCTTTCAGTCATACAACAATATTATTAATATATTCTGGGGTCTACTTCAGATTTTAGGTAGTCAACAAGCCGGCAGCATTGGCTCCTCATGCTGCTCACGGTCTTCACCTGTACCTAATGGTCTACACTAAGTATGATTGAAACTGCAATTTTGGTCAAAAGTCCATCACATGTAAGACGGTCATTACATTACAATGCTGTAAGATCACAGAATGTGGTTGGTATCACAAAATGTGATGGATAAAAAACATCAGGGGTCTATGAAGTAAAGGCTTTGATAAACAGTTATTTGGGAAGATCTTCTGAAAACCATTAGAAGAAATGAAGAGTTGTGTGTAAGTGTGAAATTACAGTATATAATAGACTTGAACCAAGTGTGAAGATTCTGAAAAACTGCCTAGACACTTTGCCCCAAAGTGAGATTACACAGAATGTGGACACCAAAAACAGGATAAGAAGACACAGTTTGATGAAACCCCAGAGGAACTGACAGAATTAGAAATGTTCATTTCATATTTTAATCCTATTGTGTTCGAGATTAACCTCTCCGTAATTGTGTCTAAAGGACATAAGAAGAAGCATGAATCTGTTTTTGAAAAGTTAAAAAGAAAGAAGAAAAAGAAATGATTTTGAATGAAATTCATTGCTTAACTATACAGACATTCTAGGACCATCCAGCAGTACCATTTTCCAATTAGAAGATTTCATTGTTGGTGTCCATATGCCTAGATTGGTCAATTAGTACTCAAGTAAAGGTCAAATTAATATGGTCGAGTCACAACATACAGATGTGTTGTAGATGTACGAGTGCAGGAATGACAAAGCAATGTGCAGCACACACCGGTCTACTTGATCCCTTCAGTTTTCTTGCAGACAAATCTCTTAGCAAAAGAAGAAGTTAAATGGAAAGCCAGAGAATCTGTCAACATCATTCACCAGACTTTGTTGATAAATGTGAGATGTTTTCTTCACACAAAGACAATACAGAACAGAACAAATTACATATAAATAATAAACCTGTTGCTAGTTTCACAAACACACAGTACATATTGCCTTGAGGAATTATAAAGAAAAATCTTAAGCCAATTACAAACTATATGTGGGCGTCTTCTCAAAGGTTTTGATCTTTAATTTGCATTGTACTTATGGTGGCTGCCACACTCCCATCTTCCCAGTCTTCGTAATGGTGTTTCCATAGTCAACATTTTTTGAATTCAATGATTTCTCATATAATGACAATTGATTAAAATAAAACCGCAGATCTGGTAAGTTTGGTGTCACCCTGAATTTGTTGATCTTTGCATAGGGGATATTATTCAAAATCAGGATTACCTTTCATTGTAATTTGTATATTACAATGGAGTCATCAAGTATTCAGGCGCCTTCACTTTCTACACACTTACTTTGTTGTAGATTTAATTTGAAAAGGATTAATGAGCATATTGTCCCATCAATCTACACTTAATGACCTATAATGACAAAGTGAAAACATGTTTTCAGAAAGACTTATTAAAAATTAAAGAGTGAAATCTCTCACTCATATAAATATTCAGACCTTTAATTCAGTACTTTGCATAAGTCCCTGTGGGAGCAATTACAGCTTTGAGTCTTCTAGGGTAAGCCACTACAAACTTTGCATTCTTGGATTTGGCCTGCTAATACATTCTTCCGGGGAGATTCTCTCAAGCTCTGTTAGACTGGATGGAAGTCTCTATAAACTGCCATCTTCAGGTCTCTCTGCAGACGTTTTATGGTGTTTCAGTCTGGGCTTTGGCTGGGACACTCAAGGACAGTCAGAGACGTGTCCTGAAGCCACGCCAGCATCGTCTTGGCTGTATGCTTCAGGTCATTGAAAGCTAAACCATTGCCACAGTCTGAGGTCGCATGCACTCTGGCGTGGGTTTTCTTCAAGGACTTCTCTGTGTCTGGCTGCATTCATCATTCCCTAATTTCTGACCAGTCTCCCTGTGCCTGCTACTCAGAAGCACTTCTATAGCCTGAAGCTTCACCATAGGGATGGTATTTGGCTGGTGATGAGCAATACCTAGTCTTCAACAGGCACAGTGCTCAGATTTATACCCAGAGAGTTCAATCTTTGTCTCATCAGATGAAAGAATCATTTTGTATATGGCCTCAGAGTCCTCTAAATGTTAATGGGCAAAATTCCAAGCAGGCTGTCATATGCACCTGATTGCTGGAATGCTGCTGAGATGATGGTCATCCTTCTCATAGGTTCTTCCCTCTCAGCAGAGGGCTTCTGAAAGTCTATTAGAGTGATCACTGGGTTCTTGGTCACCACACTGACGCAGGCTCCTTTCTCCCAGTTACTCAGTCTGGTCAGATGGCCAACTCCAGCAAGAGTCTTGGTGGTTCCAAGGTCATTTTCATTTCATAATTATTGAGGACACTGTTCTCCTGAAAACACTCCAAGCTTTAGAATTGGTTTTATACCTTCAGCCCAATTTGAGAGAGTCTAGAGAGAGTTCCTTGGACTTCATGGCTTGTTTTTTGTCCTGACTTGGAGATGCAGTGTGTATAGTGGGGCCTTATATACACAGAAGTCAACTATGTCCTGTCAATTCAGTTTGACAAAGATGGACACCAATCAAGTTCAGACATGTCAAGGTTAATTCAAGCAAACAGGATGTGCCTGACTGCAATTCGGAGTGTCAAGGAAAAGGATCTGAATACATATATAAATGGGAAATTTCAGTTTTTGAGTTTTAACAAATTTGCAAACCTTTCTGAAAACATGCTTTCACTTTGTTATTCAGGGCAATTGAGTTTATATTGATGGGCAAAAACAGCAACTTCATCCACTGAAAATGAAATCTACAACACAATAAAGTGCGAAGTGGTCTAAATACTTTCTGAATCTGCTGTATATACAGTGGCACCTCTGGCCATAAGCATGTCTCCATATGAATCAGTCTTCTTATAATGACTTTAATTATAGTAGACCAAATTTGTGTTTACATTGCACCTTCCCTGTTGGAAACCAAAAGAAATTTTTCATTTTCATTTACCCATCCAATTCTGTTTGGCTCTGGAGCAGAGCCTATTAATACAGCACTGGGTACAAAATTGGAATCAACCCAGGATGGGACGCCAGTCCATTGCTGCACCATCTATCATGTAGATCCAATTTAGAATTGTAAATTAACTCAACACATGTCTTTGGGAATGCAATAGGAAAGGAAGCACAAGAACCAGGCCTGAAATGGATGCCAGTTCATCACAGGACACACTCATTCACATACAGGTGCGATCTCTTAAACTGGG
The DNA here is from genome assembly GCF_900747795.2 of Erpetoichthys calabaricus. Taxonomy (NCBI): domain Eukaryota; kingdom Metazoa; phylum Chordata; class Cladistia; order Polypteriformes; family Polypteridae; genus Erpetoichthys; species Erpetoichthys calabaricus. The sequence continues at coordinate 92,075,894 of NC_041405.2, read as the reverse complement.
CCAGTGCAGAGTAACCAGTCAGCTTTGCTGTATGTCCATCTAGCATATGCTGTCAACCAGCAGATATTTGTCCCTGGCCTAGCTCATCTGATGTATTCTGTGCTGTGCCTGCATGTGAACTGTCTTCTTAATCAGACTTTATTTTATTTAGTGTACTTTTTCTGTTTGTCTACAAGATTTTCACATACTGTAGATTTGTTTTGTTCATGGCACACCCATCCATTTTTAGCTTCTTACATTTGAGTTAGGCCACTTGTTTTAATTAAAACTCCAGATTTGTGATTTGCAGACATGATGCGTCTCACTTTGATTTAACGCTCGTCTCACAAACACACATGCTCACACACACGCACGCACACACACACACATTAATATCCACTCATCAGCAGTGACCTTGCCAATTAGCAAGTTAGCACTCTAGCCAAAAGAGTAAAAGCAGGCCTGTGATCTCAAAAACAGCACAAATCTCTAGTGCAATTTTACAATTCAAAAAAGCCAAAGCTCAACTTGGTGGGAAAAAACAAAAAAAAAAAGGAGGAAATGAGGCCAGAGACTCCCTTCATAAGCTCTCTGGAGCTGCCGATGGTTAGGCTGGCTGCCATGATAACCCACGCTCACTAGAGCCTTTCAGGACTGAGTTTGAACGCCTCCTGCTTAAACCCCTTTGAGAAGAGCATTTCCCATTTATGCTGTGCCATTTTCTCAGAACACTATCCTCGGTCAGTTATTCAATCAGTCAGTAATATAGCTCCTTGTATGTGGGAACAGCCCAAAGGGTTTAATATGCAGTATATACACACTAAAATACAATTCTCACCCAGTATGTGCTCAGGGTTATGCTTAAGAGTCAGTGGTGGGATTTGGCCCTTTGACCGTTATGGTTTCTGTCACTTAACCACAGTGCTTTTCTCCATGCATGGCTCTGCTCCTTTGATAATTTAATCTTGGTTTCTTTGAAAGCTTTAAGCCATGGCACTGTATTTTTTTCACGCTGATAGATCCTGGTAGATTTAGTTTTTGTTCTCTAGAGTTATGTATGGATTTTTTGGACTTTGTATGACCTGCACTTGAGTCCTCCAGATTGACTGGTTTTCCCTCATTTCTTTCATTAGGAAAACCATTTCCGTGGATTTTTATGTCTGCTGTCCCATCCTCAATTGGGAAAACAAAAGAAATGCAAGCAATTGTATCTCAAAGGTTGTAAGTCGCCTTGGATAAAAGTGTCAGCCAAACAGCTCAATAATTCGATGTATCTTCGTGTTCTCCTTGTACCTGTCTGGGCTTTTCTCTTGATATTCCGGTTTCCTTTTCGATTCCAGAGATGTGTATGTTAGATGAGTTGATGACTGAGAGTGGTATGTGCATGAATGGGGTTTGAGATGGACTGGTATATCATCAAGGGTCTTATGCCCAGGAGTGCAGGAATAGGTGTAGGACCCCCACAACCTTGAATTGGAGGATGGATGGATGGATGGATGAATGAAAGAATGGATCAAACAATTAACCAAATCAAAAATGTACTCGTTACTTCCTCTTAAGCTCTTTCTGCTCTGTTCTTGTGGCACTCTAACTTTTTATTTGTTTGTGTTTCTGCTTGTCTCTGTTCCACTGGTATATAATGTACTTGTTTTAGGGTATGTCCTGGACAAGAGTCGTAGAGAAGCCAACTGACAGCTTTTCTACAGATACCATGCAGTTGGAATCCTCCATCCATCTTCTGATCCCACTTTTCTCAGGTCGGGGTAGAGGAGCAGGGTGCCCCTCCGTTCCAAAGGACACTAACATGCATGTCCTCATGGACAGATCTAAAGGCGTCTCTCGTCCTGACATGTGCTTACATGGACTGTGGGAGGAAACCTGAGTGAACGAAGCTGAGATAGAAGACAATGCACCATGAAACTGCACATTCTTTATCTTGATGTCTATTTATATTTGTCTCTTGAACATTTTTAAAATTTAAATTATAAATGCTTATAATTTGAGCTAAGTAAAGTATAGCTTTAAATAGTATAACTCTATTTCTTCTGTGAAAGACATGCTCTTGAAGATATTTACTTAGATTTGCCACCAACGGTTAAGTATTTAGCAGTAGTAAAAGGTTTGCTTAACACATGAAAAAATGTACAATATTTATTACAAATCATGTGCTCTGTTTTATACAGATTTGTTTATGTCTTGTAGTGTTTAACTTGCATTGGCAATGGCAAATGTCTGCTGAGATTTTTTAGGTAAGGAAAACTAGAGTTTTGTTGTATACTCACTAATCATGACGGAGTGTTTCATGTGGATTAGCACATACAAGTAAGCATTTCACTGTGCTTTGTGACCATAATGACCGTATAAACCTGTGAAGGTATGATTCAGGCTTGTGAGGACCTACATTAGGCAAAAGGAAGGCCAGTCCATTGCAGAGCCCATTCACTCTCACACACACACACAAGTCAATTTGTAATCGCCAATAAACCTCAACTGGCCATCTTTGGCACCGCGGCAGAGAGACAAACACACACACAAAAGGAGAATATGCAGACCCCAAACACTCATGGGATTTAAGCCAGGACCCTGGATCTGCCAAACTGAATCCTAACCACTGCTCTGACAGCAAACTGGCCTCAAGTCAGTAGAAGCTGATGGCCTTAATCATGGTTACTTTTTAATGTGAGAGGTAGCTGTTTTTAATTTTTTTATATGCTATAACTGTTTATTGTATGGTCTAAATCAGTCATTAATTAGAAACCAATCCTGGCCAATCTTAGACCGTATTTCATTTTATGACTTGTTAATCTGTAATGTAATGTTCTCCAAGGAAATCATCCACATGATTTGAAGGCTAAAACAGATATTTTCAGTCAGTCACATTTTTCTGTGGAGTGACTATTTATTTAAACCAAATAGTGCATGATGAATCCACACAGGTGTAAATGGAAACAAGCTAGACGGAGAACTGCTGGCTCCTTTGTCATTTGCATCTTATTGCTAATAAAGAGCTATTAAAAACAGTGAATGCAGCTATTTAAGACTGAAATAAGCAATGAAGGGTGGGGAACCTTAATAAGTGAGACCACTAAAATGAAGCATTAAAATGTTACTTCAGCAATAAGTGCTTCATCAGCAATAATCAAGGTCTCATTAAGAAACTGGGTTGGAATAAAAACCTGCAGCCACTGTGGCCCGCTAGGACTGACATTGCCTACCCTGGTCTAAATTATCATAAAAGCAGTAAGTCATCTTGGACCCAAAGGGGAAATGCTTCAGTAAGCAGCTTGTGTTCCACCTCAAAGCTGCCATATAAAAGTCCCCAACTAGTTCAATAACAAGTGCAGACTTTGTTCTTCTCTCCTTTGCTTTGGTGTACTTTATGCTATCTGCTTGTAATTTGTGTCAATACAGTATGTGATGAGAATGTGTTATTATAATGATATGATTATTATTCAGAAAATGAATTAATTTCCTAAAAATGTAAAGCCATAAAACAAGTCCTCTCATGTGCAAGTAATTAGTGTTGCTCTAAACAGACCTTTGTAGCATCCTGTGCATTAAGTCATTTCTGTGAAAATGGAGACTTTAAGTAAAAGCCTCACCATTTTAACTTCAAAAACACAAGCACCTCAGGTCATCTATATGATGTTGCCCTCCTAGCAATGGTTCATATACCATGAGGATGACATTCTCATGCAGCATTGCAGCTTCCTGTCCAAAGACCTACTGCACCTTGGCTTTCATCTTAGACACTGCTGCCAGATTAACATTTAAGTCACAGGTGATGGTGCATTTTGGCACCCTTATGGTGCACTGCTTAGACACCCCCAGATCCCAAACCCTGTTAGTGTGTATGTGTGTGGAGTGTGCATGTACTCCTTATATTTTTGTGGGATTTCCTTCAATGACATAACATGTCAAACATGCGGCACAGGGGCCCACACTGGATAAGGTGCAAATCAGTAACAAGGAACACAACCACACTCAGTCATAATGGGCCAGTTAACCCAGCATGTTTAACTCCAGCATTATTAAAAACTCGTGAAGGTCAGGTTGAAAGTTCAAATTGTGGATGAGCACATCCTGCGATGGACCGGCAACTTCTTCAGAGCTGTTGTCACCCAAAATAAACTCCAGCTTTCTATATCGAGTTTAGGAAAATGTCGGAAAGCAGATTTCAGTTTTTATCTTAGAGTGCAGATATCACAATCAAGATGACTTCAGCTGCTAGGTGTGGAAACTGAGGACCTCACACACCACTCCCGTATTCACTGTATATGCACTTCACCACTTTCAAACCAAAACCTAATTTCTGGTCCTATAATTGCATCCATTGTAAAGAGAAGTCTTATGACTGCTAAAGGGGGTCCAGTCTGGTATCCCTGCACTCCTGAGTCATAAACGTCCAGGTCACCTTTTTGACAGAAGGTTAGACAAACCTGTCAAATGCTGTGTAAATACCTTCAGCACCCTGAGGAATCTTAACACACTTCCACACATGTTGCCCTGCTTCCATACACTGGCAGCATCTAGAAACCCCTAGTGGTGTCCAGCTACTTGCATCAGCACAGCAACTCGCATCACTCTTTTTAGTACACAGACCATCAGGGCCTTTTATAGCTCTGTTTCTGACTGCATTCCCCTCTAAACAGGTAAACTTTGACCCATGAGGAGTGAACCATTAAAGAGAGATCAGTAAAACTAGAACTGGATGTGACAGGTGCCAGATCTGAGTGGCTGCTCTGTTTTGTGTTGTTAATTAGTTGTGTTGTGGTGCATGCTGGAATGGTCCTTCCTTGTAGAAGTTTACCTCACGCACCTTATGATTACTAGTATGTCTCTCAGCCTCTGTCTTCATTGATAAGGAATTCTATAGATAATCAAAAGGTATCAGGTTCAGATCCCCATTTTGCTTTTCTATCTACCCATGATCAACCAACTTAATTGTGTCAATTTATTTATATAGAATTTTTTTTTTAGACTTGGAGTGCAGGTAACTTGGAATAGGTCAAGTCATGAGTCAAAGACATGGACTGAACCAACAACCACATGGTCTAAAACCTGTATGCTCCAAACTAAACCATATTGAATTCACTTGTTCTAATGGTCTGCACCCTAACATCTGGCTGCACCTGAAAAAAAGCAATTTCAACCATCTGAATCTCTAAGAAACTCCCCTGGATACAGAAAGTCACCAGCTTGTGACTCAGATGTGAGGGTCAGTTGGGACACATAAAGTGTGAACACAAACAGAATAAGGGGGGCCTTTCCAGATTTAGTTTGCATGCCACACAGCCTCCTCTGAGCTTCCCTCACAGATTTCCAAAGGTAGGACACAAGATGATGATATGGCAGGGTATTTCATAAAATACTGAATCTGGTTGACCGCATCCTACACCTGCCAATCTTCATTTCAAGCACATATTATATGTCTATTGTTTCAAGGTGGGACCAGCATTCCTCACTAACCCCAGTGTGAACTAACTGCCCACATGCCGCCTTATCTGTTTGAATAAAGTGAAGACAAGTCATTCCTAGAGCAAGAGCAACCGCCCAGCCTCCTACATGGGGGCTGCTGAGAAAACAGAACAGACGTTGACCTGCACCATGAGTGACACCTCAAACTGACCACAGCTTTTCATGTACCTGATTGATCAAGACCACACTTTGATGCTAGCCCTCCCCCAGCTGCTGGTGGAGTGAAAAGGTCAGGCTTTGATGGAACAACATCTGTGCAGTGGCTGACGGGGACAGCTCCTCCAACTGGGCATTCAGATACCCCACAATGGCCAGAGGAGCACTGCCTCTTTGACACATCCTATGCAATTCTCTATCCTTTTATGTGAACATTTTCATTTTTTAGCATGCTATCTCATGCAGTAGAGTAGCTTGTAGCATAAACAAAATGTCAATGTTGGTGGTACAGGACGATTTATTTGGATTAGCTTGCAGTGCAAGCTTTCTGTATCACAGTGGAAGGGTTTTTCATAATGACTTTTGGCTGAAGCTGGAGATAACCACTGTACAAATACCATGTCACTGGTGAGGCATGTCCTCTTAACCAATTTTTGGTCAGACATTAATTAAGAAAATATCAAAAATATATAAAGGTGGTAAGCCCCCCCTTAACCAAGGAATCCTAAGAAGATTTGGGGAAATGAGCACAATTTAGGAGAGTAAAGTAACTTCTAACTCCTGTGCCTGTTACCACTCATACTAGAAAGAAGTGTTTTTTGAGTTTAGCAGGTTAATGCACTGATGTGAGGGAAGAGTCTAAGAACAATGAAGACCAGGCTGGAGCCATCGTTCAGCACTTTTTCCTCTTGTTTAACTTGTCAGAAAATTGGCTGCTGTCTACTGATTGTGAAAGTGGTATAATTGGATTATTTTTAATACAAACACATTAAAACCTTTTCTCCTATTGTAATGTAAGGGTGGCACTGGCTGAAAGGTAGGGGCTAAGTGAAAGAGAGCTTAGCTGACGTCTCCAGGAAGTGCTCCACGTGCCATGTTCAGAGGCTGTCCCTGTGTGCACAAGCATAGAAGGTCTCGTATTGCTCACTGCATCAAAGGAGATGCTTCTGAGAGCTTTGCAATCCAGTGCAAATGGCACTCATCATGGTGTGATTCCTCAACAAAGCACACAGACTCAAAGCTCAAGAGTTCTGGGTTAGCATCCAGGATCATCGAGGTCTTTGTGAGGTTTGCATGTTCTCCTCATCTCTGTATGCATTTTCCTTTCAAATTCCAAAGATGTATGCACTAACAGGTAACTGGTAAACTGAACGAGTAAGCTTGGGTGAGTGGACCTTGTGATGGATTGACCCCTTCCCTAGCACACATCTTTGACTTTCACTAGCAGTATATATATATATAAATATATATATATATATTGTCACACACGTGCATTTGGGAGTCAACCAAAGGGACCAGAAAATGTCAATTCCATGCCAGGCCAGGGGGCGGCGGGTTGCATTAAACCTCTCTCTTGTCTATCCACAGATCAAAAAACAGAAATTCTGCCTGTGTCCGATTACATCACTTCCTGTCCAGGCCTCTAGGACGTCACTTCTGGTTTGGCCCTGAAGACATCACTTCCCTTAAACTGCCTTAAAAACCCTCCATCCCCCATACTTGGACAGTTCTGTTTTGGACTCTAACCTGTACACATTGTATGAAAATTTATGTATATATATTTGCACATGTATTATGAGATTGAGTTGATTGATTCAGCCATATCCTTACACAGGTGCTGCGTGGACATATGAGACAAAGATCAGTGTAGCTCAGAATGCACCTCTTTGCAAGCCAGTAGTCTCAGACTTATCATTCAATGAACAAATCAAATATTATTTCTATAGTACCCTTCACACAGCAGACTTGAGTTGATGAGTGCTTTACATCAGTCCTACTTCCAATCTCCTCGCATGGTTGTAGGCAAAAGAAGCTTATCCTGCCATCATTTGTTACAAGCCAGGAACCAATGGTGTCTGTAACGCAAGGCTATTGCAGGTTAGAGTTACCCGCGCATGTTAATGCCAGGGCTCTTAATTGGTAAACAATAAGCCTGATACACATGTCTTTGAGATATGGGAGGAAAACCAGAGTAGCAGGGGTCTAAGGCCCTAGAGCTGTGAGGCAGCAGCACTAACCAATCTGATATATTGTCCCCTACCAGAATTAAATATACAAACAAATGAAATTCAGTTACAAAAAAATAATCTTAAAGTAGAAAAGCAGACTGTAAATAGTGACAAGAAGGCGGCACACTCTGACAGAAAAGAAATCGAAGAGCTGTTAGGGGCTGAATGGCCTGTTCTCATAAAAACTTTGGAGCTTAAAGTAGACTTTGTAGGTCATAACACAGAGCCTCACTTGAATATCAGACCCCGTGTTTAAAAAATGTTTGAGGAAAATTGGACAGAAACAAGAGCCCAGGATGACAGAAAGAAGGAGTCGATGCACTGTGGAGACTCAGCTAAGATTCTGCACCAACTGATCAGGGAGAGTGAAGGAGAACTAGCATGTAGAAAACGTGTAGCGCTGCTGCCATATAATACTTGCAGGAAGGCACCAGAGATGGCTGGTTAACATCCTGATCATGACGTTCCTGATTACGAAAGAGTCATTCCTGGAACTGCTTAATCATAACACTCTGTGCCACTGCAACAATGACTCTCAAAAATACATTACACAACGGTTCACGATCACACTGCTTTCTCCAAAGGATGTCAGAAGCTATTGAAGTGATTTTCAACTGGCGATGCAGGCATGCAATTTAAAGCTGGAAACAGCATGTATGAAGTGTCACATGGGTAAGAGCGCTGCCAGCTTGATGTTGCAGAACACTTTTGAAGATGACTCCTGAGTTTCTTCAGTAAGCAGTCTGTGGGTTCAGGCTGTTGGCAGAGCAGCATCAGGCCTCAAGCCTTTCCCTTGGCTTGATGCCCTCCAGTCAATGAGACTCACAGGCTGAGAAGTTGTGTGAAGTGCCTTGAGCATGGGAAAGGCGCTATATAAATAAAATGTATTATTATTATTATTATTAAGTTGAACTTATCCAGAATGGCTGTCCTTTCTGAAATGCTAGCAGCAAATTTTCAGCACCCCTGCTATATCTAACATTCCCTCTCAGTCGGTTGCAGTTCGATTCCCATGGATCCAAATGTGGTTTGTTAAATTCTCAGTGCTTGTGCTTATATTGGCTCTGATGAACATTAAAAAAACTTTTCTTTTTCAATTTGTGTTTCTTGCCAGTTGTAATATAAGACCATTATTAAAGAATAGAAGCTACAAAGTGGCCACAGGAGCCAGTTATTCTTGGCTGCAAATGCTGGTTTGACAGCAAAAAGAAACTGGGGGTGGTGCTTTTGGCTCGAGTTAGGAAATTAGAGAACATGGGAACTGAGAGGTGCTTTCATGCGGATAAAGGTGAGATAAGAGAGCTCAAAGGAAATGGTGACACTCAGAATTATGGAGAACTTGAACAGGGAGTGTGGGCCAGTGGCTGGTGTTGGATCAATTCAATCCCACCAGGCATGTCACTCAAACCACCAGACCTCAAACCAAAAAAATAAAGCAAGCAGGTAGTATAAGAGGGGTCTGCAGTTCTAAAGCGACTTGGGACTCAGGTCACTCTAGAAAGGCTCATGAAGTAAAGGACGTTACTAATCTAAAGGTTCAAAATACCAAAAAAAGGACTGTGACACCACCAAGCATCACACTACAACACAGTGTCTTAGTAACCCATGCCAGCAGTGCCATCGCTCTGCTCTTCTGATTGCTTTTTAACCTCCAGTTCAGTCATCTGTGTATGAGAAATACAAAAGGAACAGGGCAATAAAAATGAACATCTCATGGCTGACCATTCTGTTTTCACAATTCATATCGAAAAGGCAGTCTGGGAACAGTTCATATTTGATCATCCACATTAAAAGTGCACTTGCCAGCCAGTAAATATGACTTCTCAATTGTTTTTTTAAACACCAAAACATGTTTGATGTCAAACAGCATAATCTGGGTGTCACATTGGGGCCTATGGGAATGGGGATCCACAGTGACTGGTTCAAAGTCTTTATTACTGCAGTGCTTGCCTACCTGACATGAAAAGGATGAAAAGGTTATAGTTGTTACAATTCCAATAACTCAATAAAGCTTAGTTATGACTACTTAACTTTTATGTTCAGTAATATGCTTGATGGTCATTTGTGGTGGTCATTTTTTTATTTGAAATAGCTGCATAAGCCCATGTTGTAAAAAGCACGGGGTCCTAGAAAGTATTGAAATCATCAGAAAAAAAATTATTATTAGTATTATTAGCGGGTTTTCTGTTTCCTCAGGGGTGGATCCCTTACCTCGACTCCACCTCTCACTTCCGGGCCGGACAGACACACACATTTCTACGCGTAGATGTTTATATATAATATTAGGTTAATTAAACATGAAGGTGCACCTAATTTTTTGTGACCCAAACTGTTTAATACGTCTATCGATACTGTACATTGCCTATAAAATATTCACCTCTTTAGAAGTTTTCGCATTTTATTATCATATAACACTGAATTACAGTGGATTTAATTTGGCTTTTTTGACTCTCGTGAACAGAAAAAGACTCTTTAATGTTAAAGTAAAAAAAAATCTGTGCAAAGTGATCTAAATTAATTACAAATATAAATCACAAAATTAAGTATTCACTCCCTTCAAGTCAATATATAGCAGATGCACCTTTGTCAGCCATGACAGCCTTGAGTCTCACTGCACAGGTCTCCCTATAAGTTTAACACATTGGGACATTGCAGTTTTATTTTAGTTTTTAATTCAGACCACTTTGCAGAGATCTGTTTTCACAATGCAGTGTTTTAAACAAATTGTTCTTAGTTTAATGACCAAAAAGCTCAATTTGGATCTAATTAGACCACAGAACCTTTTCCCAGCTGACTTCAGAGTGTGCTGTGGGTATTCTGGAAAACTAGACCTGAGATGTTGCGCATTTTTTAACAGTGCCTTTCTCTCCACCACTCTCTCCTAAAGTTGAGACTGACTAAGCACAAAGGCAACAGATGTCATCTGCCCAGTCTCTCCAGTCTCTGCCACCATAGCTTGTGGCTCCTTCAGAGTTATCACAGGTTTCCTAGTGGCCTTCCTCACTAGTAGTCTTCTTGCATGATCACTCACTTTTTCTGGACAGTCTGTTCTATGTAGTTGTGAGATACACTTGCCGTTTCTTAATGGTTAATCTACCTGGACTCCAAGGGATATTCAATGATTTTTCTTGTCTCCATCACCCAATGTGTGTTTTCCTTATCAGCTTTTCATGGAGTTGTTTGGAGTGTTTCTTTCTGTTTTCATTGTGTATGTCAGGCCTTGAGGCTGACTCACCATAAGCTAACCCTTCTAGATTTATATGACAACCCCAGACAGGTACTGTAGGTGATCTCCATTGAACTAATTCTGTCACTTCTAAAAGAAATTGGCTACACCACTGATGAATTAGCAGTGTAATATTAAAGGGTATGAGTGTAGGGGTGCCGCTGAATACTTCTGTGAGTAAATATTTTGTGTTTTATATTTGTATTTACCATATTTTTCGCACTATAAGACGCACCTGACCATAAGATGCAACTAGGTTTAGAGGAGAAAAACAAGAAAAAAAATATTCAAATGGTGTACTAATATATTTAATAAAATAAAGCAGAATAATATTTCAACCATGTAAAGTCAACAGTGGTATTAAGAACCATCATCACTGCCATTAGCAAATGAGGAGAGACTTTAAGGTTCAAGCACTCTTCTAGTTTTCTGGAAACCCCAAGAATTCCTCATCGCTAGTCTCACAATTTATGAAGCTCAGTTGCTCACAATCACTGATATCACTTTCTTTGCTATCTTCATATATGATACTATCTTCAGTTCCATCTAAGGCATTGCTAATGGCAGCTTCCACCTGCTGCTATAGACACTTCAGTACGCAAGCGACTCTCCACGTTAGTGTTTAGATCTGGATGGTGCATGAGCCCAAAACATTAATATGTATATGTTACTTACATAGAGGCCAGATCAAATATTATTTACATTGATTTATTTACTTACTTCCTACTGTGTAAAGTCACAAGTAGACTGCAGAGCTTCCTGTGTTTGATCGGCACAGGCATGCTCAAAAAATACACGTGTAATGCCATGAAAAGTGCACGCTGACGCTTCAGTTCATAAGCAATGGTATGAGAATGCAGTAAGACTTCTTTTTTGGGCACATACACTGTCCAGATCTAAACACTAGAGTGGAGAGTCGCTCGGGTATGAAGAGTCTATAGCTGCAGGTGGAAGCTGCCGTTGCTGTACTTTATATATAAGAGCCAGATCGAATGTTATTTACCTATTTACCTTGATTTATTTACTTATCTTCCTACAGCGTAAAGTCACAAGTAGACTGCAGAGCTTCCCGTGTACATATACAAAGTACAGCGATGGCAAAACTGCAACGTGCATTCTCATCATCTGAGTTCACCTCTGTAAAAGGAAGTCTTTATGTGAAAACAACAGTGTCAGATCAAGGGAAGCGTGAACGCAACTGAGAGAATAAAACAGAAAAAAAAAACAAAGCCAACCTTTATAAGTATCATAAATTTACACCAGCTGTTACAGATTCAAATCAAATGTATGTTTTTATTCTAAAATAGTAAGAATAAGAGTAGCTCACTTCTCAAAATGGTGTTGTCCGGGGTCAAACCCGTGACGTTTTAATTACCAATCAATAGTTGTTACCGTTGAGCTGAGAAAACTGTGCGGTGGTGGGGGGATGTGATAGCAGGCTGCTTGCTGCTTATCGACACATTTACAAGACAAAAGACGCTGATGGAGAGGTGTGAAGGGATTTAAGGTGGGATGGATTTATGAGTTTTTTCATAGGCTTTGGTAATTCTAGTGTTAAGCGTCCCCAGGGGTTTCTTGTGGGCCTACCACTTCCTCTTCTAACAGCTGTTGCTACCACTGACAGGTCAGGTAATACACATCACTTTGATGCAATATTTGCTCCAAAAGAAAAAATACGGTAATTTAGACCACTTAGCAAAGACCTGTTTTCACATTAAAGAGTCATTTTCTGTTGAACAATGTCAAAAAAGCCTAATCCAATCCACTGTTTTTCAATGAGAAAAGCTTTCTAAAGCTGTGAATACTTCTTTTAGGTACTGTATTGTTATGAGTGTTCCTATAAGCTTTATTATGGAGACATTTCAAAGGGACACAAAAACTAACAGGACAATCAAACAGAAGTCTCTCTCTGTCCCTATTATAACTTCACTCCCCCCAGTAATGGTGCACCACAATGGGACAAACCCACTCCCAGTGTCACATTCAAAAGAGGTCCCACATAGTCTATTAGAGCCTCAAATGACCCGAGTTTCAACCAAAATGATGGGAAATGAAGAAACTGAGTGAAAGAGAATAAGAGATCTAAACATGTCCCTCATAAAGCCACATAACAAAGGAACATCTCTGCAAGAGTGGCAGGCTTGGTAAAGCACTTTAGTTTGCACTACTCTTCTCAGCCTTATAGCAATAAATAAGGAGACAAGTGTCTTCCTAAACATTTGCCAGTTTTCCATAATATCTAAATATTGGTATATTTCTTTTCACACTGTAACATGTGTCAGTCTTATAGGAACTAAATTAAATGGGACATTGGAAGGAGTGGGGCCTGTCATGCTTGTCTGCTTTCTTCAACCCACATGTGACTTGGATAACAAAACTCTGCCCATATGTCCACTGCTAAATGCGGGTCCTGATTGACTTGGAGAAGGAGGGTGGATCAGGAGTCCCAGAGTGTTTGCCATTAGTTCACTAAATTGTTGACTTCACTTAAATAAAGTGGTTTCCCCATTATTTTCATTGCTAACTTCTTTAATAAAATGTTGCATGCTGTTTTTTATATTTTATCAGAACTGTATTATATGTATTTGTGAACCTGTACAGCATCTTCCATGTTAGCCTTGCAATGTTATCTCCTCACAGCGCTATGGTTGTCAAGTTCTTCTCTAAAAGTTTATGTACTGTGGAGCTGAACTGCTAAAACCTTACAAATTGTGGACTTCCACATCTTTCCCCTGCTCACTAACAAAACAGCATTTGTCTTTGACATAAAGCTTCTGATACAAAGATACCCAGGATGATGGTCTACTGTACAACTTCCTGGCTACAAAATCTCACAACATGTAACATAAAATGGTTTGGGCAGTCTTAAACGTCTATACAGTGACATTTGCTGGGCTGTAGCCCTGGAAATCATTAGGCTGCTGTATTGTAACAGTGGCTGCTCATAGACCCCACCGGACATCACTTTTTACTCCTGCAATGGCAGATCATTTTTTCCCTCATCTATAAAATGGAATTAGCCTGCAGGCAGACACTAACACACATTTCTTGACTTGGCAGTGGCACCCGGTGGAAAACTGGGAGCACCTTTGGATATCTTCACACGCCAACTGCACATTTTCAAACATATTTTTTGCATTATCCATGGATTTCAATAGCATCTGGAAGGGAACAATGCCGTAGGATGTGAAACATGGAAAACACCTGCTTGGGGTGTCGGCTGAGGACAGCTGGTGTACAAGTAGCAGGAGTTCCTTTGAGGATCTTGTGCATTTTTTGGTGTCATTTATACCGTTTACTTGTTCAGTCCAGGTGGAACACACTTGGTGTTTGCTTCATGCCAAAATGGGCACTCACTCTGATGCTTACCCAGCATCCCTGGGACTGAATGTGTGATTAACGTGTGTCGGATTTACAGTTCATTAATCTTTATATACAAAATGCCTCTGAAAAGTATTCATATTTCATAGTTATACAACAGTGAGTCACAGTGGAGGTAATTTGGCTTTTTTGACTCTGATCAACAGAAAAAGACTCTTTAATAACAAATTGAAAACAGATCTCTGCAACGTGATCTAAATTACTTATAAATATAAAACACTAAATAATCAATCATATCAGTATTTAATATGACACACCTCAGTCCTTACTGGTGCAGCCAGTTGGTTTTAGAAGTCACGTGATTAGTTCAATGGAGATCTCCTGTTGGTAGTCCGAGTACAAGCTTCAGTGGATGAGAATGGAGAGACTGTGCAGACAATAACTGTTGTGCAAGTGCCCCACCAGTCACAGATTTATAAGAGAAATGCAAAAAGAAAGTGACGCTCATGACATCTAGGCTAGAATTTGCCAGAAGGTACATAGGAGACCCTGAAGACACAAGGTTTCGGTCTGATGAGACCAAGATGGAGCTTTTTGTCCACCAAACTAAGCACCATGTTTGAACACTGCACATTATCAGCAACACAGCATCCCCAATGACAAGCAGATTGGTGACAATATCATGTTAATTGAGATGCTTCTCTGCAGCAGTCCCAGGAAGGCTAGTGAGGATAAAACGAATGCAGCAAAATTCAGGGAAATCCTGGAGAAAATCCTGATGCAGTCTGCCAGAAACCTGCACTTTGGGAAAAGATTTGTTTTTCAGCAAGAGAATAACGCCAAAGCCACACAAGAATGGCTGAAAAATAACGTTAAAGTCATGGTGTGGCTGAGTCTGAGTCCAGCGCCCATAGTTACTCCTAGGAACTGCACTAAAAATCTGACTAGGATAAGAATTTGTCCTACTCCAGAGTAGCACATGAGAAGTACTTAGGAAGAGTTTGACATCTCCACTTAGTGAGGAGTTCACGTTTGAGAATGAAAATGATTTACAGCATCCTACAGTAAGTCACAAAATGGCACTTGTGAAGGCATTTTGGAGTTTGATGCCACTTTGTAGTATTCTGATGCTAAACATTCACCACAAAGATTATAATAATATTTAATTGGGTGAGGTTATATTCAAATAAAAGGTTTAAGCCACTTTCATGAAGTACTTGTGTTGAACCAGGCCACTTCACAATAACATCATGAATAATACGGTCACACACACTGAGACAGAAAGGCCGAGACACGCACAGCGAATGAGAGTTCAACCTAATAACAGGCACGTTTATTTAGCAATGAATGATTCAAAGCCATTCTTTCAGAGGAATCACCTTCCTGCTGTTATGGCTACAGGAAACCCCTCGTATAATAACAGTTACTGAAACTACCTGTAACTGCTAAGGTGCTGTTTCTTAAGTTGTGTTCACTCTTTCAATGTTCCAAATCATCTTCCAAAGACATGTGTCAAGCTGTTCTCTCTGATTTCCCCTTTATCTTCTGCGAGGCTCTTCCTGTACCTTTTCTGGACTTGTAAAGCGTAATGCAAATATTCCTGGGGTTCATGGAATGCAGTGTTTAGTTTTCCCTTTATGATAATCACCCATCCAGTCCTATCTGTCTTCAGGGTAATATGCTGGCAACTACAATGCAGTTTGCATCAATAACCACCTGTGGGTTGATACTTTGGCATTGCTTGCATTTCACAAATGTGTGCTCATCCACACTACTCCAATGGTCTTTATGGGTGTGTTGTCAATCACACCAGCGACTCCGGGAAAACCAGCAATTTGCATGAATGCAGCTTGCTTTAACTCACGTGGAGGGGTGACACAATGTATAAATCAGTGTATTACCTCACATGTTGTTAGGGTGTTCAAAGCTGAGTGCAAAATTCAAGAAATGGTTGGCTGTGACATGCCCAAATCATTGCTACTGCAAGGCTGTATTCTCCCTGTGGAAAAAACATA
Organism: Erpetoichthys calabaricus; assembly: GCF_900747795.2. NCBI lineage: Eukaryota > Metazoa > Chordata > Cladistia > Polypteriformes > Polypteridae > Erpetoichthys > Erpetoichthys calabaricus. The sequence continues at coordinate 92,059,710 of NC_041405.2, read as the reverse complement.
ACATTACCAACACTTTCATTTCAGCTGAGAGCGCATGGCTACTTTGTGTAGATGGAGCGAACACATAATGTACAAGATTTGTTATAAATACTATTCATTCTTTGGTAACTCAATATCTTTTTATGAGCTCTTTGCTGTCCAGCACTGTTGTTCTACAACATTTTGCGTTTCCTGAAATGTGCATGCCAATCTCTGCCTAAACCCCATCTTCTAGCAACCTCCTACCAAGTTAGAACAGCTGACAAGCTCTAATAACTCCTGGTGTTAGTTAGGGGTAGTTTCCTAAATTAGTAAATGCATAAAATGCTATAACTCCTATTCCTAAGAGTAAACCAAATTTGAGCCAGTTAGGGCTGTTTTCCTACTCTGAGATATTTGATAAACATGAGCACTGGTTTTACTTTGATGCTTCTCCTCATAATTATCAAAAAAGACAAATGAAATCCAATGTAATCCAATATAAAATAAAAATAAAATGTGAAAACTACCAATGGGTTGCATACTTTTTATAGGCACTCTGTTTGGCCCAGTCAGCAAGATGACTTTTAAATCCTTATACTTGAAAAAACAATTCCAGCATGATGAGAGTACATCTGTAAGTTTTTACTTTTGTATATTCATGAAAATAAATAATGTTAATATATGTTGAAATACATACAAATTTTCCAACTTATATAAAGAGTATACTAAACACTCAAAGCATATAGAAAGGGGGTTGTTTTGGTCTCATAATTGGTCTGTAATCTTCTTCCAGTAACGTGGTGGTTGGGCAAGTCACATTTTCCGCTTAACTTTTTTTCTTGACTTCTTTTGCTGTGTCCAACTGACATCCTCTTATACATATGGGGGGTCCAGGAAATTGATAGGAGTTTAGCAAATAATGGTACAGTTAATTACACGTAAAGAGAAGACTTGTCTCAAAGGGATTCATTTCATAATTAAGAATGGATTACTGCAGTTTACAGCTGGCGGCCAGTTATTGTCCCACCCTTCTGGTACATAATGACAGGCTTCTTGCATTGGTGGGCAATGTGCTTCACTTACTCCATATTAAGCAAGAATACTGTGGCTAAATGTAATGCAAGGATTGTGGCCTCATAGGGAAATGCAGAAATCTTTTATTTGTGTCCTATAAAAAGTGTTAAGGGAGAACACACTGCTAAATCATGTTAAATGAAAATAACAGTTTATGTTAATAAACTGGCACCATATTAGCTCAGGTTTCACCTGGGCTTTCTACAGGATGAGTATGCTTGTGTGACATAAACTAGGATTGAGTCACATTATATCCTTACATGAGACAGTAGTTTACTGTTGCTCCCTGGCTTTTACATTGCAGTGGTCACCTCATAACTGGCATGTTTCAACCAGCATCCCTCCCCTGGCTGGGGTTCAAATCATTATTTTATGTCTCCTTTGTTAATTTTCCATTCTTTTTTGTTTGCATTAATTTTATTTCTGATTATTTGTATTTTTCCTTGTATTTGATTTTGTTGATGTTTCAATAGCAATGTTATGTTCCATGTGTTTAAGATATAGTGAACTTGAATAAAATAATACAAATACTTAAAGAAAGATGATGACAACGCATAAACATAAGAGAATATTAAATTCATAAAGGAATGGACAGCTAGGCATTCACTGTGAGGAAGGGTGCTTTTTCTTTTTCACACTATGGGATGGTGATGTCTACCAATAGAATTGGAGGAAAGCGAGTATGAATTTGGGTTTAAGTTTTAGATCAGTCATTCTGTGAAGAGTGAACCTATGGACACTAAAGCCAAAGTAAAATTAATCATAATTACTTTGACTAATCATCAAATAACCTTGGTAATGTGTTAATAGAGGGTAGCACTTTCACAAGAAAAAGAAGAATAAAAAAAAATGAAACATGAAAAATGTAATGCATCCTGATCATGTACAGTTAGTGCCCTGGCACCATTTCAAAAGGACCGGGAGATATGAAAGAGCTTGAAGGTGAAAAATAAAGTAAGGGTCAAAAGCCATTAAGAAAAGAATAATACTAATTGCCAAACCCCAATACATAAATCACAAACCAAAGTCAAAAATAAATATATCAAAAGTCCCTACTCCCTAAAAAGAATTAAAAATAAGGAAAATACACTAGCAATTGTTTAGGAAAATCCAGAAACTTGGACACAGAAAGCAGCACGTCATTATCTTATACAGGCCGGGAGTCATGACAGTAAACAGTACTGCTGTGGCCATGCAAAGAACATCACTATCCAAATCAGGATACGTACATCAATGGAAATGCTACAAACATAACATAAAAAACTACAATAACCTCAAAACAAAATACAGCTATCAAAGCATACAAAAAGATACGACTCCTTTGTCATGCATCTATCCACCCATTTATTTACTTAATTTCTGACATGAATTTTTCATTACAGTTTGTGAGTGGCCAGTAGCCTATCCTACCAGCACTGAGCATAAGACAGAAGCCATCACTGGTTGGGATAAATACTCACTCACAAAAAGCTGCGGTTATTCATAATACAGTAGTACATTTTTGAACCACTAATCAACTGAATTGTAATGTGTGTGTTGCCTTTTAGATGAAAACTAAGGTAACTAAGGTAACTAAAAGGAACTCGTGTGCACATGTATGGCAAACTCCAAAGACAGTGACTAGTTCAAGCATAAAGCCCATTTACTTTAAGGCAGAAATAAAACTTGTTCTACTGTGTTACCCTGCTTCCTTTTCCATTGTATGATATATTCTATTTTTGTCTCATATAATTTATCTCCTGAAAATAAAGGTCTGGTGTTTCTTTCTACAAGACCACTGTGCTAAAGTTATTCTCTGTTGTGCCCAATTAGAGTATCATTTCAATGGATGTGGCCTGAGGTTTCAGCACTAAGCACCCTTAGTACAGGTGAACTCTAATTTCTTTAAGTTACAAATAAAATCAGTCAAAGATGTTGGAAGACTAACATAAAACTCTAATGATATTAATCTTACCCTGCTAGTTCCAAAATTCCTTCGAGTCTTTGTGACCTTGTGTATTACAAAGTCATACACAAAGATGACAGCATATTTTCATTTGGATTTCAGCTGCTGAGATTCTAGATCCTAAAATGTCGAGGGAGCTTCAAAAAGCCCAAATGGAAGTATTTAAAATTAAAATAAACCATCTGGAGTAAAAATAATTTGTGTTCGTGCTTCTACTTCCCATTGGCATTTCCCAGTGTCCATTGGTAAGATCTAGAGCTTTGATATACACGTTCTAGCCCCTAATTTACATAGCACTTCAACCGATAACCAGGCTTGTTACTCAGTGTGCACTGAGTACATTTACTGGTAGGATGCACATCTGATACACTCAGTAAACAATATATCACATACCAAGAACAAATATATCAACAAAGATTTTAAACACTTTCAAGTAATAACTGCACAATTTAAATTAGTTTCAACATGAAAGTGTAGAAAAAAAAACCTGGCTAAGGTTATATTCCAGTCAGTATTCAAAACAAAACAAAGAAAATAATAATGAAAATGACAATAAAATAAAAAATCATTGGCACACCTTGTTGGCACTCGTATGGTGTACACAAATCTGCAGACTGTTTACACCGTCTACCTGCCACCTTAGCCGCCATCCACATCAATATCTTTGGCACGATGATTTCAATGTCCTCTTTACTTGCCTTTAGCTAGCAAATTTAATGAGAGAGCCGTCCGTCGTTCTCGCAATCCTTGACAACTTTCAAAGCCGAGCTTTTCCCATTTGCATTAATAAAATTAACTGAATGAAATAACCTGCTCAACATCACCTCACACTATACAGTAACACAAAAATGACATAAGATTAAAATAACAATAATCATCATTACTTTCATAAACTCCCTGCTTTTTTCGCTCCATCTTTTGCCTACATCATCACTTCTTCTTCCTTCGCACTATCTTCTATGTTTTTCTTTTTTGTACTGCTGAAGAGACAGAGTTTAAAATTGGCTAACTAAACAAATGCTGCATTGCAAATAGAAAAGAACATCAATTACATTTTTTTAGTAATAGTAAATGAATTAACCAGCCAAATAAATTTAGACATCACTTATTCAAAAACTGGGCAGAGTGGTGGCTCTGAGGCTAGGGATCTGCACTGGCAATCGGAACGTTGCCGGTTCGAATCCTGTAAAACGCCAGAAGTGACTCTACTCCGCTCCGTTGGGCACTTGAACAAGGCCCTTAATCTGAAATTGCTCCATTCTGGGTATGACATTAATCTGCATCCAGCCCTGCATGTAGGCCCTCCAACCTGCAGGCAGAAACTTGGGGGTTGGTGGCAGAATTGGCACTCCAGCCACCATAAAAAACCTCACACTGGTTCCACTCCATCTGAACTAGTGTGGTGCTGAGGTGTCATCTGTTGCATGGCTGCACTCGGGTCCTATTCTGGGATCCTGAGTTGGTTTGCCATATGGTGGGTGTAGTAACCTTCTCTTTCTTATTCAAAAACAACTAAATTGCACCTTGTCTTGTATTTATTAGCTTTTTCTCTTCTTTTGGATAATAACTTCAGTACGCATGCAGTTTATAAATCATGGAGGGCTCTTCAGTATTCTTACAGAATTCTTCAGTATTACTAGTTTAACTAGTAGCACTTGGCTACTCATCAGACTTCTTCTTTTACTAACTTGCCTGATGTCACTGCAGAAGCAGATAGAACAGCAGGCACACAGAATGTCCCACTACTTTACACCAGTAACTCTTTGTTCACTTACACATAATACATGGCTTTATGGCTATAATTATTATCAATAACAAAGTGCATGGATGTGCTAAAAAGCATTTAATCAAAAATAATGATTAGGAAATGGATATTTTTGATGGAGAATGCAAAAATCGTTGCCTGCCTAAACAAAAGTTAAAGGTTTAAATGGCAATGTCAATGTCATTTATTTATAGAGAACATTTAAAACAACATCAGTAATGCTGAAGCAAAAGTGCTTTACATTAAAAAATTCAATAATCATAAAATAAAATCAATAGAAAAAAATGCAAAGGAACAAAAATATTAATTAACTGAAACCCAAAAAACCATGAACCAAGAACTGTGGGCAAGAGACAAAGCCAGAAATTTACAAACCAATTTTGCTTGGCACACATTTTTCTCAATTTAAAAAACTCCCAAATCTAGGATATTCCTCCAACACTCCCTCCATCTTAAATAGGAGTGCGCCAAGATGTCACGCAATACACCTGCTTCAGTTGCAGAATGGCTTACTCCGTGCTGGGTGGAAAATAATGCTTGGAGTTTGCAAACATTTGTCAGTGTCATCTTTATTGTCCTGTCTTACGACTCTCATTACAACGCCTGTGCACACTGGTAGCCATCTCTTTGTCTCAGTAATATCCCCTTAGTGCTGTGTCTTGGGGAGTGCATGCTGACTGGACATGCTTGTAGCATCAATGAGTTGTGTGCCACTGGGCTTAGCTGCTCTCGAGGTGTCAAGAACCATCATGTGTGATCTGTAACAGTGCAGGAAGAAAAAGCAGGCTCTGCAGGGGAATGCCATTACAGTATTCTTACAGACCTTTTTACTGGCACTATGATGGTGTGATGGGAAGCAAAGTATGGCTGTTATTTGTGATACGTTTATAGTACTTTTCTTAATAAATCATTGCAAAACAACTGTTTTTTTATTTTGAAATGTATGAAAGTCCTTGGTTGCGTAAGTAGCTGTTGGTGCCAGGATGATGGCATGGCAGGGTGAGTGCTCAGCACTGTAAGGTTATTTTACTTTTCTGAATCCTCCTTGGTTCCTTGTGGTTCTAGAACTTCCTTGGCAGAAGGAAAACTTGCGCCTTTAAGTAACTGGCTCGAGAGGTAATTAACAAGCAAGTTTAACAGTTGGTTTCTATAGCGAAAAGCATCCCAAGGTGCCAGAGATGTAATACTAATAATTACATATTTTTATTTTAACAGGAGTGTTGCTGGGTTTAACAATTGCTCAATAGCACGATGAATCAGAGACAGAATATGGCCTTGTGGTTTCAAAGTCTAGAGCCTTTACCACTAAAATGTAATGACAAAAATCAAAAGCTAAATGACTATTGCTCAAGGTCCCTGTAGAGTCGAGATGTCACTGACAGCATAGACTGCTGTGCTCCGACTGTAAGATAAGGGGCTACTTTACCATTGGGGGGCTGATTTGAACCTTCTCAGAGGACTGGTCAGAAGGGTCAGCTCCACATCCAATAAGAAGCAGAACAGTGGTCGCTTCTTAATAATAGTAAATAACAAGGTTATTTGACGCTGTCTCCAGAAAACGTGGTTTAAACTTCAGCCTGTTATGGCGTAGGCAGAGTTTTGTAAATGTCTGTATGGATTTTTCTTTCCTCCCACATCTGAATGCTCACATCTGTTAAATTCACCTTGACTGAGTGGCTGTGTGTGTGCGCGTGGATGTGTCACGTCATGTCCTGGTACAACGTTCAGCTCTGATTCCCGTCTTCCTGATGATGCTGCTTGGATAGGCCTAGAACTAGATGTTATATTCATAACGTAATTAAAAGTAACATTGAATATACATGATTAATTTATAATCTACAATATTAATGCTACATCACTGGAGTCCACAATAGACATATCATATGCAGATGCCACATTTACTTGCCACAGACAACAGCTGTCAACATAACATTACATTGCTTTTTAACAATAGGGAGCTTGCAAATATCACTGACTGACGTCAGTCACGCTTTTTCAAAAAAACAAATAACACCATAAAGAAAAGCTTTCAATGATAGCATCCTGCTTTAGAACAGGATAACAGAAAAGGACATTCGTGCTGCATGAAAGGTAAAAGGGCACAAACTCCCAGAGGAGCCTAGGGCCGCAGTCATTTCCTCCTTGTAGTCCATGAGGCAGAAATAGAGAAATCTGGAAGTCTGCATTTGGTGCCGGCATATTGGAGGAGTTGGCACCCTCCCGCCATTTTAGGACTGATCACAGGACTTCAGCATGGTATTTATAACTGGTCACTTACCGAACACCCTGACTTGAAACAGACATGGCCTACACACTTATAATATATTTAGTGATGTAACCTGAGAGAAATACAAATGTACCTCATTGTCTCCCTCAAAACTGTCCTGGCAAGCTGTCCTGGCTTGGTGCCTGCCTAGGGTTCAGTTTTCAAGGGATTGGCTCAGGATCCTCTGAACACAGAATGTACAACGCAATATGAACAATTAACAGAAGCAGGGTTAAATTTTATGGAATAGCTTCATTTTTAAAATGATGAACTGATTTACATGTTCACTCATTTAATTATCTTGCAACCTTCAATGTGCCTATCAAAGCAAATCCAGTGTTAGAATTACAACCTAAGTGAAGTTGAAAATTTTAAACAGTTCATTAATACTAGGAGAAGAGAGCAACACTTTAGTGCATGCAGTCATAGATGGTACTAACGCCCCAGTATGTGCTATAAGTGTGTATAGGGCACACTCTACTGTGGGGGCCCACTCTCTGCCATTAGCAGCTTTCTTTCAGATTATAGCTCCTGTTAAATGGAACTACAAAATTATATTTATGAGACCCTCACAGGTATAATTTCAGTTAGGGACTCCTTTTGACACCCTCTTAGAATCTCTTGAATTACCATCTTATTTTGTAGGAGTCACAACGTTGGCATTTTCATGACAAAGTAAAGCAGACAAGGGAGAAAAAATGCAAAGTATCAAAAGGAACAAATCCACCAATTGGGCCTTGTAAGACTCACTCAAACCTGCTTATTCTTGAGTGCACCCCCCCAAACCCACTTACCTACCTCTAATGTACCACAAAGCTCTCTCAGTTCCACCTCTCATACATCTATCTGTCTCTTGTATAACAGACTTCTTTGCACCAGAGTCCCCCACGTCTCTGATGTGAGACGGCTGTAACCATCTGCTGGAGTGAGGGTCTTCATGGCCTTTCTTCTCACCCTAAGCAATAATTAAAGCTTTTTTTCATATATCCATCCATCCATCCATTTTCCAACCCGCTGAATCCAAACACAGGGTCACGGGGGTCTGCTGGAGCCAATCCCAGCCAACACAGGGCACAAGGCAGGAAACAATCCTGGGCAGGGTGCCAACCCACCGCAGGACACACACAAACACACCCACACACCAAGCACACACTAAGGCCAATTTAGAATCGCCAATCCACCTAACCTGCATGTTTTTGGACTGTGGGAGGGAACCGGAGCGCCCGGAGGAAACCCACGCAGACACGGGGAGAACATGCAAACTCCACGCAGGGAGGACCCGGGAAGCGAACCCAGGTCCCCAGGTCTCCCAACTGCGAGGCAGCAGCGCTACCCACTGCGCCACTGTGCCGCCCTTTTTTCATATATTTTTGTCTTATTTGTTTCTTTTTAATATGGGGATTTCTGATGCTAGTTTTTTTAGATTACAGTTTCACAAAACAGACACTAAAATTAATTTTAGTGGCAATTCTACAATTGTGAAACACCTAACTCATCAAACGTTTTTTGAGGGTTTTAAAGGTTTTTTTTTTGTGTTCGGAAAATAAGGAATGCTGTTCTCACGATTGACTGTGGACCCCCTAGAGGTTTATTTTCCCAGGGATGTTCCAGACTGGAGTTTTTGTATTCCTCTCCTCCGTTGTCAACTGGCCATAGTTCAAAAATTAATTAATGGACAGATATTGTTGGTTTCCACGTATGTTAATCAGCTAGGAGCTATGTTTTATTTCTGCGTGATTAAACAAATCTATGTATTTATGTGTGCTAATTCTGCATTTAGTAATTTGTTAAATGTAATACTTTTATTTCTATTTGGGTTTTACCTGAGAACTTGCCACAGCACTCAGCACCTGCGCTCAATGAGGAGTCTGTACAAAAACGAACCAAACTGAATTGAGTTAAATTCACATTCATACTTCCATGTCTACCTGTGTTCTTTTCTACAGCTTTGTGAAGCACGTTATCCATAATGCAGCAGTAACTTCTATATATGCCTTTTGTCTACATTGCTGTGTTTTGTTTTTCAATTTGACATGCTTCATAGTTTCCACATGAAAACGCACATTACTGTGACATACTAACTACAAGAGAAGTTGCTGGCACCAAGCGCTGTTACCTGGCTGAGGATGTGCACATTTCTGGTGATTTTGTTTCACTAGAGAGCCGTATTTAAAAATAAATGACAGGCAGATGCATTTGGAATAAATGCATGAAAACACTTTCAGCCAGGATCTAAATGCCTTTCTTCTTGTGTCAGTGGCACAAAGTTGGTTGAAAGCAAAATCCAATTTAACTAGTGAGTCTTTTCTGCAAAGTGAAACAGAGTTTCTCTGCAAATTAAATTTTGTGCAAATCATTTTGCTCCTCACTAGTTACTACTTTCATTTTCATTTTCATTTCCAGGTAGACCCTGTGTGAAGGTTCTTTATTTGTTTTGACCCTGGTTTTGAATCATGCTGTTCGGTTTTGTCACTTCTATCCATTTCTGACTGTTCAGGTTTTTATCTCTGGTTATCCCTGACTACAGTTTCAGGTGCCTTTATAGTACCTTTAACAACAAGAACAAGCTGATGACCCTCTAGTATCATGAAGGCCACTATTCTTCTTCTCTCTTTTTGACTGGTGTGCCGGCCTGCTGCATTTCCACACCACTTCAAATGACTGGGTCTAAAAGTACTTTGAGGCTTCTGAACTCCTTTACTGATATATTTAGAACGTCTCCTTTTGCCAGTGTAGTTATCTTTAATGGAGGTCACCTATGGTACTTCCCTGTGCCCTCTGTCTACTGGTGCTGCCTTAGATCCTGGGAACTGCTTGGCATCCTTTCAAAGTCTGGCTTAACCTCTGCCCTTCTTAAATGTGTCAAAGGACGCTGAAAAATTGTGTGACATCACTGGCAATCTTTCTCTGAAATCCACATGAGGAGCCACTTTCCCTATCCTCTCCATTTCTTGATACCTCACCAAGAGCAAATTACATCTTTGGCACTATTTTGAAAGATCATTTTTTATGCAGTAGGTAAAGACGCAGGTATTATACAATTAGCATAAAGTCATGTCCACACTCTGTGCAGAATCTTAAAGGGGAACTGACCCCCGTCCTTCTAGAACTCACATGGGAGTGACATCAGCCATCCTTGAACACAAATCTGTGCAAAGCTTAAGGATTCCTTTGCTGTTTACACTGCCACAACTGACATTGAGGCTATTTATTTAAAATAAGATTTGTTAACATTAAATAGTTGGTGCAGTTTTGATTTCCATTATCCCTTATTTAGGTATTCATTTATTAATTATCCAATTTTCTTTTTCTTTTTTGATTCATTTAATTTAAATGGTTACTTTTGTACTTTTTACTAAATTAACCTCCTGTAAAAAAAATTTATATTAGTAATGTTTATATTTGCTATAACGTTGAAGAACTGATGTTGTATGTTAACATGTGATTGTTTTATACAGTATGTGATGTTGTAAAGGACAGCTGGGTCCCATGCCCGGCAGGGACGCCTCTGCTATATCTGTTCCGGGGGAGCAGCCATGGACTGTTCAATACCTCCCCCGGGATGCTTGGTGGCAGCCTCCCTGGCAGCCAATGATTCCCCAACCCGGCGCATGGCTCCATGGGAGATGGAGTTCTCCACAGCCTGGTTGGGGACTTGGATGGCCGCCAGGGGGAGCTGCGTGGAGTCAGCAGCCTGGCTGGTCATACCTTCAGCCCCACCCGGAAGGGCAATTAGGACCAGGTGGCCAAGCACCTGGACCGCTTCCGGGTGGGATATAAAAAGGGCCAGCCACCACCACTCAGAGAGCCAGAGTTGGGAGGAAGGAGGACGAAGCTTGTGGTGGAGTGGTGGGAGAGAAGAAGTGTGGTTTGTTGTGCTAATTGGGAGTGTATTTGGGACTGTGTTGGGCCTGTGGGACACGGGGAAGGCGTGCCCCACGGCTGAAGAGAAATAAAAAAATATTTATTTAAGTACGTGCCTCTGCTTGAGTCTGTGCCGGGTCGGGTGCTATTTAGCGCCTTTTACAATATGTTTCATTATCCAAGTTGTATCATAATGGATGCTGCTTTACAGATTACAACTGATTATACAGTATTAATAAGATGGTTTATTAAGCTTATTGATAAAGTTCATTCATCAGAAGTCTTTCACTTAAAATCTAAACACCACACTGAGACATGGAGGCATGGTGGCGCAGTGGTATTGCTGCTGTCTCGCAGTAAATTAGGCCAGTGTTCACATCTGCATGGAGTCTGCATGTTCTCCCCATGTCTGCATTGGTTTCCTCCCACAATCCAAAGACATAAAGGTTGGGTCTAAGTATGCTAAGTGTGTTTGGTGTAATGGACTGGCACCCTGTCTAAGGTTTTCTTGCTAGCTGGGATAAGCTCCAGCAATGCCAACACAACCCCTGGGGCCTCATGTATAAACGGTGCGTACGCACAGAAATGTTGCGTATGAACGTTTCCACGCTCAAATCGTGATGTATAAAACCTAAACATTGCATAAAGCCACGCACATTTCCACAGTACCTCATACCTTGGTGTACGCAATTTCTCCACTCAGTTTTGCAGACTGGCAGCACCCAGCGTCAAAACAGTGCTACTGTTCCTGTGTAGTTACCCTTTCTTTCTTAGACCCACATTCCTGACGCGGCTTTATAAATACACTGAAATTAACTGCATATTGTTTATTAGTGTAATGCATCTGATTGTAATTAACCTGTAGCAATATAATGGTCCAGGGAATAGCCATAGTATTCCAAATACCATAACTGCTTTAGCGTTGTTACTCTCACTGCATCTTCTTCTTCTTCTTTCAGCTGCTCCCGTTAAGGGTTGCCACAGCAGATCATCTTTTTCCATATTACTCTCACTGCACCACTCAGAGTATTTATATCACTGTATCTGAGTGGGGAATCACAGCAGCAGCTTATCGGAAAGAGAATTATCGGTATACAGTTTCAAGCACGCTGCCTCAGCCACGGCAAAACGGTTCAAAGCCTTTCCTGTACGGACCTTGCGTTTCAGAAACAGTTTCATCCCAAGAAATATAAACGCACTCAATCAAGTGCTCCTTGTAGAACTGTTTGTACTTATAAGTACAATTACCCCACTGTAAACTTGCACTACAGTTATAAAATTGCGTATGATGACAATATCATTTTTAAGATGAAATGCAGCAAAATATGTTGATTATAGTATACAGATAAAACTTTAACTTCATTTAAATAATCTGTACCGTTAATAATTAAACATGTGAGGACACGGTGCCGCAGCGCTAGCTAGTTCATGGATTGCTCCTGCCTTGTGCTGTATTCTTGCTGGTGCTGACGCGACACTGGAAGGATAGACGCATAGAATAATTAAACATGTACTATGAAAATATTTCAATGTTCCTTAAACGTTTTGAAGAATCGGCGTTCTAAGCTTACAGATGGCTTCACGTCTATCACAGAGCTGATTGTGTGGCAATTGGGTATTTGGAGAAAGAAAAGTAAGGACAGTTAGTATGTTTGAAAGAGACAGCACTTCTGTAATAAATTATTTCATCGAAGGTCGTGCATGGTGCAGCAAGCCTCTTGCATGAGATATGAACAATCACTGCGCCACCGTGTTCCCATGTTTAATAACATGCTTTCATTCCTATCATCATGAAAAAGATATCACGTATACATCTCAGTATTTTAATTATTCAGAGAGCTGTAATATCACGAATGTAATGGATTCTGTGTCCTGTCGGAGAAAGAGAAAGAACAGAAGCACGTAGTGATTCACACACATAGAGTACATAGAAGATCAAACACAGAACAAAGCATTTAACGTGCTACTTTAGTTACGATGGGATTTGAGAAACTAGTAAAATAAACTATTTTAAGATGAAGTTTATGATGTTCTACTTTAATGACAAAATAAACTACGTGATTAAAGTGGAAATTTCAAGATTAAAGTTGACATTTCGTGCTTTTTTCCCACTGTGTGCCTATTTTTTTTCTCTGTACCCTAATAAGCTTTCATATGACACTCAGACGGTGGGCTACGAGTCGCCTCTTCACGCCGACTTTGATATGTGACAACTTCTTTTTATTTCGGGCACTGCGCGACTTTGTGAACTTGAGCTTTCGAGTTTCTCCGACACTATGTCACTCGATCAACTTCCTTTTGTTGATTACAGTAATCCCTCCTCCATCGCGGGGGTTGCGTTCCAGAGCCACTCGCGAAATAAGAAAATCCGCGAAGTAGAAACAATATGTTTATATGGTTATTTTTATATTGTCATGCTTGGGTCACAGATTTGCGCAGAAACACAGGAGGTTGTAGAGAGACAGGAACGTTATTCAAACACTGCAAACAAACATTTGTCTCTTTTTCAAAAGTTTAAACTGTGCTCCATGACAAGACAGAGATGACAGTTCCGTCTCACAATTAAAAGAATGCAAACATATCTTCCTCTTCAAAGGAGTGCTTGTCAGGAGCAGTGACTGTCACAGAGATAGAGAAAAGTAAACAGATCAATAGGGCTGTTTTTCTTTTAAGTATGTGAAGCACCGTGGCACAAAGCTGTTGAAGGCGGCAGCTCACACCCCCTCCGTCAGGAGCAGACAAAGTAAGCTGTTGAAGGCGGCAGCTCACACCCCCTCCGTCAGGAGCAGACAAAGTGAGACAGAGTTTGTTTTTCAATCAAAAATCAATATGTGCCCTTCGAGCTTTTAAGTATGTGAAGCTCCGTGCAGCATGTCGTTTCAGGAAGCAGCTGCACAAAAGATCACAACGTGAAGATAATCTTTCAGCATTTTTAGACGAGCGTTCGTATCATCTAGGTGTGCAAACAGCCCCCCTGCTCAATCCCCCTACGTCAGGATCAGAGAAAGTCAGCGCAAAAGAAGGAGAAAAGTAAGCCGGGTAGCTTCTCAGCCATCTGCCAATAGCGTCCCTTGTATGAAATCAACTGGGCAAACCAACTGAGGAAGCATGTACCAGAAATTAAAAGACCCATTGTCCGCAGAAACCCGCGAAGCAGCGAAAAATCCGCGATATATATTTAAATATGCTTACATATAAAATCCGCGATGGAGTGAAGCCGCGAAAGGCGAAGCGCGATATAGCGAGGGATTACTGTATACCACTGTTTAAACCAACAAATAGTACGTTTTTCCTTGCCTCCACTTGGTATTCGCTGAAATTCTTATATTTTCCCCCGTGCTTTTCCCATTGTCTTTTCACAGAAGGCTATTTATATTGATTTGCATATTCAAAGAGGTGTAATTCTGGGAGGAGTTGGGGCGGGACAGAAGGCGCGTGCACGTGCGTTACTTTTCACGCTGATCGGGATTTATGTAGCGGAAGAACGTGGAAGTTTGTGTATGCACAGATTCCTGCATCTGGATTTTTCTGTGCGTACACACATTCCCGCTTTTGTGCTTACGCCATGTTATAGTGTGAGTTCTATGCACTGCGTTATACATGAGGCCCCTGGTCTCGATTAAGTGGGTTAGAAAATGACATGACACTGAGACACACCAAAGGAATCTGAGGGAAGTTAGTTCAAAACGGAAGCTAGGAAATCATTCTTAACATAAAAGATGATGTGAATATGACACAAGTACAAACACAGACAACTTGAGAATACTTGAGAAAAAAACCCAGATACTTGATAAAAGTATCTGGGTGAGCTTTTACTAACCAAACAAACTGGATGGACTTAATGGTCTCCTGGTTTGTCGAACGTCTATCCTTTAAACTTTTTTTTTACACTCCAGAGGCCTGGTCTAGGATGGCTGGCAATGCTACATGTAAGTCGCTATGCATTCTGTGGCAGGTTGGCACCCTGTTGAGAATGGAATTCTGTTTTTGGATCAGTTATAACTGTCTTTAATGTAGACAAGGATTAAAATCTGAATTTTTGAAAGTAACTTGCTCACTCAAAACAAATGTCAAAGGATAAATTAATCCCTGCAGACAATGCAATTTATATTCATTACTGTAAAGTTCAACTTTTTTTTACTTAATTTGCCTTAACTCGTTGCATGGATAGAACCTTTCAAAAACTTTAACAAAGCAGATGTTGACTAATGTTTGTCAATAATAAACAAGAGTCTCATGCAGACACGGGCAGAGTGCCGCAGGTCAAAGCTGATAAAAGGCAGTTTCCTGGTAGGACTTGTTATTTTGAGCTCTTTGTGACATGTGTAGTGTAGATTGCCGCTCACCAAACATCCGAGGTGAGCAAACACAAGGGAAAACGAAAACAAAAAAGCTGGCTGACAGATGCAGCAAACAGGAAAAGCCAGCCAGGAAGACACAAGTTCATGAGAGCGTAGGCCTCAGAGGGCCAAGGGAGTCCAACCTGAGTGACTTCCTCATTCCACCGGCCATCTCCTCCATTTACCACTCCCTGGCTGCGCAGAGAGGGCAGCATCCTGGATGCTGGCGTATGTTTACGCAGGGAAGGTTATTAATGAGGATTCATTAGCTTTTGGAATGTTGCATTTTTAACAAAAGAGGATGTTACTCTTGTCCGAGGAATTTAGCGCTTAGCCAAAGTCCAAGTTAGGGACCAACTGTTTAAATATGACACGTGTGCTCATCTGGCTTCTGAAACAATAGGGCTTTGCCGTGTCGGAAATTTGTTTTGCTGTGTTATTTATTTGTGTTATGGCACAACACTTTGAGTTGATCCCACAGATCTTATCTAGCAGCACCTGTGACATTATGATGTAAAACGTTTCGTGACACTATCATGTACTAACATTTTCCTATATGATATTCTTTTTGCTCATTCCAAAAACTCTCAGGTGCAATGTACCCTGAAGTTCTGATGACTGATAAAGCAATCTTCACGACTGCCCTATTTTGGTTTAACAAAATTTCACAAGAAATCGACTCATCCCAGTTATTGTTTATAACACATCAAAGTGATTAATTAATTAGGTATTAATCAATTATTATACTAAACAAGAGATATGAATTTTCAGATGGGAGCTTTTGTGGAATTTTGTCAGTGTGGATGAATATTTTGTGAAACTATCTGCTCTGAAAAACGTTTTCTGCAATGTGATAGGCATGTATATGCCATTAAAGATTAATACACAAATTAAAAATAACTTTCTATATGATTTATTATCCTGTTAGTGCTCAATGTGACCACAAACCATTCACGTACCATTCCAGGGTATACCAGACGCTAATTCCAAAGAGGCCAAGATGACAAAATTATCTGCAAGCAGCACAAGTGTAGGTTTGACTTCCCAACTTGGAAACTCTCCAACCTTAAGCTGCATCCTAACATACCGTCCATGAAGGTTGTGAACAGGAGAGGGAACAAGATACACCCTTAACAAAGTTCAAAACCTATACTGAAGGGACTCTACTTAATTGTAAGAATATAACCAAAACTCTTGGTCCAAATAGTACAGAGCAGCAACTTTGAAATGCTGCATTCTTATAGCGCCTTCCATATGATTTAACAAGGTACATGCTCATAAGCTTTTTTAAATGCAAAAAGTACACACATAGACAAACTCCCATGATCCTTTAATATCTGTACCAACACAAAGCATCTGCCTGTTTTTATATGACTAGGATGGAATCTGCATCGTTCTCCCTAGGAAAAGAGTGTTTTTCTTTCTATGGGTAATGGATGAGCAGTTGCCAAAGTGAAGGTTATCAAGTAACCTGGGATCTTACTGATAGGTGAGGGTAATAATAATTCTTTACATTTATATACCGCTTTTCTCACTAAAGGTGATCATGAGACTACCTGCTGAAGTTTTATTGATTGTGCGGTGAATCAGAATTGAATTGAAATCTCTGATTTACCAGTTAGTCATCATTCCATTGCTCATTCATGGTCGTGAGCTCTGGATAATGACTAAAAGCATGAAATAGTGAACACAAGTAGGCAAAATGAGGTTTCTGTGCATTGCTGCTGGGGTTATTCTCAACAATATGGTGTGAACCTCAAAGATAACGGAAGAACTTGGAATATACAGTATCTGCTACTTCTTAGGAATGATGCGGTTGAGATGATTTTGTATGTTGTTTACGATACTCTGTTCTCCACACATGGGGATGAACTAGAATCAGTCCACCTGAAAAGACCAAGTGGCAGACCCAGGTGGGTGGCCTGCTTTGTCTAGCTTGATGAACGGCCATTGAGTGTCTGAGCAGCAAAAGCAGATTGAAAATGAAGTAAAGTGAATCCAATATAATTCTTTCCAGTGTTAGATATATTTCAAAGTTGCAGTCACTTTCATTCTTGTTTTCCGCATGTCCATATGTTTTACACATCTCTTTCCCGTTTTTAGTTGCATGTATTGCTTCTCTTTTATTCTTAAAACAGATCTATAAACATTAATTGCACATTTTCTTACTTCAAGTTAACAGATATTTGGCTACTACCTGACATGGGCTATGTTGTAGTTTATCATGGACTCGCTGTCATTAGCTCTTGAGACAAGTGAATCAACTTCCAATCATGTTATCAATTAGCTTGCATATCCCAAGCCTAAACATTGTGACATGGGCTTGACTTTCATGTATTTGCAATCCCTCCTCTAACTTATGTGCAAATATAAATGTACTGAACTTTAAAGATATTATTCATCTGTGATAACTTACCCCAATGATTTCCAACTGCCCCAGATACTAAACTAGGTGAGCTACACCTCTTTTACAAAAACATGAAGGAGAAACAGTTAGAATTCTAGAGACACAAACCAGTGATCTTCTATTGACTGCATTTCAGAAAAGGTGGAAGGAGAAAGCTATTGCAGAAACTATGATCACAGGTCCTTTAATTAAAAAAAAACTGACTTGAAACCTAACCACTTTTACCAAGATAATATTTTGCTCACAATTACTGTACCTTACCACACATGCCAGAAGATTCAAGCGATGCAGACTCATGGCTTGCCCTGTTCTACTCTCAGATACTAAGCTGAGCTGCATTTCAGCCTGTCCTCTCATGTGTTTCAATTATGTTAAATGCCATCCCCTAAATTAGGATCCACTGTTTTATGAAAAGTTGAATGCAAGAAGAAAATGATTTAATACCCTTTCTGTTCTTAAGAATCACAATGAAGATACGTTTTTATGTTTACAAAGACCAATCTGGAGACAATTTTCAAATGCACACTGCTGGCGCTAATGTTCAGTTATCTTCACAGTCATTTCAAGCACACCTCACTGTACCCTTTGAAATGGGACGGCGCTGGATGTTGGCGACACACAATCACAGACTCAGTCATTCTCATAGCTGATGATGTTTACTTGGTATAGTTTAGTCAACTTGTCACATGTGTTGCTTATTTTGAGCATCATGGCTCCAAAAGAGACTTTGAAAAAAATGGGAGAACCCAAGAAAGATTGAAAGGCCATTCTTTAATTGCGTACTTTGAAGTGAAAAAGTGTGGGTTAACAGTTTTATTAAATGGTATTAATGAAAGAAAAATATCTTAATAAGGTATATTCTGATGACTAATGTCATTGTTAAACTAACTAGAAAACAGGCAGACCCTGGTCATCACAAGATCAAGATTCCAGCCCCAGTAGTTTGTGAGTCCCAGCAGGTTGCCACACCACACGTGTTTGACACATCAGATGCTGCAGCTGTTATTCTTCTTCATAATTGGCTTCTGTAATTTGCTTCACATTCAGCAGGTGTTGCTGCTCTTCGTTTTCTTTCTGCCATGTCACCTTCTCGAGGAAGTGGACATTCCTGCTAGCTATATTTTTTGCTTCACCAGCACATATCACATCATAAGCTTTAAATTAAGACCAAGACTTAGGTTCTAGCCCCAGTGTTTCACGAGTAATCACATGACAGACACAACCCTTAGTATATTATATTGTAGATTCTGTTCATTTTCATGCATTTTGATGTTATTTATATAAAAATAGGTGCCATTTGTGGGGCTAAGAAACTTTCAAATCAATGGCAATTATGTATTTACATTATGAGAAAATTTTCAGAAAAGGATTAGCTTTGCAAAGCAGGGAAAGACTGTGCTTATCAATGGACCCTGTATGTCAGTGAGACACAATGTATCCATCTGCATATTGTGGTGAAGAACCCACCTGAACAGGGTGACCATCTATCACACACTCGGTCATACAGGGACAATTTAGAGTTGCTAATCACACAGGTTTGACAGACGAAGGGAGAATACACAAACTCCAAACAGGTATTGACCAAGATGGGATTCAAGCCCAGTGTTCTAGTAGCCAGACTAACTTCTGGCCACCATTTTCCTTTGATACACTAGTATACAAAAGTCTTAAACAATTTAGATAGTTCACAAAAATATTTGTCTTAGTTATTTTAAGCCTTCTGGACTAATGTGTCAATAAAGAGCAGCGGGTTTCAAGCATTTCTTTTGCAAAAACTGAAGCAGTGCAAGAGGATAGTAATAAGAGCACTTCCTGTAAAGAAATGGAGACCATTGCAGGCATGAGGCTCAGTGCTTTAATAAGCAAACTGAACAAACAGAAGCTAATGATCAATGAATAACATTATTGGGCGGCTGAACCAATGTGATTAAGTGAAACAGAAATTGCTTTTTAGAGGAAATAAAACTGGGCAAGTGACCACCATACTAAAAGGTGAGGTTGCCATAAATGTGGTGGTTTAACATGCACATCTTACACCATGACATAAGGGAGCATAATGACAAGACAAAAGGTGGTCATCAAGCATCATTAAGATCTCCTTCATGCAGGTAGACAGGCATTCCCAGATGTGCTGTCCAAGTTCTGCACAAACAAATGGTGGAGTTTCCCTGGAGGTTTGGAGCTGTGCTTGGTGGGTTTGATCAAAAGTCAGATTCTTATCCATCACGCATTACCATCAGGGAGGCATCTGCTGGTTCTTAAACTTTATTCTACAGAATGACAAATGACTCAAACACATAGTCTAAATCAATGTACTGTAGAACTATCTACAGCGAAAACAGTAAGGGGGATTCCTGCAAAAGATGGTGCGTCCCCCACAGAGCCCTAATCACAACATCATTGAGACACGCTGGGACGACTTGCAACGAGAGAAGTAAAACAGCCAATCAGCACTGGAACCACGGCAAGTTCTCCAAAAGGCCAAGAACAACCAAACAAGCAAGAAAGGACCTTCAGAATCTACATTACAATGGACCTAAAAGAATGGCAAAGGTTGGGCACACTAAATATTGATTTAATTGATGTTTTGTTTTTGCTTGCTGCACTGGGGCCAAGCACTGCTCCCCTGCCTACCACTGTCAGTTCTATTAGCAATCCAAATGTCACATGCTGTTAGTGAAGAGGTGTGGGTATAAACATCCTATGGGATGGAGTCATGTCCAGGTCACAGACCATGCACTGGATAAGGAGGTTAAGAAACAGAGAGACCTATTGATGGATGATTGCAAAAGTATCAGGGCACAATCATTCTTTTATGAAAGTTATGATTTGTGAGACCATGTTGCCAGTATCGTCAGTAACATGGCTACCGAGTTCCTCAGATCATTCCCAAAAACTTTCATGTAATTGACAAGTCTCTGCTTTCACGTTTGCTTTACTTGTCATGATGCTAAAAATGACTGGCTCTTCTTTCTGCCAAGGCACATTGAATTTTTCTTCCCTCTGCCATGCCAGCACTTTTGAATTGGCTGCTACTGTACAACTTTTGTCCTTACATTTCCCTCAGTTGAAGGACTCACAGTCCGTTCCTAGTTACAACCAAGTTATTTTTAGATGTAACACCGCTTATCCAGATATTATTAGTTTTAGTAACCTAGCAGATCAACATTTGACTTTGCTGTATTATGTACTCACTCTTATTTAAAGCTTCTTATCGCTGCCTTTTTTAAGTTAGTGATAAAACGATGGACCTATTCAGTGACAGAAGGTCACCTTTCCAAATCTGAAGTGCTTGCTCTTCCATGTCGAAAGGGTTAAGTGGCCAGTTTTAAACTAACAATAGGAAATTCCAGATTTCCGCAGTTAACATTTCAGCAGGTACTTGGCAGTTCTCATTGTCTGAACTTCTAATCAGCTTTGTGCAATCCAGTCAGTGAGTTGTTCAGAGCAGGACTGCAACCTTTTTCAAAGGACTAAAGCTTCAGCAATGAAGATACAAGTAAAATTCCAGCAAGATGACATCTATGGGCTACTTCATTTCTATAATTACAAAAGAAAAAAAAACGTCTCTAAATAAAATGTACTTTACGATTTCAACTACAGTAAACTATAGAGTACTTCCATCAGCTCATACGATTATTGATGCCATCATCCTTGCAGTTGATAGCAATTCAACGTTCAGAATCCGGTCAAGGGAAGTGGAGCATGCAGTAACCCTCTGAACAGACAAGAGAACAAAAAAGAAATGCATAAAAGCTGCTTGTAGTCAGGGAGCATTGTCTAAAGATTAACCTTATGGCTTGTACCTGACTTCAGATAAGCAGATCCAGTATTACTTTCCTCTCTACTAAATTTAGCCATTGTTTTTTGTATGAAAGTCAAGACACCCCAGCATTAACCTAGCCATGCACTTTAGCAAAGTCTTTTAGAGTATTTAGCTTGCTGAAGTGGAACGTTGCTCTTGGAGAAGAGCCAAGTCTGCTGTTTTGCCTATGGGGACAAGAAGCATTTTGGATATTTTTTTCCATCTGTTCTTCCATTGGGCACAAGATGGAAACCAACCCAAGAGGAGGCAACAGATTACTTTTCTTATAAATAATTATTTTTGTGCTCTAGAATTAATGTCACTCAGGTTGGTTGGGGGATGTACAAGCCTATACAGTGGATTCAGAAATTATTCAGAGCCCTTCACTTCTTGCACCATTTTTGGTGTTGCAGATTTAATTTTAAATGGATACATTTGCCATTTTTGCCCATCAATCAATAACCCATAATGACAAACTGAAAATATGTTCTCAGAAAGGTTGGCAGATTTATTAAAAATCAAAAACTAAAATCTCTCACATATACAGTATGTCTGCAGACCCTTTGGTGTGACACTACAAATTGTGGTCAGGTGCATCTTGTTTGCTTTTAGCATCCTTGAGATGCATCTAGAACTTGATTTGAGTCCATCTTTGACAAACTGAATTGACAGGACATAGTTGATAAATGCACACACCTGTGAATGTAAGGTCCCACTATATACACTACATGTCAGGACAAAAACCGAGCCAGGAAGTCCAAGGGACTCTCTGTAGACCTCCAGTTATCAAATTGTGGTGAGACACAGATCAAAGCAGGGTACACAACTATTTCTAAAGTGTTGAGTGTTCCCATAAGCTCAATAATTGTGTTTTGATGGATGTTTGAGACCACCAGGACTCTTTCTACAGTTGGCTGTTTGGCCATATTGAGTAACTGGGCAAGAAGGGTCTTGATCAGGAAAGTAACCAAGAACACAATGGTAACTCTAACAGAGCTTTAGAAATCCCCTTCTGAGATGAAAGAACCTGTTTGATGGCTGACAGTCTCAGCAGCACTCCAACAATCAGGCTTTTATGGTAAAATGGCTAGTCAGAAGATACTCTTAACAATTGACATTTAAAGGACTGAGAGAATGAGGAAAAAGATTCTCTGGTCTGATGAGACAAAAATTGAACTCTCTGAGCACAACTCCAAGCACTATGTCTGGCGAAGACCAGGCAGTGGTCAACACCTGCTCAATACCATCCCTATGGTGAAGCTTGGCGGTGGTAGTCTGTTGTTATGTGGGTGCTTCTCAGTGGCAGGGACTTTAAGTCTGGTCAGAACTGAGGGGAGAATGAATACAATAAGATACAGAGAGGTCCTTGAAGAAAACACACTCCAGAGTAAACACAGCCTTAGACTGGAGTGATGATTTACCTTTCAGTAGGACAATGACCCAAAGCATACAACCAAAATAATGCTGGAGTGGCTTCAGGATAATTCTTTGAGTGTCCCAGTCGAGGCTCAGACTTAAACTCCATAGAATATCTGTGGAGGAACCTGATGGTTCCCATCCAATCTAACAGAGCTGGAGAGTATCTGCCAGGGTGAATGGGATAAACTGACCAAATCCAGATGTGGAAAGTTTCCAGAGACCTATCCAAGAAGACTCAATGCTATAATTGCTGCCAAGGGGCTTCTATAGAGTATGGAAGTAAGGATCTGAAAATGTATATGAATGAAAGATTTTAGTTTTTGACTTTTAATAAATTCCCAAACGTTTCTGAAAATGTTTTCACTTTTCAGTAGCGGGGGATTGGTCTGACCAGACCATAATGTACTAGACCCTTAAGGCTCCTCTTGCAGGTGGTGGGTGCACTGGAGGATGGACCCATGTTGCTCTTTCAGACTATGCCCGGCCAGGTCCCATGGGAAAAGGCATGACTGATAGGTGCATGCCAATGAGCCCACCCTCTCTCCAGGTCTGGCTCCCATGTGAGGCCCCAGTTTCCATTTTCTAGATGAGGCTACTGGTTCCTTGTTGCTTCTTTCCATTACAGTCAAATGAAGTAGTGTCATATGAAAATATAAAATCGTATGAAATAGTAATCTTTTTTGACTCCACCAGGGTTACCCTTTGTCACCAATTTAATTCACAATTTTTATGTACAGAATTTCTAGGCACAGCCAAGGAGTGGAGGGGATCCAGTTCAGTGGCCACAGGATCGTATCTAAGCTTTTAGTGGATGATGTGGACCTATTGCCTTCATTGAGCTGTCACCTTAGACACAGACTGGGGCAGTTTGCACCCAATTGTGAAGTAGCCGGAATGAGGATCAACACCTCCAAGTCTGAGGTAATGGTTTTCAGTTCGAAAGAATAGAGTGCCCTCACTGGGTTGTGGATGGGGTGCTGCCTCAAATGTAGGAGTTAAGGTATCTCGGGATTTTGTTCACAAGAGAGAGATGAAAGGAGTGGGAGATCAACATTTGTGGTGAAGAGGGAGCTTAGCCAACAGTGAAGCTCGCACTTTACTGGTCACTCTGCATTCCTTCCCTCACTTACTGTATGGTCGTGGGCTTTGGGTAGTGACCGAAAGAACTAGATCATAGATTCAAGTAGCAGAAATGAGTTTCCTTTTTTTCAGACAATGTCTGGGCTCAGCCTTAGAGATTGGGTGAAAAGCACAGACATTCAGGAGGAGCTCAAAGTAGAGCTGCTGTTCCTCCGCATCGAAAGAAACCAGTTAAGGTGGTTTGGGCATTTGATTAGGATGCCTTCTGGACACTTCCCTGGGGAGGTGTTTTGGGCATGTCCAACTGGGAAGAGACCTCGGGAGAGATCCATGAAACTCTGGAGAGATTGCATTTCTTGTCTGGCCTGGGAACGCCTTGGTATCCATCTGGAGGAGTTGGAGGACATGGTGGGGAAAAGGGATGTCTGAGGATCATTGCATAGACTGCGGTCCCTGCAACCCATACCAAGATAAATTACAGAAAATGGATGGATGGGGGATGGATATTTTATTTTTATCATTATGGGTTATTGGGTGTAGATTGATGGGCAAAAAATTGAAAAAATTCTCCATTTAAAATTAAATCTACAACACAATAAAATGTGCAGAAGGTTTTTAAAAATGTCTCAATTCTATTTTCTAAATCCACTGCATATACAGTATATTATACTGTAAATATAGCTAAATATGTAAAAGAAACTCAAACACACAGTCCTTTATCAATCTACAATATAAATATATACAGTATATACAGTCATATGATAAAGTTTGGAAACCCCTCTTAATTCTTTGGATTTTTGTTTATCATTGGCTGAGCTTTCAAAATAGCAACTTCCTTTTAATATATGACATGCCTTATGGAAGCAGTAGTATTTCAGCAGTAACATTAAGTTTATTGGATTAACAGAAAATATGCAATATGCATCAGAACAAAATTAGAAAGGTACATACATTTGGGCACCCCTTCAGAGATATTACATCAATACTTAGTTGAGCCTCCTTTTGCAAATATCACAGCCTCTAGATGCCTCCTATAGCCTTTGATGAGTGTCTGGATTCTGGATGGAGGTATTTTTGACCATTCTTCCATACAAAATCTCGCCAGTTCAGTTAAATTTGATGGCTGCCAAGCATGGACAGCCTGCTTCAAATCATCCCATAGATTTTCGATGATATTCAAGTTAGGGGACTGTGATGGATATTCCAGAATATTGTACTTCTCCCTCTGCATGAATGCCTTTGTAGATTTCGAACTGTGTTTTGGGTCATTGTCTTGTTGGAATATCCAACCCCCGCATAACTTCAACGTTGTGACTGATGCTTGAACATTATCCTGAAGAATTTGTTGATATTGGGTTGAATTCATTTGACCCTCGACTTTAACAAGGGCCCCAGTCCCTGAACTGGCCACACAGCCCCACAGCATGATGGAACCTCCACTAAATTTGACAGTAGGTAGCATGTGTTTTTCTTGGAATGCAGTGTTCTTCTTCCGCCATGCAAAGTGCTTTTTGTTATGACCAAATAACTCAATTTTTCTCTCATCAGTCCAAAGCACTTTGTTCCAAAATGAATCTGGCTTGTCTAAATGAGCATTTGCATACAACAAGCGACTCTGTTTGTGGCGTGAGTGCAGAAAGGGCTTCTTTCTCATCACCCTGCAATATAGATGTTCTTTGTGCAAATTGCGCTGAATTGTAGAATGATGTACAGATACACCATCTGCAGCAAGATGTTCTTGCACGTCTTTGGAGGTGATCTGCGGGATGTCTGTAACCATTCTCACAATCCTGTGCATATGCCGCTCTTGTATTTTTCTTGGCCTGCCAGACCTGGGTTTAACAGCAACTGTGCCTGTGGCCTTCCATTTCCTGATTACATTCCTTACAGTTGAAACTGACAGTTTAAACCTCTGATAGCTTTTTATAGCCTTCCCCTAAACCATGATACTGAACAATCTTTGTTTTCAGATCTTTTGAGAGTTTCTTTGAGGATCCCATGCTGTCACTCTTCAGAGGAGAGTCAAAGGGAAGCACAACTTGCAATTGACCACCTTGTAACAGCCGACCCCTTACCCAGCCGGCAGCTACACCTCCAAGAGTTTGAATCTAACTATCAAGCCGTACCTCTAACAAATTAAACTTTTCCCCACAATCGACGGTCTAAATATAAGCACAACAGAAAAGCAGGTATGTAAAATTAAACTGATTAATTGTATTAAATGAAACAACAAGACAAATGCAAAATAGAAATATATACATATATAAATATCCCTCCACCACAGTAACAACGAGACACCACCATATATAAATACAGAAAACCCTCCCTTGCTCCTGTAACATATAACAAACAACAAATAACAACAATGAATGATATACGGAATGTATGATCGTGAATTAGAGTCCGGTTGTAAAAACTGTCCTGAATACGGATGACTGAACTAGAGAAAAGTGAGTTGTTTGATTTTCCTGGCAATTGGAGCAACCTCACCGTAATTCCTCGGCGGATGACGATCCGACCCCGGGGTCTCTGCAGATGAAGGATGGAAGACAGTCAGGTGAAATGAAAAACAAACTATTGTAAAAGCGCGATGTGAAAAAACAGCAGGTAAGTTGATCCGTGGTTGTGAAAAAATGGTCTCCTTCTTTCTCCTCTCCTTTCTCCTTGGCTGTTCCCTCCTGATTGCTTAAATAGTCCTGTGACGGATGTAATTAATTGATAGTGAACAGGTGTTTTCCAGGTTTGGGGCTGCAGTCTCCTTCCATCATCCGTCCCCCTTTACGGGGACGGCATTCACTGACACACACATAAACAGTAAACGGGACGATGGAAACAAGACGCACGTAGTACTAACATTTGACAACACTATAACTATGTAGCCCTGCTACAACCTTAAATACCTTTTCTCATGATTGGACACACCTGTCTATGATGTTCAAGGCATGACGAGCTAATCCAACAATTTGGTGTTGCAAGTAATCAGCATTGAGCAGTTACATGCATTCAAATCAGCAAAATTATAAGGGGACCCAAATTTTTGCACAGCCAGTTTTTCACATTTGATTTAATTTCATACAACTAAATACTGCTTCACTAACAATCTTTGTTCAGAAAACACCCCAGTACTCAGATGTTCCTAGGAAATGAAAGACATACCACTATTATCTTTTTTGTTGAAAGTAGAGTAAATTATTATGCAGGCTGAGAGGGGTTCCCAAACTTTTTCATTTTCATATATACATGAAATATATAATATTATTTCATATAATAAGAAAAAATTTTACACCTCCATCCTTCCTTCTCCTAAACTAGAAAGTCAAAGATCATATTAAGCACTGTTACTTTAAATGTTGTAAATAGGAGCTATCCTGAAGAGAAAACCAAAACAGTCTTAACGGTGAGTCCAGGACAGCAAAGAGACAGCCATGAGGAGTAAATCCCAGAATGTCCAAGCACCATGCTGCTGTGTACAATCAGAATGAAAAGTGTTGACAGGCTTTTTCTGATGATAGTGATGTTTGTGAAGCAAGAATGAGTGATGAAGTGTCTCTGTTGATATTATCGTTGACTGTAATGGGTGGGCCTTTTAAAATTATGTAACCTGGAACATGATGGAATGAACAACAAGAAATTCTACCTCCAAAGCATAAAAGCAGCAACAATTGGCATCCACAAGCTTCAGAGGGAAAAACTTGTACAGACACATGATTTTTGTCTTTTTTATATATAAAATGTAGACACAGACATTTAAAATACAGAGCAAGCATCAATTTAATACTTCATGCATTGCATTTGAACACATAGATTGCCTGTGTTCTTCGTAAAGCCAGGGTCACACTACATGACTTCTAGTTGGAGAGGACATCAAACCTGACGTCTGTAGATGCCAATCACATGGAAAGGAAAAACTACATGACTCCACGATGACTTTCCAGTGCAGTTTCACATGTAGAAAGTATTACAAGCTCAAGCCTTTTCCTGATAGCAAAAAACATGCCATTTGATCACACTGGTGCTGTACAAATGGATTCTCCATGATTGACAGGAGCCTGCTCAGCACCCGCTGCTCTGCCACAGATGTCAAACTATCCAGCTTCATGCCTACAATAGAGCCTGCTTTCCTCACCAGTTTGTCCAGGCGTGAGGTGTCCCTCTTCTTTATGCTGCCTCCCCAGCACATCACCGCGTAGAAGAGGGTGCTCGCCACAACCGTCTGATAGAACATCTGCAGCATCTTATTGCAGATGTTGAAGGACGCCATCCTTGTAAGGAAGTATAGACGGCCCTATCCTCTCTTGCACAGAGCATCAGTATTGGCAGTCCAGTCCAATTTATCATACCAATACCAATTTTTAATAAATTTGCAAAAACCTCAAGTAAACTTTTTTCATGTTGTCATTATGGGGTGTTGTGTGCAGAATTCTGAGGAAAAAAATGAATTTAATCCATTTTGGAATAAGGCTGTAACATAACAAAATGTGGAAAAAGTGATGCGCTGTGAATACTTTCTGGATGCACTATATAAATATATATATATATATACGGTGGCCCTGAGGGGCAAATATATATATATTCCCCAAGCACACAAATATAAAGTAATAAAAAAAATACAAAGCAAAACCCTTGCCCCTAAACAATAAATGAATACACACAGAATACAAAACACAAACACAGATCAAAAACAAACGGCAGTTGAAATGTATGTGATAAATGAGTCCAAAGTTATTAAAGTCCTGCAATACTTGAATACTGGCTGAAATGATATTTTGCTCCTTCCCGAAAATACCAAACAATCTCATCGTGTAAGTCCTCGGCAATGGCTGATTGAAATCCAAACCCTGTGGTTTCTCCACACTGGCTGTCATGATGAAGTTCCGGATAATGAAAAAGCAAGTAGTGAAATTGTGCAATGAATGTAAGTGATGATTTGGAAAATGAATGCGTAAAGTGGTTCCTTCCACCTTCTCTCTCCACCCTCCCTCTGTTCTTTGCTCCTCTTGTTTAAATAAGAAATATCCCGGATGTAATGGCTATGGAAACAGGAAATTCCAGTCTCGGGGTCACAGTCTCCCCGCATTGTCCTTCCCCGTTTGTTTTCCGGAGACAACATTAACTTACACACACACATGATAGTAAACGGGACAATGTAAACAAAACGTGACTCAGCACAAACACAAAAAATACCTACTATTATGTAGCCCCACTACACAGTTGCACTGCATGCATTGTAATTCTGGATGGGTGTTCATTGGTTATCAGCTCTTAATTACACAAAGTCCACTGCTACAACTTAAGACAAAATTAAACCTGGTGAAGATGGTGCAGTCTAAGTTACTAGGGAGACAAACTACATGACAAGTGGTGGGAGTGCACCACGACTGCCTTTGACTGACTAGGATTAAAATAAGGTTAGGTAAACCAACAATTGTAAGTGCTAACATAATGACAAACTCCTTAGTCATAATACCTGGCTATAAAGATCTGAAATGAAGGTTAAAGCTAAATTATGAAACAACACACTACATTTACTTAAAATTACAAAATGCCATCAAATGTTCAGAAGCAGCATCTTTCTGGGCAAACACTGAACTTTGTAAACTGGAATGTCAAAGGTCTCAGTTACAATATAAAGAGAAAAATGTATTCTCCCACCTAACAGGCCTAAATACTAAGATAGTATTAAGCTTTGCCAAGCTTGGTCAGACTCAGTCACTGGGAAGTCAAACTACATGTTTGACTGGGTTATGAGAGTGAACTGCGACTGCACCTGCCTTTGAATATGATTACAATTAAAATTAAGTAAATGAAGTTTGTGAGTGAAAGTCGGTGGAAAAATCAAGTAGTATGAACTGACCACTCTGTTTAGGCTCTGTAAAATTCTGCAAAGATAACAATTTTTTAATCTGTGTTTTTTCATGCTATTAGTCGTTGTCATTAATTCATAATTGTTTTATTATGTTTGGTGTGTGAATATAATAAAACAAACTATTTGCTATTTTTTTGAAGGTTACCCACAGGGTTATTAGAATGAAATAGCTAAGACACAAAGTAAAGTTATATTTTATTTCAGCAGCTTACTATTGTATTGATTTCATGAATAATATACTTAAATTTAAAAATAATTTATGTTAACACTGAAATGTCCAAAATGCAAGCAAACTGTAGCAGCTTTTAAATCTGAATGGCTTAAATATTTATGTATGCCAAGGATAAAGCAGAAGTTTGCTTATATTGTCAAGATGCCAAAGCGTCTGGAGAGTTCTCAGCTTTAAAGGTGTGGGGTGATGTGTGGAAACTTGATTTCTAGAAACTCCATCTACCACACAAGTCACATAACGATAGTGTGAGTAGAGTAAGAAGTGAAAATCCTTCTTTAAGTAAAATGGTTAGTATGTGTCAAGATGTGCTGAAATGGAGAAAAGGTAAATTAGCAATGAATGGTAGAGATAAGAGCAGAAGAAAGTAAAGTCCTTATTTGCAGTGTTTTGCTGGCCATTAATACTCACATGTACATGCTCACTGTTCAAGATGTTAATGATTACATAGTAAAGTACGTGTGCAAACTGGACACCTGGAGAAGAAAAAGCTATGTGTATGAATTTCTTGAAATTATGAACAACATTGTGCAAAATGATCTTATGTTAGACACTGCATCAACAATGTTTCATACACTAACTATTGACGAACACACATGAACATTTCAATGAACGAATTCTAGATACTCTACTCTCAATACAGGCCAGTAACATCTTGTTTGGTGGGATGTTGCAGTTGAAAAATGCTATTGCAATAGTCAGTGTAGTCAGGGAATTCTATCAGAAGCATAAGGTCAAACTTTATGATAAAGGTAAATGTTTAGTCATGGGTCTACAGAGTCGACTAAATTTAGGCTACTGGAGTGTACAGATTTTAATTTGGATTAAAAAATCTGGTCTGTAGGTAATCTATGAGTACATGGCCTATAAAAAATAAGAGGTAACATTGTCCCAGAAACAGTGTAAGATCTTCAACCAAAACTGCATATGTTAAATGAATCTCCCCTATCAGTGTACTGTGCAAACTGTACTAACACAGTAATCAAAGTTAAATATGCTTAACTGATAATTTAATAATTAGAACTGCATTTGGAACAACATCGAAAGAAAATGTGGCTGAGCTTTCCCAAAAATATTTAATATGTATCAGACAGGAGCTTCATCAGACTTGGCCTAATAAGGCACACCTCTGACACAAGCCTTATCATGTTCACTGTGAACCATTCATTAAAAAGATGAAATACATGTTAAATATATTTAAAAAATTATATTACTGCCTTTATCAATATATTTTAAAATATACTACAAGATACTTTATATTGCAATATCTTGCAGAATAGTTAAATGTAGTCTAAAATATGTACATATATTGTAATATATTCTGCAAAAATATTAAAAATATATTTAATAAATTTTAAAATACTAGGAAAAATACACTATAAGATACATTTTAGAACTATTACAATATATTTTATAATATACTGCAATTGATAATATCCCCTTCAATATATTTTAGGGTTTATATTTCAACATACTTGTAATTTTGTGTAGTGCAGTATATTTTAAAAACATATTAACCTAGTATTGAAAATATCATCCAATTGATCAAATCACACTGTGACACCACACAAATGATAATCTTATTATTAATCCAGTCCAAGCAAGTAATAAGGCTGTAAACTGAGCGCTGTGTATGCTGGAGGAGCACCTGACTTGACTTACTTCTACTAACTTACAGGGAGTTCATAATAATAATAATAATAATTCTTTGCATTTATATAGCGCTTTTCTCACTACTCAAAGTGCTCAGCAATTGCAGGTTAAGGGCCTTGCTCAAGAGCCCAACAGAGCAGAGTCCCTTTTGGCATTTACGGGATTCGAACCGGCAACCTTCCAATTGCTAGTACAATTAGCCTCAGTAATAAACAAAAGCACTAGAAAGACTGTGTTCAGCTTTTTTCCAGGTGAAAAGATAAGGCATGAATGATCTGCCATAGGTCTGGGCAAAAAGTACATTGCAAGTCTTATACACAATGTATTTGGAAATGTTTGTTACAATATATTAAGGGAATTATACGTTTTTCTTGCATTTCTGATATAATCTTAAAAATATATATCTGAACTACATATATATTACATTATATTGAAGGATATGTTCAAATATAATTTTGGTATATTGCAATATAGTTCATTTTCATAAGATCTTACTAGGCAACAGAAAGCAAAACGAGGTGTCTTCACTCCGCTAGGAGATCAACTGTCTTAGCCAGTTAAGCCACCAAGAACTCTGCAGGCTCAATTGATAATCAGACTCTGACCTGCGAGTCTTTTTTTTCTGCACAGGCTCATTCCACTTCAGCTCTGCTACATAAGCACAAGCTCATCTTCTTCCAAAAAAGGCTTTCTAAAATAAATGAAGCGGAGGTCACATCCATTAACTGCAGGAATTGCTTAGACACGTCCTTCTGGCCCACCTTGAGACATGCATTCTTGAGTGTGAGCCAATGAAATAAATAAATAACACTTTGAATGCCCATAGGAAATCATGTTATTTCCAGGTGCTTAGTATCATTTTTACATTACTAAAATACAATGGCCAAGAGGAAATGCCGATTGGGAAAGCATTCCAGGCTGCTTCCTTTACGTCCACTTGCTATCTTGAGACTTGGGAGCCCTGAGCTCAGTTCTTCCAATGGAGGACTCTTCTGTGATTTCGAAGGATGCCACAACTTAAAGTAATCACTCTGAAGTATTTTCCGTTGAACAGCAAACAAAGAGATTGGAATTTTTGGAGAATGGAGTGCACACGTATCTCACACACCTGATAATCAAGATAATGTAAGAAATGTTGGTTGATGAGCTTCTGGACCACTTGAAATGCAGCTGCAATTCAATCGGCGGAATGTTTTGCATCAATCTGCTGTTGTGGTTTTTAAAATTTCTACAGCTATCTGAATGTAGACTAAATAGGTAATGGAAATATATTTCCAAATATAACTTTGTTTACACAGATATTTTCAGCTGCAACACAACACAGGTTATGCTGTTGGTAAGCTACTTAAAAACAACAAGGATGCTTTTGACAAAAGCCTATTTTAGTTTTTTAAGTGCAAAAATCCCCAACATTTCAGGCAACATTTTTCCAATGTGTATCATATGCATTGCCACCAGCCTTTATTCATTCTGCTAAAGTGAAATGTATACATAAAGTGCATGTGGAGGTAACAAAGGTGTCACTAGAATGGCTCGTGTAGTTTGTAAAAGTGCCGTTCACTGTGGCCTTCAAAGGCACACGGCTAGTCCTGGCAGATTGTTATAGATTTACTATGGAAACATTGGAAAGATACTGTCCAGTGAACATCTGCCCTAAATAAAAACTAAATGTATTCCTCCCTGCCTTTAAATATTTCATCTTTATATAGCTTTACATTTTGACAGCTCCCATACTGTTCAGGATACTGTAATTGCAAGCTGACAGTGGTTTGCAATGGCAGCACAGAATTTTGATGTTAGTTTATTTTTTAGATTCTTTTATCCAAAACAGTAACAATCATCAAAAAATGTGTACAGCATCTTATTCAAACCTTTATTTAACTAAACATGCAAACCAAAGAAATTAAGGCAAAATGGTAAAACCATGCAAAGATTTAATAAGAGACACAGGCCCAAACTGACTGGCATACTGTGCCTGAGGAGACCTCTGCAATGTTTGTAGTCTCCACCCAATAATAAACTTTATAACAGATCAATGCTGACATGAAATAAAATGGCACTTTTTATTTCACCAACTATTTCAGTGCTTTGATCTCCCTAGATATGTACTTAAATTGATAGGAAAGTCCAGACATAAATGTGAACTGTATACAGAATTACGAATGACTGCACAAAGAGACAAGATGCAGAAAGTCCCACAAATAAAAGCAAATATCCACAAAGGTAAGCTGAAATGATCAAGCAAGCTGTCTTAATGCTTGGTATGGCTTCTTGAGCAAAACATAAATAAGACCGGGTAAATTAAAATGAGATCTGAGCAACATCAGAAAGATTCAAGTGAATGAGAGAAGAAAGGTAGAGGAAAGATGAACAATAAACAATAAAAAATCTATGTATTCATTTGCTGAGCAAATGATAAACCTGGGAAAAAAAGGCGCTAAGCACAAGTTGAGGCCCTAGCGTAGGGCAGTAAATGTGGGGATGAGGGTTAGAATTAGTGTTAAGGTTAGGAAGAGTCTCATGGGCTAAATCCACATTGCTAAAAGTTAGCCTGGTTGCTCCTGGTCCTGTTGGTGCCCAGGTTTGCATGGGCCATCTCCACTATATTATTGGGATTTGTCCTTACTGACTTACGTGCTAAACCTGCTGATAACTGTGTCTGTAGATCCCTCTGTTTATCTTTATCCTTATAAATATTTTACCCAGTGTTAAGAATTTTCCTGGCTTGTGTCTGTTGTCCAGTATATATTACGTTAGGGTATAATAGTTGGATTACAATGAAAATAAACTTAAGGAAAAAACGAATAATGTAGGTAAATCTTACATACAGAAGGAAAAGGGCAGGTGAGGCATGACACTAATTTTCGTATTCTGTAATGACAGAGGACAGAGGCCAGAGGCAAAGAGTCAATGCAGTATTAGTTAAATGGCAACAGACAAGGAAAGTACCGAAGAGAGAGGCCTGTTTCACATTATGACTTCCAAAATTGTCACGTTGGAAAAGCTTCTTTAGCAAGAGCATATTATACAATCCTCCCAAAAATTAATGTTCTCAGTTATGATCTTCTTAATCTTTGTCTCTCTGTAAAAGTAAACATCATTGCCATGGCTGCCAGTTAAGTTTCATTAAAACAATTCAGACCAAATGAATTAATCGAGTAGCAGAGGACACTTTTTAGGATGTTACAGAAAATCAGATGTAGTTAAGGTAGATAACATGACCCTAACCTTAACGCTAACATGACCCTAACCCTAACCCTAACCCTAAGAGATTTTTAATGAGATTGTTTGTTATGTTCAGGGTTTTTTGTGGGTTTCCCTGCACAACTCCTCAGGACACTTTTCCCAAACCGAGATGGCATGACTGTAATATGCGCTGACGATCCTCAGAGTGGCAACAAAAAGAAAAAAAAAATAACTAAATGATCCAGAGTGCTGGTAAACAACACTACTTCCGTACTAATCACAAAACAAGGACAGAGCACACTAACAGATGCAGGATGATAAATGTAATAAAATTATTACTATAAGCATATGAATCGATTTCTTATAGAAATCCTGTGCTGCAGCACACCCCCCACACTGACAGATCGCAATACATGACATATCCACTGATAAAACATAAATACACAAACAACAAGTATCTTAAAGGATTACCTGAGTGAAAAAAGTCCCTTGAATGTCCATCCATATAAATAACAATAATACATTTTATTTAGACAGCACCTTTAATAAAGTTCCTCTTTTATCTTAATGCTTGATATTGTGAGGGTTACTTGAAGCCGTACCTCCTCAATTCAGGGAAACTTCCTCACATAGGCTTGTCAGGCCCACTCCCATGTTCTCAGTGAAAAGGAAAAATCCTTTATGTTGATTTGCCATCCATGCATGAACCCGGGTTCTCCTGATTCCTCCTGTATATCTGCAATCTTCCTCTGGCGCTGTTCCTTGACTCTCTTCTGCCTTCACCTTTCTAGGTCTGGTCAGCCCCTCCCCGGTTAGATTTTATTGGCCCTCCAAGGCAGGTGCTCCTTTCCAAGTAATACTTAGGTTCCTAATATCTGTTCAGATTTTTTCTGTAATGATAAAAAAGTACAACCCGACAATGACACCGACCACACATGACAACTGTTATAAACCCGTAAAAGAATATTTAATGTGTATGTGTCTAATAAAGTGTTTAGAACCAGAGAACTGTTTGTTTTTCATTTTATTGCAATTTAAAAAAAATTGAAAAATTTTAAAGCTACATTGTGATGCCATCTTTGCTTTGCTGTAGGAGCTGCCATTTAAGGTGTCTGTTTCCATGGCAATCGTTGCTAGATTTATCCAATTGTACAACATGTGTGACGTCACTATAGCAACCATATTTAAGTCAGAACGTCGGTATCCAAGAATGACAGATAACTCCTGTGTAGCGTGCAACTAAAATCTTTTGATCTTTGTCCACCTGGTGTAGAAATCGTAGCTTCTGTTTTAGAACTTTAAATTCTGGTTAGTGATTAAATTTGGCCAGCAGATTGGTTTGACTTTTGGCTTTGATGTTGGCCTGATTGTCACTACGTTCATCTTCTGTTTCTGATCATTAAAGACAATTTTTCAACTCGTGTCATTGTTAAACTTAAACTCATGACCAAACAAAATTTGAAATTAGTTGATTCTAATAAAAAAGTGCTCAAGAAAAACAAACAATGTTATGTAATGAGTCTATCTTTTATCATTAAACAAAGTTCAGACTTCTTTAACCACATGGCCATGTTTTTTATAAGATAGCCACCATGATGTCACATGTCACACGGCACAGCCATCATGTGCTAGTAGAGATGTAGCATTTGTAGCAACATAGACCGCCTGATACGTGAAATGGTGGTTCCAATTGTACTTGATGCTTTTTACATCATGAGGAAATAATGCTCATAATATTTAAATGAATGTGGTGTATTAATATAAGACACTGGATTATTTAGAAACAATGAATAAAATATGTAACCAAGATGGAAGAGCTCTTAATGTAAAGGCTAATATTATATTGGAATTTGACATGACTAAGGTGTAACAGTACTTATTGGTAGGATGTTACTTGGCTTGCAAATTACACATTAATAATTGTTTGAGGTTTGAAGGTAGGTATACACATGCAAAACAAAAGAAAAATTACCCTAGACAGTATTTGGTTTATGCTCAGATAAAATAATCAATGTATGATTGTAAGAAGATCTAATTGGGACCTTTAGTTTAGCATAATCTTTGTTGTATTTAGCTACGGCATAAGGTAGTGATAAGAGTAGCCTCACTGATGAGTAACAAGACCATTGACAACATAGCAGTTGTCCAATTCTAGCAAAATGCAATTCTTGCTTTACTGACTGTGTCATGATGTTAACCCTGCACTTACTTATAGAATTACCTCATCGAGGCGCTATATAAAAGAGAGGGATTGAAAGCACTCTAATTGACTTCAGTGTTAAGCTTGCCACTTACAACAGGGCCACAATGACCACAAGTTCTCAAATGCCTTAAGAAGTAGACTGCAAACATGGCTGGACTACAGTGTCCCAGCAATCACAGGCACCTCAGCTGGCTTAAGAAGAAAAGTCTGAGCATTCCATAGCTGCTCAGGGTGAACCACCTGAGATGAAGCTTGCTATGTGGAAATTGTTTTAAGTCACTCAAGTTATATAGTTTCATTTTATATACAGTAAATCCTAGTGTTTCATATGTCTGGTCAAATAAATATATGGGTTAAACTGAAGTAAAGTTTGCTATTGCCTCACTGAAACAACTCGTGTTTACTAACATTAGCAATCGCCAAGGAGTTAGGGGTTGCTTGCCTGCTTAATCCAGGACCAGCACGGATGTGAAAGGATGCACTTGTGTAGCTCACACAGCGTTAAAAAATTGGATGAAGCATAGAGAAAGGTGAATGACTGTACACTGTAGCCCCAGAAGCAGACAGTCTATCACTGTTAAGGTTCCTGGGGTGAGTATTGCATGGTGTGCATGAAACACAAAGTTAATAGACTACGGCATTAGTTTAGGGACATTTCTTCTCTACCAATTACAAAATAATCTAAAAGGCTTATGCATAAAGTAACAAAACAGTAAAGCCTTTTTTGCAGTGAAAATGCCGTGTTCAAAGTACATGTGAATACTGGCAACCATACAGCCTGATAACTGCTAGATGTGTAGTTTCAAGAGGCACACAGACTTACAGCTACTCAAAAGTCTCTGGTCAACTCATCATTTCTATCAACTTTCTTCAGGACAAGCTACATGCCCGTCTCAATGTGGCTGCTGAGATTTGCTTGTCTTTGTGCTCTCTTCATGGCCATGGTTTGAGAGAGAGAGAGAAAGGGAGGGGTAAAGCAACCAACTTTATACATTCCCAAATTCTTAGGCCAATAGGGTGTCATGGTGCAGAATGGTTTCTGATTCTCAGCTAGGTAGTTTATGGCCTTCCTGCATGGGATGTCTCATAGGCTCTAAGTCCAAACACAGTCACCCTTGCCAAGCTGGTCTGATGCTCCATCTTCCTCATCCATCAGCCCTAAAGATTGGTTAGTTCACCATCAAAGCAATGCTGTTCACATCAATAAAAAAAAAACATTCCTGCTGACACACTATCATTACATTTGCTTTGTCTGGCTTACAAATAAAGGCATGAAAAATATGTATCAACTTACGTACAAGATATCACTCCACCACAGCCTTTAACAGCATTACTCAGAGTGCTGTGTAGCTGATGCAAACAGGAAGGAGTGATGAATCCACATGCTTTAGTATTGCGCTTATTTGATACCAGCAGCAATGAACAAGCAAAAGTGTCAGGAAGACAAAAACAGTTTGAGAGAGGTGAGTACAAATCTGCCAGGGGTAAGAAAGTGAATTCATACTTCATGTCTAGCTGCCCCCAAGAAATGTTACCATTCCGATATTTAATTCTGGTAATTTCATCTCAGGGAAGCACAGTAATGCACAGCTCAGATCTGGTCACACTTTTGGCCACAATTATCGGTCCAGAATATACTGCAGATATTTCCCTAGCCATAAAGGACACTTAAAAGACCATCGCACCACTGTAATACACTCACAACTAGTTCATTTTCTTCTTCCCCACTGACTTCGGTGAGTTTGGCAAAGATCCCAAGCAGCTCCGCAATTTTGCTAAACTCAAATTCAGAGGGGTTCACTCATCAGTAATGTAGACATAGATACCTAGATAAAGAAATTCTCATTCAATCCAGTAATGGGTTTCATGATGAGGAGAGCTATTCTGGTAGCAAAGAGCAGAAAGTAGGAAACACCCTGGATATGTGAGGTAATGGCTGTCTTAATGAATATAATCACAGAGACTTCCTGTGCAATATTTTTATTTTTACACAAGGAGATAATGTGATTTATTTAGACAATTTATGTTTATTTACAAACTAAACAATTTAGTTTAAAACCCACCTCTGTTAAGATTTAGGAATTGTTTATGAGAACTTTTTAAAAAAAAAATGTGTATGGGTTGGCAACAAAAGGATTGGCAGATTTTTCGCAGATTAGAGAAATGTCAAGGAAAGCTCTTCTTGAGTAATTGTGTGCTTGGCATCGACCTTGGCATGTTTGTGATTCTAAATACATTTTTGAGTTTGTTTTGACACGTCTGTCATATTTTGGTTTACTAGTTTCAAACATTTTTTATTACTGGTTTAAACATTTTTGACAAGCAAATTGCTACCTAAAGTCATAAACAAAAAGGATTCTTTTTTATTATTTGTCTGAATAAATCCTGACAATGGTGACTTTAGCCATTAGAAATGTTGATGTTCTCATTGGGAGATCCAAACACTTTGTTATAGGGTTGTAATCTTTTACTTTACATGCATTCTATTCTATTCATACATTCTTATCTCCTTGTTCTTATTCTCAACTTGCTTATAGTATCACCATATTTGTAAACATTTTAAAAGTTTTAATTCAGAAAATGTGTTTGTAACTTCAACAGTGCACTGGGAGAAGACATTGGTAAAGCAATTATATCCTTAATAAAGTAATGTCTTTCACATGGGAAAATGTACAACTGCCAGAGGAGTCCGAATACTTATATGCAATAAGAATATTTCAGTTTTGACGTCTTTGAGAAATCTACCAAAAAGTAACTAACTTTATCTGTAAAATGTTGCTAATTGAGCATATGAGTTTGCAATAAAATACAGATTGAAACAAGATGTGCAAGTATTTTTTGCAGCAGACATTTGAAAATGTTTAAGGGGACTCAAAACTTTTGCAGGATAGTGTAACTTTTTACAATCCAAAAACATTTCATGTTTTAGAAAAAGTAAAATTGGCACACGTCCAGAACAAATGTCATTGATCCCAGTTTGGCCGGGTGCCTGTTCACAGCACGGAAAATTACAAAAACGTGTTTTGGCAGCTTCATCAAATGAGGATCCCAAATGGGTGGCTTTGTCAAATCTGTTGCTCGTAACACTTTTTATAGAGCAAACTTCAAATTACTACAGAACAGTCATGCGGCCTCCAAAATGCACCATAAGAGAATAATAGATGCATTGCACAAAACGACATATATTTATATGGCATATTTTCATACAGGAAGTGCAGCTCAAAGTGCCTTAAAAGATGCAAAAGAAAGAATTACAATAACAAAAAAAAAAAAAAATAAAAAAAATAAAATAAGACATATGCAATGCAGTTAAACAGATAAGTAATAGAAACAGAAAGGTCCCAAAGTGTGGCTTAAATTGCTCTTAACTAACCTAAGTTTTAAGTTTCTAATGGTTATAATGGCAGTGAGTCTGATGTTATGGTCAACAAGTCAGCACTCTGAAGTCGGCTGGTCCACAACACAACTCAGTTTCAAGAAGTGGATTTGGATGGGCCATGACAAAGCAGGTGTTGAAAAAATGTACACTAGACCACTAAAGAAGACTTAAACAAATCTGTAGGGTTTTTACAGAGGCAAACAGGCAAAATGCTAAAACAACCACTAAGAAATGGTCTCATTTTTTTTTAAAAGTGAGCAGATTCACATCTCACAAGAACATCAAGCATTTTCAGCATTTATGGGTGAATCTTATCCACCCCTACAGCCATGCTACTGCTGAGGATTCTCAAAGATTGCTGTGACCCCAGCAACAGAAATAGGCACAGTCCAACCAGAAGCTTCTCACACTGTCTCATCCATTTCTGAAGTTTTATCCACTGGGATATGGAATTAATTTCTCAAAGTGTTCCTTCCACCTATTACACTATCCCTATTCTGGGTCCCTTGAGGAAAACTGGTTTCCATTCCTAAGTTACGTTTAAGCCAATCAAACACTAATTCCCATTGCCTCACCCCACTTATCCCACACATGGGTCTTCACTTTGATTACTTCTCCAGCTCCTCCTTCTACTGATACCTCTGCATTAAATTCTTAGACTCTATTCTTAATTCTGCATCAACCCTTCTCTACCAGCTTTCTCCATCATTAGTGTCCCCTAGCACATTCAAGGGCTGTTTGCTTGACACAGCCTGCTTGGTTGTTCTGGTCCATCCTTCTGACTCAGGGTACCCTTGAATGATAATCAGTTGGTATCTCAACACCTTGACAACACAAGTGTCTTGAGCATTTCCGGTCAAGGAACCTGAAAACTCCTAACTAATCTGATAAGAGGCAGCAAAGAAAGTGCAGACATATGTGGGGTCAGCAGGCAGGGCTAGAGGTAAGACTAAAGAGTAGCACAAACAGACATTTACTGCCTAGTATGATCCAGGTAACATGCAATTGGAAGAAAACTAGACAGATGAATTCAAAAGTCTATGAATATAACCTGCATTAAAAGAGTACTGTAATGTTATAGTTCTGATTTCACAAAAAGATACTGAATTCTATTACACAACGGGGCAGCTTTGCTAGTTTACTATCTGATTAGACTCGTACCTTTCAACAAGAGGAGAGGTGGGGGTCTCTGTTTTTTAGTTAGCAATCCATGGCATACAAATGCAGTATTTCCTGCAAGGTTCTGCTCATCACTGGAAAAAATGCCACCCCTTCTACTTGCCTAAAGAAATTATTAAACTGCTGCTTACACTCCTCCAGTTTCCAACACTAAGGGGGTACTAAAATTGCTGTCAGAAATAATTAAAAAACATGCACCTGTATATCCAGAGAGTGACATTTTTGTTTAGGGTAATAATCAAACACATCTGGCATCTGAGTTACCAAAATGTCATCAGCACAAGTTTTGCCCAAGGAAAAGAGAGGACATTTGGAACATGTTTAGTTAAACATCCCTGACAAGTACAAGGCTAAGCCTTCCTCCATTTTGGAGAGTCAGACCATTTCTCTCTTTTTCCTGTATTCTGTATCCAGGCATCTCCTGAAATGAATCAAACCAACAATAGGCACATTGAAAGTGGAAAGCTGGAGCAGGTTCAGTATTCTGGAATGTTTCAATTGTACTGACTGGCATAAGTTCAAAGAAGCAGCCTCTGGGGGAACTCAAGCTCATGTAGGGAATATATGGCAACAATGGCTGGAAATGTGTTAAGATCGTTGTTACCACCAGAGGAATATAGACACTGCCAATTAGTGAGCATGGATGGCTAGTGAAGTCTTCTAAAGTCTGTTCTCTGACCAAAGCTTCTTGATGCAAAAATAAAACAATGAGGTGATGGGAGTAGCTAGAAGCAACCTCAAAGATTGCCCCAAAACAGCAAGAAGCAACTGTAAAATACAATAAAAAAATATTTCAGTGACAACTCACAACCACAGTATACGTGGCAAGATTCACAAGCATATGGGACTGTGAATGCAAAGTCACTTATGCCAGAACTGCCGACCCATCCTTGCCAGCTGAGTTTAACACCGTTCGTGTTCATTTTGAATCAAACAGCATACAAACAGCCAGCACAACCACAACACCACTACATGCGCAGTTTCTCACTCTGTCCATGGATGAAATAAAGAGATCTTTAATGAGAGTAAAAAATTGTAAAGCTGCAGGTCCAGATGGCATCCCTGGCCACATACTTGGGCATCTTTTGTGACATCCCCAAAAAAGACCTGGCGCAGTCTACAGTTCACACTTAATAAAATCACTGTTTTTTTCAGTGCCAGAAATCATCAGTGAATCAGAGCTCATGCAGATGTGCACACAGGCACGTATTGCCAGAAAAAAAAAATAGGAGTTGAAATGTACACATGGGTCGAAACAAGAAGCAAAAATGTTAAACAAACTAAAGTCATAATCGGAAAGACAAAACAATTGGTGAAGTAAGTTAAAACAGAAACAGAAATCAATGTTGAAAAAATGTTGCATATACAGTAGGCCCTAATGGTATCTTGGATTAATTTTACTTAACTAATTTTAATCATTTCTCAGTTGTTTGTTTGATTTTTTTTCTGGCCCACATCTCATATGCTAAGTAATATGCACTGTCATGTGTGATTTTTTACATATGGTGTTGCTACATCACTCTTCGGCTGACAGGAGCATGTGACAAGTGACCGCAGCTGACAAGGGAAACAACATGGCACGCAGAAAATTAACATAATAATTAACTGATAATGAAAAAACATAAAAATTATTAAATAATGAAAACAAATCCCTGTACATCATTACAATTTACAATGACATATCTAAAGATATTTTGGCGTGGTCATGGCCCATTTCAAGTCTAGCATTCCAGACACACTAGAGTGACATTGGTTTATCTATCACAGAAACAGATCACACAAAAGATGCAATTTCCTCAACTATTCGCACAGCATTAACACGCTCTGACAAAACAAACATGAGAGAATGCCATTTATTGGCTTTCGTTTGGCACTCAGTTCAATCATATTATTTCCCCTAAGCATCTGTCTAACAGTATCTTTGCTATTTCCCATGTTAGTGTTGAAGTAAGCTGTATCCTTTGAAAATTTGACAAAATGCCTAAATTAGTTGTTAGGTGCATATATACAAGCATTTGTTAAAGTTTTCCACTTTGGAGCTTGAAGTTGCATTTAGATGACCCTCTTAATGACTAGTCCAACTGAATGGTTGTGTGAGTAACTTCAAACCCTGCCATCCATGATTCCTTCTTTGGTAAACATCATAGTGTGAGCGTTATTTATCTTTGACTGAAATGTCTGAGCCGATACTTTGTCTAGAGGTGAATCTGAGTATACCTAACAAGT
Organism: Erpetoichthys calabaricus; assembly: GCF_900747795.2. NCBI lineage: Eukaryota > Metazoa > Chordata > Cladistia > Polypteriformes > Polypteridae > Erpetoichthys > Erpetoichthys calabaricus. Next base: position 92,015,863 of record NC_041405.2, on the reverse strand, counting down.
ACTTTTCAGCCTTCTGCAGAACTTTTCTCCAACATAAAGTTATGCTCCACATTCCCTTCTGGTTCTCCTGCTTTGTCTATTGCATTATCATAGATTTCTTTGGATGTTGCCCTGTTGTTCAATGGTGTGGGAAAGATGTAACTGTGGAGTCAAGAGGCACTCTGAAATTGTTCTTTTTCAGCAGAGGCCAAAGAAACCTGACCAATTACTCTTGAAAAGATCCACCTCACTGACTTCCATCCATCCATCCATTTTCCAACCCGCTGAATCCGAACACAGGGTCACGGGGGTCTGCTGGAGCCAATCCCAGCCAACACAGGGCACAAGGCAGGGAACCAATCCCAGGCAGGGTGCCAACCCACCACAGGACACACACAAACACACCCACTCACCAAGCACACACTAGGGCCAATTTAGAATCGCCAATCCACCTAACCTGCATGTCTTTGGACTGTGGGAGGAAACCGGAGCGCCCAGAGGAAACCCACGCAGACACGGGGAGAACATGCAAACTCCACGCAGGGAGGACCCGGGAAGCGAACCCAGGTCCCCAGATCTCCCAACTGCGAGGCAGCAGCGCTACCCACTGCGCCACCGTGCCACCCCCTCACTGACTTTCTTAAGACAAATTGGTCGATGGCCTCCAGCACTGCGGGCATGATGGAGCTGAAGCTTGACCAGTTCCACGAGAAGTGACAACAGGTAGCCAATGTAAACTGAAGAAAGACCAAAAATATTCTTCAGTGCAAATATGCAGCATTAGCCCTCTTAAGAGGGAACTAAAATACATCCTGTACTTAATAATTAACACTTTTGAGGTGTAAAAAGTTTGCCACATCAATGGACATTATATTAATGGCTCAGTGAATTTTTATATAGGTGATTCATCATTGAGCTGGTTTGGCTGCATTTATCTACTTGATCAAAGGTGTTGTCATTTCCTAGTTTCTTACGGATGGGTCAGATTTGCCTTAAATATACACATGTTCGCCTGTCAAGTATTCTTTTATAAATTCCAACTTTTGCGTGGAAAGTTGTGTATACATTTTTCAGGCCTCTTTTTGTATGTACACAGGTTTTATAGATCTGACCCACGATCTCCAAAGTTGGGAACTTCTGGATACAACAGACATACATCAGTCATCTGACTGGCACATAACCCAATTCCCACTCTGCCTTCAGAATGGGATGATGAGTTCAAAAGCCAACTCCATGGAGATTAACTGTTCTACATGAATCTCTTGACAGCCTGGCACTTGTTGGTAAGCACCATCCCCAGGCCTCACACTAGTAATGAGTCCCAATGTCCCTGCTGATCAATCAGATTGAGTAATCATTTGATTTTGGCAGTCATATTTGAAGCTGTTCTTTGTCTGGAGCCTCACTTAAGATTATTGTACCTCCCATAACTAAACATTAAGCACACAAATTTTGCCAAAATGATCCAAGAATGAATAGGCACCAGGCAAGCCATTCTACCATGCCATGGTAGTGATGCTAAGAGAGATCTGAATTATTATTTAGGCAATTAATATGTCAAAGTTCTTCTAGTCATATAATATATTTATGTTAATCCAGACTGCTATTAAACTATAAGTGTCTGAAGTGCAGCCTTTATGTGATAAAGGTTCTCATTCCACTATGGCAACAAATACACCCAAAATGATTTTGTGTGAAGGATGACAGCAGGCAGCCTCATTATAATAAAAGAACTTAAGGCATAGCAGAAGTGAGAAGTAGTTTTTTTTGGAACAACAGATTTGAACAGACCAACCATTGGCTCAAAAGGATACTGTTTTTAATCATTAAACCTCTCTCTTATATTTATAAATGGCACGATGCGTCTGGGAATTAGCTAGAAAGGCCTTCGCCAGGACAGTGAAAAATCAGAACTGAGGGGGGGCAACATTATTTTTCATCATGCCTCTGTAAGAAAAAAAATTCAAACATCTGTTTTGGATGACCTGATATCACACCTAAAAATGTTCTCACTGTCAGGTCTAGAGAGAGTTGTTAGGCATGCTGCCTGCTCTCTAGCAAGCTCAGTTTTGGATTCCAAGGGTGCTGTATTACTCATTCCTGCCAAAAAGTCAGATGTAAGTGGTCGTCATGGTCTAGGAAGTAACTTCATATCAGCCAGAGAAAATATTTGGCTGGGTTCTGTATTCTCTGGGAGATCAAAACTCTCAAAATATCCACAGGGACAATATATTGCTATTTTAGCTCTTTACTGCAAAGTTATTTTGGTAATTATACACGGCCGTCTGATGGATGACATCGACACAGATTTTGGCAGGCTTCATTAAAATCTGCTGGTAGAGTTGACTCCGGGGTCTTAAAAAATGGACAGATGGGTTATCCAGCCGGAAACAGGCAGAAACCTAGAAAATTATATCATATATAACATAAACAGTTCAATTACAACCGTGCAAAAAGTGCCATTACTTGTTGATTTTCTATAGAAAAGCCCTTGAAACCTATAAATATGTTATTCTTGGCTTAAATAAATTAGCATGTTTCTGTGACAGGAAATATGTAGGTCAGATAGCACCTTTTTGGGTCGACAGTATCTTACGGCTTTCATTAAACTCTTTAAGCTGTTAGTTGGCTCAGTGGCCACTAAGACCCCAGGAGATTCGGTATTAGCTTTCTCAAACTGTCAGACCTGCTATACTTTTATGACTTACAGAGGATGGTTTTTACAGTTTAATACAATATATAAATAATTTGCTTTAAATGCTAATTAAACACTTAAAAAAACATTAGGATTAAAAGCTTATATTGGCATAAAACCAAACAGTTCAAGAGGCTGGAGGTTAAAGAAGTTAATAAAAGTTCCTGTGTGCTAACTGATGACTTGATTCAAAACAGAAAACTGAAATGGATTTGTGTTCTCCCCATGTTCAAGTGGTTTTCACTGAGTGATTTACTTTCCTTTCACATTCCAAACATGTGCATTTTGATTGCATTGATGGTTTTGAATGGATACGAGAATGAGTGGGCATAAGCATGCTAGTGATAGAAATGTGGTCCATAAAGAACTTCTACCCAGTGCTCTCTGGGATGTTTTTGTTATGAATCAGTATTTTGGGATTTGTTGTGGCGCTTAATATGTATTTCATACTGTCATGATTCTGGATTTCTGTACCTCCTAATTTATTTTTGATCAATTTGTACACATTAGATTTTTTATTTATTTATTTTTTTGTTATGCCATCATGGTGCCATTTTGGGTACACGTTATCATGGCTGCTGCTGTATTGTTTACTGCAAAAAAGCCCTTTGTTGGTCACCTGTGTATGTAATATCAACAGGCGATTATTTAAGATGGCAACTCAGTGTTTCAGATGTCCTCATTTTTATTTTTTCTCTCTATTATAAAAGGAAATCCTGAGACAAGACTTTCTCTGAGATAATTTCAACTCCTGTGAGAGATGATTTCAGGTCCTGCAATACGAGACTTTTTGCCAAGAGATTTTGCCAAGTCCCGCCCTCCTCTCAAACATTTAAAACCACACCCACGGTCCACTCACTTCCCATTCGTGTGAATGCTATCGTCAGACACAGTTCCTGTGCTCTCAGCTCCAAGCGGGGTCAGAAATAAAAGACAAAGAGTAGAAGACAAAGTAGAACGTTGTAAAGAGGTTCAAAAACGTTGGCGCAATACACATGCAGAGCAGGTTAAAGATTATGAAAGTACTAAAATTCGAAAGTCTCCAAAAACTGATAGTAACGATCGCATTAGCGCTAACAAATGGAAATTATTACTCTGTGAAATAATAGAACAGCGAAAACAGATTGAATATATGGACATAGGTGATATGACAGAAGTATGTAGATATTGTTTAGCTTTAAAATTTAAGACTTGTAGATTGTCTAATTCGTGTTGCCATCAGGGAAAAGTAGGGTTTCTTCCCAATGAAGAGGCAAAGCCAGAACAAAGCGAACAGGGGGCAGAGCCCCCTAGATTTCATAAAAAATAAACCGTTGCACCATGATTTTGTTCAAGAAACGTCTTTCTGCTTCCTGAACACTTAAGTGTGTTTTTATCTTAAATTTGACTAATATTTTACTTAGATCTGGTATTTCTTAGTCTTTCCTAGTTACTAGACCACTTGGCCATTTGGTGATTTTATTTTCTCTTCATTCACTTTTGTAGTTTTCATCTTATGACCATGTCTTGTCTTTTTGGGTACCTTTCTGTCTCAGAAATACATCAATGACACTGAATTATGAAGGATTCCCTTTCACTTTTGTTTTGCTTTGGTACTTCTAATTAACAACAGTTATTTATTATCGTTTATAGTTTTGCTCCATCTTGAAATTCCTTGGTGACTGCCATTTTCTGTCACACTTGCTTAGATGTAATGAAGACGGGTTGTTGCTAGGGGGCGGTCACACCTGGTGAGATCAGGACCGCACTGAAGGTAGCTTTCCGAGATTTTAATTAGCTCCTTACAAAGTCACTAATGTAGTTACTTTCCAAATTGACATTTTTTTTCACATGTTTATTAACATTGACTTTTGGTTTTGTTTTCTTATTGCTACGTTTCAATGGCTTTTGGATACTTATAATATTTTCTATTCTGGATACATACAAAACTTCTCCATAAGGGGAAGGTAACTGGCCAAACAAGAAAACAGTAAAGGTAGCCAGGTCAATTAACCAGCAACACTTAGCAAGGCACAACTGGCACTTATATAAGATTTAAGTATCAGAGGAGAAGGGCAATTGTACCTCTGTTGGGAGTGGGCTAAATTAAATAAAATAGCCTAGCCCAATTACATTTGTAAAAATTAGGCCAATAAAATGCCAGCCTTTGGGATATTCTATGTTACAGAAGTGAGCTCCCAGCAGGCCTACATATACCAGAGATGCCATCTGATTCAACACTTCAATTACAGGGTCACAGAACCTAAGGGGAGAAAAGCTTGCCTTTATTGTAAAAGGATAATAGGATCTCACTCAAATGTTCTTCTGCAAGACGGCATGTTGTTCATTACAGACATTTAAAGAAACTCCAGTCTAGAGAGTCAGAGACAGTTGGGTCATGGATGAAAGTAAATGCAGGGTAAGATGTGTACTCCATGCAAATACATCAACCTAAGAGTGTTAATGGTGTTCAACCATTAGTAGTACCTTGTAAACTGGATGATAACTTCCATACCTTCGGTGTGGCACGTAGGACTGAGGAACCCATAATTGACTTGTCTTTGTCTTCAAACAGAATCAATGAAAGAAGGCAAAGAGTTAGTAAATATTTCCAAGTCTGTAAGGGTATGAGCTATGAGGAAAATTTTGAAGAAGATTAGCATGTTGAAATTAACACAGACAAAGATGTAACATGAAACAACTGAGGTGGCTCAGTGGTTTATGCTCCATAGTCCAGGGTTTTCCTCCATGCCAAATCACTATCTCCCCTGGGAAACTAGTAAAGAAACAGTTAAAAGACGTCATCAATCAACATTCGTTTGGCTTCAGAATTTGCAAAATGAGGTTTGGAAAAGTACCCCCTTCTTCCTTTTTAGAATTTAAATTTTACATACTATTCTTATTTTTTGTCATTTTCTTACAGAAGACTGAGCTGAAACTCTTGTCTGGATACAATGTGATGGAGTTTTAAATGTTCACCCCATATATGTATGAATTTTCTTGCCTTCCAAGGTTTGCCCCCATATCCGAAAGACATGTCGTTAAGGTAAATGATGACTTTTAATTGTCAAGTATGAGTGAGTGTGGGTCTATGCATGACTGTGTCTTGGGATTCACTGTCTCCACTCTGAGGACAGGATTGGCCAGCCAGAAAGGTAAAACTGGATTAAGCTGTTTAGAAAGGTTGGAGGAGTTTCAAAGAAGCATATATTTTCTCACATTTAACAGCATGGACAATATTACACAAAAGCAACAAATCTGATAGATTCTGTACTTAAGATGCCATAACATGGTTTGCATGTAATCTGACATGGCATCTGCAGTTTATCCTACCATATCCCACATGACTACCGCAGGGGTGTCAAACTTTTACCATGTTTTGTAATATATTTAAAGAGAAATTAAAGACAAAACTCCTTACAATGCTATCTTGTTATGCAAAGAAAAGAGACAAGAATCTCAAAAGCATTTGCTGAAAATGAATGACTTTAATCACCCTGTTAAAGGCATTTCAACTCTTTCGCTTATTTTGCATTTTACTTTAAGCAATTTTAAAAGCACTTCAAGTGAATATTACGGGAAGTAATTCAATGACACACCGATATAATCTTGTTAACTGTCAAATTTTAAAGCCATTAAAATAGTTATTAGAATACATTCTAATGTAACAGATATGAGCTGCACAAGAATTCTGCAAGCCAGAATTTACTATGTGATAAATTTTGTGAGTCCAAGATTAGTTTCTGGAATTCAATTTCTTGTTCTACAGCAAACTTCACTGTAGATGACTGCATAGATTTTTACAATGCAAGCTAATCTAAGAAAATCAAATAATAACATAGAGCTATAAATTACTTTTATAAATGGTGGAGTAGGAAATATGAAAATCATGAGACAGGAACTGACAAAGTCCCTGTGGCATTAGAAGAAAGGAAAGCAAACACCTAAGTGCATCGATAATTATGCAGGAAGTCTTTGAAAATCCATGGTCCTTATAGATAAAAAAGCTTCATCTAATAAGGCCGTTGTGTTTGTGCTGTAACAATAATCCTTAGAAACTTGTTGAGACTTTCTATATGAAACAATATCATAACCTCATCTTTCAGGTTTAATATTTACAATATTTCTACACCTGAATTATGGATAGATGGCTTGTGAACCTGTGACCTTTTGATTTTAAAGACTCATAAGGTGGCATCCAGTCCAAAAATTCAATGCTAATTATATGTGTGGCTTGAAAAAAGTTTACAAAAAAAAACATTTACAGAAAGAGAGGCTAACACTTATTTTGGTACAAGGAAGGAAGACACCTTGGACAGATCAGAAGGCCACACTTACACACACTAAGCACGGTTAGAGTTGCCAGTCTACCTAACTTGCTCATCTTTGGAAGGAAAACTGAGTACATAGTGGAAATGCCACCCACAAAGGGGAGAAAGGGCTGTAAGAGCCATATAGACTGAGGCTGGGCTGCAATTTTACTCCAAGGCTTTGGAATTGTGAGGCAGAAACATTAATAACTGGACCAGTGAGACAATTTAAATTGTTGATAAAATCTTAGCAGAATTATTCCACATATAAAAATTAGCTCATATATTTTATTTTTATAACATACTCTTTAAGCAACTCTGTCAATACAAATAAATGGAATCCTAGCTGGCAAAGTCCTGTTTAAGTTAACAAAAAATGATTAGGATCACAAACACTGCTTGGAGTCGGTGCCTTCAACTGCCCAGGTCATCAGGCTGGGGGTTATTAACATGAGGAGACCTTCAATGGTAGGACTGATGTCTTCAGCCAGGTTTGAACTTATTTTTTCTTAGCAATGAGTTAAATGAGTTTAAGTTTTGCTTTGTATACAGTTTCACAAAACTGAAGTTAAAGTTTGTTTCACATTCGATTTTACAATTGTGAGATGTGTAAGTCACGAATAAGAGATTAATAGGGGTTTAAAAGGTTTTTTCCAGTGAAAAAAGAAATATTGCCCCTGTAGCAGTTGAGGCTCGTGTCCACCTCTCGAACCGTCAGGTACCACTCTGATGACCAGGTGAATGTATAATAATATTTATTTTTATTATAATACTGTGCACAAAGCACCCTCCACTCCACACTCATTAAACAATAAACAATTCTCTCAATAACTCTCCTCCTCGCCCAGACACGTCGCCACCCTACCTCCCAGCTCAGCTCCGTGTTCTGGGCTTCCCAGAGTCCTTTTATAGCCCCTGACCCGGAAGTGGCTCCAAGCCAAACCCACAAGTCCGTTTTCCTTCCGGGTCAGGGCAAAGTCCTTTTCTTCATCCCGGGAGCACATCGCTTCTTCCAGTCACGTGACTGAGATGCACTCCCGGGTTATAGGGCATGCCAGAGCCCACTAGCCCCCCTACAGCGACTCCTGGCGGCCCCCAAGGTATCCAGCAGGGCTGTGTCAAAACACTACAAAGTCCATGAGACCCTGCTGGAACTCGGGGCACAAATATGCTGTCTGGAGGGCTCCTCCTAGCGGCCTGGGGGTGACGACCGGAGTCCGTAGCCGGTCGTCTGTCACACCCCCTAAAGCCTTACTGACACTTCCAGGTTCTCCTGCATTTCTTCCATGACTGCTTAATGCCAGTAATCAGCTGAACAGAATTAAGTTCAATGATATTCTTTGGCTCTCGCTCACATCACTGTGGATGGGCACAGTGTATTTTTTTCAAAATGTGACATGCCACCTATTTTCAATATAAAAATACACCGAAGTGCACAATTGTGCATATTACTGTGTATTCAGGAAAGTTCACTACATGGCAACTTGCTCCTTGATGTTACCTAGGACTTCTCCTTTCATGTTTGTTAACTCCTGGAGTTGTGGATTTCTACTCTCCAAGCACAGTGGATGATTCTACTGAGTACTGCTGATTACGATAGCCAAGTCATCACACAGTAATTGGCAAAGTGAGTATCATGCTACCAGAACAACCACAGCAAAATGTCTATACATGACAGGAAATGAAGCTAGTGATTTTATTTTTTCACTAGATATCTTAATTTAAACACAGAATGACAGGCACACACATGTGGAACTGGTTCAGGAAAACATTTCCATACAGGGACTACACACCTTTCTTATTATCTCAAAGACACTCATTTTAATGCTCATGAAACACTATTTGTTTCATTCATTTCTTTGCAGAAAGAAAGAGTTTCTCTGTGAACTTTATTTAGTGAAAATTGGTTTGCTCATCACTGATGTCCCTCATCCGGATCAGTAATATTCAAGCTGAGGAAAAACCAGATTGTGAGTTTACTATTTCAGGTATGAACATCACCCCACGTGTTCTCTTAAGTGTAGATCCTATAATCACAGAACTGCGATCAAATTTACGACAGCGGATAATGCTGAACGGCAGCTCTGATGCATATTGGTCCTTCTATAGTAATGAAACTTCATATTTGTGTTCTACGTTTAGAGTAATGGGGCATCCCTCATACCTCTTGACAGAATGATCCAAAACTGAAGTACATCTACCACCCACAGTAATTTTGTTTATCTGGGGAAATCTAAAATATCCTTGATCTTGCAGCTGCCTAGTGTGTTCTGATGTATACAATGTCATATGTTTACCAGTTTAAAAGGGAACTGCCAGTTTCACAACTCTGCAAAATAAAAGAATAATTATAAAATTGATTTTTAACATAAGTGGAAACCAAAGAAGAGTTAAAAACTTGAAATGCTCATAATAGCCATTTTTCTCAGTTCTTCTTTGAGAGATAAACAAGATACTGAGCAACCAGAAGCTGAAACAATGCCAAATAGTTCATTCTTCTGTACATGAATAAGCGTTTTTTCCACTTTCTGAAGACCTTAAAATAACCCCTACGTTTGAAGCAGCTGAAGTCTGAGCCCTCAGAGTTTACATTTGACAGTATTATATTACATTGTGCAAAATCTCCACCCACTACAAACAGTCTGACATTTCCATAGTTTCAAGGCACACTTTTACCTCATTGATACAAATAACTGAAGAGCATTCAGAAAATGATTTTATTAGATCCCATATGCAAGTGGGCCTGAATGCCTTCTTCATTACAATGAAAACAAACATATTTATACTGTATTAAAATAATCACACCTAATAGTAATATATTGAGAGAAAATTGTGCATTTCCCAGTACTGAATTTACACAGATTTCAAACAAAATGTTTAGCTGCATTTAAAGCCCATTAGAACATAGCCTGACAATCCAATATGATACTTAAGTGAATCAATTGGAATGGCTGATACGTCACTGCATGGTACATGTTCTTCATGGTGCTCACTTAATTTGAGCATCCACTTCTAATGCAGATGGCAGGATACTAATGCAGCTCAGCTGTCTACACTACAAAAGTGCAGTGGTAACGTTGTCCAGAGATACTGGTCAAAAATTTTGAAACACCTCCGTTTTTCCAGTTGTCTTCAAATTTAATCAGCTGGAATGCAATGAATGACCTATAATGTTAAGCAGGTAAGCAGTAAACTGCCAGAGGTTCAAATTTAAAGTTTAGGTTAACAAAATTTCAGAATACAGTGATCTCTCGCTATATCACGCTTCGCCTTTCGCGGCTTCACTCTATCGCGGATTTTATATGTAAGCATATTTAAATATATATCGCGGATTTTTTGCTGGTTCGCGGATTTCTGAGGACAATGGGTCTTTTAATTTCTGGTACATGCTTCCTCAGTTGGTTTGCCCAGTTGATTTCATACAAGGGACGCTATTGGCAGATGGCTGAGAAGCTACCCAACTTACTTTTCTCTTTCTCTCTCTTGCGCTTTCTCTGATCCTGACGTAGGGGGTGTGAGCAGGGGGGCTGTTCGCACACCTAGACGATACGGACGCTCGTCTAAAAATGCTGAAAGATTATCTTCACGTTGCTACCTTCTGTGCAGCTGCTTAGTGAAGCGACATGCTGCACGGTGCTTCGCATACTTAAAAGCTCGAAGGGCACGTATTGATTTTTGCATGTTTGTTTTTCTCTGTCTCTCTCTATCTCTCTCTCTCCCTGCTCCTGACGCACACTCCTTTGAAGAGGTAGATATGTTTGCATTCTTTTAATTTTGAGACAGAACTGTCATCTCTGTCTTGTCATTGAGCACAGTTTAAACTTTTGAAAAAGAGACAAATGTTTGTTGCAGTGTTTGAATAACGTTCCTGTCTCTCTACAACCTCCTGTGTTTCTGCGCAAATCTGTGACCCAAGCATGACAATATAAAAATAACTATATAAACATATGGTTTCTACTTCGCGGATTTTCTTATTTCACGGGTGGCTCTGGAACGCAACCCCCGAGATGGAGGAGGGATTACTGTATTACAAATGGGCTTTCTTTATGGAACAACTAATAGATTACAACCATTCTGCAACAATTAAAGTAAAATGAGCCTTACAAGCTGAAGCAAACAATTTCAACAGGTCTCCCAACTTCACTGGAAAGGGGTGTGCGGCACTCCCGATATCTATGCAAAAGGATGAAGGTCCAAGTCTTTAGAGTCCTGGTGCTTGCTGTCTTGCTATATGGTTGCGAGACATGGACGCTATCCAGAGACCTGAGATGGAGACTGGACTACTTCGATACTGTGTCTCTTCGGAGAATCCTTGGGTACCGCTAGTTTGACTTTGTGTTGAAAGAGCGGTTGCTCATGGAGTCCCGAATGAGGCCCATTACCAGGATTGTGAGGGAGCATCAGTTACAGCACTACGGGCATGTGGCGCGATTCCCCCAGGGAACCCAAATGGCTGGACCAGGCCAAGAGGATGCTCATGTAACATCTGGCTGTGGAAGATAGGGGGTCATTTCCGGAGGGTGGGACTGGACTGCCTGGGGGGTTGTCAACAAGGATCCCGAGCTGTTTCGTCGTGTGGTGGGTGCAACAACACGCTGTACCAGTACATGCTCCCCAACCTGACTTGACCTGACCTGTCCCAACTTCTTTTGTTCATGTAAAAACTCTCTGTCCATCTTACAGCAGAGTTGGAACAAACTGTGTTACTACATCCTCTGACAACTCGGTTATCGTCCCCTCAAAAACGGCAAGAAGTCTTGGTGTCACTCTAGACGAAGAATTGTCTTTCTCTCCACACATCAGCGACCTCTCCAGGTCCTGCAGATATCTCCTTTACAACATTAGGAGAATCCGCCCCTTTCTCACTACAGAGGCTACTCAGCTTCTCGTCCAGACCTTGGTCATCTCTAAGCTGGACTACTGCAACTCTCTGCTGTCTGGACTTTCACTAAAGGCAACACGACCACTTCAACTGATCCAGAATGCAGCTGCAAGACTCGTTTTTGATATTCCCAAATTCTCGCACACTACACCTCTGCTGCAGAACCTGCACTGGCTCCCTGTGGCTGCCCGCATCAGGTTCAAAACCCTAACACTTGCCTTTAAGGCCAAAACTGGGGCTGCACCACCTTACATATCAGCACTGGTCAAGCAGCGTGTCACTTCTCGCTGTCTCAGAACATCAAGCACTGCATGTCTCGAACCACCCTTACTTAAAAGAAGAGGACGACATGCATCAAGACTCTTTGCAGTGTTGGCTCCTCAGTGGTGGAACGAACTTCCTCTTGCTGTACGAACAGCGGAGACCCTCACTGTCTTCAAACGTCGCCTGAAGACACACTTCTTTCAACAGCACTTGGACTAAAGTCCCCATACTTTTTTTTTTCTACCCTTTTTTTTCAAAAAAAAAAAACAAAAAAAAAAACAATTTGTACTAACTTACTATTTTCTTCTAGCAGGGTTTTGTATACAACTTGGTCAGCGGTAACTTGTTTAATGACAGTAGATTTAATCCTAGCCTTAAAGACTGAAGAACAGTCGTAGACTACTAAGCACTGTTGTAAGTCGCTCTGGATAAGAGCGTCTGCTAAATGATGTAAATGTAAATGTAAGTACTACTTGGGCAATATTACACTGTTGAGAGTTGTAAATTCCAGTGATAATGTCAATTAACAAATGAAATGAGACAGGGAATTATTACCCTTAGATGTGTAGGCCTTTCATTTAGAGAAACTGCAAAAAAATCAAAGTGCCAGTATGTATGGTGTCTCAAACAATCCAATGGCAATTGGAAATTGCACAAAACTCTGATAGGAAGAGATCTGGCAGGTCCAAAGTCACATCCCAATCAGAATACAAGTTTCTGAAGGTCACCAGCATGCATGTTAGGCATGCTGGTAGATCAGATAGATTTGTGCTGCAGATTTGACAGGGCGAGTGGCAGTAAGAAGGCCATTCATTAAAGGACAAAATAGGGCCTTGAAATACCGACTGTGGACTACTGCAGACTGGACAAAATCTTTTTCCTGAATTTACAACTTTCTACACTGTAATATTGTCCAAGTAGTACTTCAGAGGATGTAGTAACACAGTCAACTGGACAACAATGAACTTGTAAACAGATATCAATTTAACAGAGATGGAATAATATTTCTAACAAATGTTGTGTGCTACATAATTGCTCCATGGAGAAGCCATGCACTGTTGCATTGTCAGAAAAAAGTAAAAATGTTATTAATGTTACGTTAAAATGCAGCTTTGCAATAGCAATGATTTGGGTATGTCACAACCAAACATTTCTTGAATTGTGCACCAAAGCTTTAATGTCCTGAAAATGGGCAAGCTAATAAGCATTTCCCCACCACTCCATGTGAGGTAATGTTAAAGCAAGCTGCATTCATGCAAATTGGCAAGCACATAATGATCATCGCCCAATATATGGATGAGCAAGCATACGTTAATCACAAGTGATATCACAGTATCAACACACAGCTGGTCATGAATGCAAACTGTGTTTTACTAGTCAGCATATAACTTTGAAGATAAGCGCGTGAGGATGGGTTGATTGACAGCGAAATGTCACTAAGGTACGCTGAGCATTGCACTCCATGTACCACTGGAACATTCCTGTTACATTTTATAAGACCGGGAAGATTCAAGAAGGAAGACACAGACTCCCAGGCATTTGATAAATTGAACTTTGGAGAGGAAAAGACTGAATCATAGATTGAGGCATGGCACAGCACAGTGGGAGATGGCTGGGAACACTGGAAGAGTGAGTGTGAATTCAGAAACAACGCAATAACTAGTTTCAGTATAACTGAATAACTTTACAAGGTGTTTCACATTGCCATAACAGGGGGAAAGAATTCATCTGAAAGTATGTCTCTGGATCACCTATCCATCCACCCATTTTCTAAACCTGCTTTATCCTGGAGCTGTAGCCTATCCTAGCACAAGGCAAAAAATCCCTGGAGAATTCATTGATAAATAAATGTTCCTCAGTGCAATAATATCCTACTTTTTTATTTTTTCCTTCTTCTTTTTATTACTACTACTACTACTACTATTACTACTACTACTACTACTACTAATAATAAAAATAATAATAATAATAAAATGCTGCTTTTGTGGCAGCACAGTGGTACTGCTGATTCTTCACAGTCAGGAGATTAAGGTTCATGTCGTGGGTCCTTCCTGTGGAGAGTTTGCATGCTCTCTCTGTGTCTATGTGGGTTTCTTCCCACAGTTTAAAGACATGCAGATTAGGTGGATTGGTGAAGCTAAATTGGCAAGTGTGTGTGTGTAGTGTCTGCATGAGTGTATTCACTCTGTGACAGACTTGCATCCTGTCTAATGATTGCTCCTGTCTTTTGCCCTAGGCTTGCTGGGTTAGGCTCCAGCCCCCACAATCAGGAATAAACAGGCTTAGAATGTGATATTATTTTTTTGGTTAACCCTTGGTGTTAGTATTAGAAAACTACAAAGTGTCAGCATGGTTTCCAAGGAAACTACAAAACGTCATCATGAACACCACATGACATCACTCATTCTTAAATTGAAATCTTAGTCCTAGCTGGGAGTAAGAATAGGATGCTTCAGAAGTACTTCTTATGTCCTACGTTAAAGTCAGATAAATTCTTATCTTAGTCTAACTTCTTCTTCTTTTGGCTGCTCCTGTTAGGGGTTGCCACAGTGGATCATCTTCTTCCATATCTTTCCTCTGCATCTTGTTCTGTTACACCCATCACCTGCATGTCCTCTCTCACCACATCCATAAACCTTTGCTTAGGCCTTCCTCTTTTCCTCTTGCCTAGCAGCTCTATCCTTAGCATCCTTCTCCCAATATACCGAGCATCTCTCCTCTGCACATGTCCAAACCAACGCAATCTCGCCTCTCTGACTTTGTCTCCCAACCGTCCAACTTGAGCTGACCTTCTAATGTACTCATTTCTAATCCTATCCATCCTTTTTCATCCTCTTCATAGCTGTCCTTATTTCCTCCTTGCTAATCCATTGCACTTCCTGATTCACTATCTCCACATCATCCAACCTCTTCTCTCTCTCGTTCTCTTCATTCATCAGCCTCTCAAAGTACTCTTTCTATCTGCTCAACACACTCTCCGCGCTTGTGAGTACGTTTCCATCTTTATCCTTTATCACCCTAACCTGCTGCACATCTTTCCCAGCCAGGTCCCTCTGTCTAGCCAATCGGTACTGGTCCTTTTCTCCCTCTTTAGTGTCCAACCTCTCATACAACTCTTCATATGCCTTTTCTACTTTCTGCATCTCTCTGACTATCCCACTTCTTCTTTGC
Source organism: Erpetoichthys calabaricus (assembly GCF_900747795.2). Classification (NCBI taxonomy): domain Eukaryota; kingdom Metazoa; phylum Chordata; class Cladistia; order Polypteriformes; family Polypteridae; genus Erpetoichthys; species Erpetoichthys calabaricus. The sequence goes on along the minus strand of NC_041405.2, from coordinate 92,000,583 downwards.
CATCCTCTTCCTCTGTATACTCTCCTGTATTTCCTCATTCCACCACCAGGTTTCCTTTTCCTCCTTCCTCTTTCCAGATGTCACGCCAAGCACCGTTCTTGCTGTCACCCTTACTACATCTGCTGTAGTTTCCCAGCTGTCTGGTAACTCTTCACTGCCACCCAATGCCTGTCTCACCTCCTCCCTAAACTCAACCTTGCAGTCTTGCTTTTTCAACTTCCACTATTTGATCCTTGGCTCTGCCCTCACTCTCTTCCTCTTCTTGATCTCCACCGTCATCCTACAGACCACCATCCTATGCTGCTTAACTACACTTTCCCCTGCCACCACTTTGCAGTCTTCAATCTCCTTCAGATTGACTCTTCTGCATAGGATGTAATCTACCTGTGTGCATCTTCCTCCACTCTTACGTAACCCAATGTCCCTCCCTCTTCTTAAAATACGTATTCACCACAGCCATGTCCATTTTTGGCAAAATCCACTATCCTCTGACCTTCTTCATTCCTCTCCTTGACACCATACCTACCCATCACCTCCTCGTCTCCACTGTTCCCTTCACCAACATGCCCATTGAAATCTGCTCCAATCATCACTTTCTGTCCCTTGGGTACACTGTTTTCATCACTTCATCCAACTCACTCCAAAAATCTTCATTCTCACCCATTGCACACCCAACTTGCAATGCATATGCACTAACAACATTCATCATCACACCTCCAATTTCCAGCTTCATAATTATTACTCTGCCTGACACTCTTTTCACCTCCAAAACACTCTTGACATACTGTTCCTTCAGAATAACTCCTACCCCATTTCTCCTCCCATCCACACCATGATAGAACAATTTGAATCCACCTCCAATCCACCTGGCCTTACTCCCCTTCCATTTAGTCTCTTGCATGCACAATATATAAACCTTCTTTCTCTCCATCATATCAGTTAACTCTCTCCCCTTACCAGCCACACTGCCAACATTCAAAGTTCCTACCCTCAGTTCCACTCTCTTTACTTTCCTCCTCTCCTCCTGCCTCCGGACACGTCTCCCCCCTCTTCTTCTCCTTCTTCGGCCAACAGTAGTCCAATTTCCGCCAGCACCCTGTTGGCTAACAGTACTGGTGGTGGTTGTTGTTAACCCGGGGCTCGACCGATCCGGTATGGAAATTTGTATTGTTGTCCGCATATTGATTTGGCAAAATTTTACACCGGATGCCCTTCTTGACGTAACCCTCCCCATTTATCCGGTCTTGGGACCGGCACGAAGAAACACACTGATTTGTGCATCCCTTGTGGCTGGGTTCTTATCTTAGTCTAACCTGTAGTGCAATTCCTAGGAGTAACTGATAAATATGGGTCCAGATTACAATCCAATTGAGAATTGTGGCCTAATTTGATAAACATTGTTCACTCACGATCCCCATGCAACCTGATAGAGCTTGAGCAGTTTTGCAATGAAGAATGGGGAAAAACTGCAGTGTGCAGATGTGCAAAGCTGACAGAGACGTGTGCACACAGACTCAAGGCTGGCATGGCTTCCAAACATGCATCAAGTAAATATTTATTGACTTGAATACTTACCCAATCAATTATTTTGTGATTTATATTTCTAATTTATTCAGACCACTTTACAGATATCTAAAGAGGAATACTTTTGTAGCCCCTGTATATAATGGAGAAGGTAAAATAATTTGTTTGGGTAATATAGAACACTGTACAAGTAAAAAAAAAACAAAACAAATCATTTTATGATATAGCATAAAGTTTGGATAGAATTTTTATAGTTTATCCCATTCTAAATACCATATAGCATGAATGACAAGATCTGGTGACTTGGTGCAATAATAAATAGCCTTAAATCTGCCAGGACAGCAAATGGTTAAAGCATCTTTACTGATGTACAGACTGAAATGCTGAGTATGGAATTAAGTCATTGCTTTACAGACAAAGCTGTGTATGAAGAAGGAAAAAAAAAAAAACCTTGCTTCTGGGTGCTGATAAAGAACATTAATCACACCTCGAGTTCTAATGGTCTACTAACAGCATTAATGGTCCAGAACACAAACAAATGCTGAAGTCAGAAATGGCAAATGCAGGCAGAGTGGGACGAGTGTGATCAGTCTTAAGAATCTGGCAGTAACTGTTCTGCCAGGTCCAAGCTCCTTAGTTTTTGTCCAATTTATTTTTGATAGATGAACAGGATTGAATCTTTTGTAGTAGAAATGAAAGGTTTTTAGTTGAGACAGCGTCTGGATTCGCTATGAATTAAATGTCTATAAATTCCCCTTAGAGCTTCTGCCTGATTTATATCTATTAATTGAGTTATGAGTATTGCTGCCGGAACCAAAAGAATAGCCTTATCCTGAAATATGAAATTCCAGAAACATTTCCTCACATGTTGCTTTGGTGTCTGCAAAACAGACTCTAAGGTAAAAAGTATTGATGACTTGCTAGCAAAGAGTTTGACCTTAAATCCACACGAGGGAAATGTGGTAGCTATGATAGTCGGGCCAGCGGGGTTAAAGAAATAAAAAAGTCATTCAAATTATTTAGAAGTTCCACTTTTTGACCAAAGGCTAAAACCTGAAAGCTATACATCTCACTTTTATTTTCATTTCTGTGTTACACAAGGAAAAAATTTTTATTCTTATTTATTGAGTTTTGTGTAGTGCATGTTTTAAACACTGCACAGTAGGAAACTGATGGTTCCGGGTTTGACCAGCGTTTTCTTCTCTTTCTCAGAATTTTTTCCCTTTATTTCTTCATTCTTTTCTTCCTAATCTGTCTATTATTTATTTAACAAATGTCTTGTAAGTAAACCATTAAACACATTTACACAAGAAAGTGACCACCAATGATTTTTTTGTGCATCACTTGACCCACCAGTGCTCAGAAATCAGGTAAATCATAGCACTGTGTTTGAATAGGGCTTTGGGAGGTTAATACTATAGCAACACACTACGTAAAGAAAACATGAACATTCTTTTTCCACTGGGATCTGTAGTCCTCCTGGATATAACAGAAGGCTGAGCAGACAAAATGGAAAAAACACTAGCAGGCCAGCCCTTTCAACGTGTTAAAGGGTGTGCAGTTTTTTTAGTTGGTCTCTCTATACATACAGAACAGCATATCAAATGGAGCTGCAAATAAGACATGCCTGGTCAATTTTCTGCCAAGCAAGACTACTGCATTTTGGTTCATTGACTTTGTACTTCCTCAATACAGAATCATAAGCCTTCCTGTCCTCCAGTTCACTATCCTAAAGTGTACTGGATGGTCCATTTATTGTATCTCATGCTAATAATCAGTTATGCTCACCATTTACATAAAAGAAATTGAGTAAACCTCCAAGCATTATTACCTGAAGATTTTTAGTACTTGAACTAGCAGGGCAGTTTTACAAGTTCACACTTCCCTGCATCTCCAACCCTTCTTTCTAAAGCAGACTAAATTCCAAGGATGTGCACACATTTATCCTTGTTGTTATTTTCCCCAACACCTGTGCTTGTGATTTGTTTTCGTATTTTTTGTACTTTTAATGGCTTAGTTTGAAAGAACCCAGTTCAGGTGGTTTGGGCATCTGATAAGGACGCCTCCTGGACACCCCCATGGAGAGATATTTTAGGCATATCCCACCAGGAGAAGTCCTTGGAGCAGACCCAGGACAAGCTAGAGAGATTGAATGTTTCAACTGGCTTAGGAACACCTTGGTATCCCCCCAGAGGAGCTGGAGAAGATGGGGAAAAAGAAATGTCTGGGCATCACTGCTTAGACTGCTGCCCGCCAGTTAAGCAGATGAAAATGGATGGATGGATGGATTTATTTTAGTGAATCCTCACCTTTTAGTTGTACTCCTTGTTTATTAGTGCAGGGATTCTATTTGAATTGATGCCCTCCGGTGTTATGGACATTAGACCTGCAGTTACATGAGGGCTATTCAAAGACACCACGTGCCTCTACAGTTATTTTGTTGTAACACAATTTCTCATAATGGTGTTCTTCACCACCTATCTGTTCTTCCATTTGTGAGTTTTGGGGTCTTCAGACTATGAATGTTGTGGGTTCTTTTGATGTTTCACATTGACTTTGTTATTTGAGTTTTAAGTTTTGAATGGTTAGACCTTTTTGTTTATTTATTAATTAATTGATTATTTCCCTTTTTAGCTTTGATTTTTTGAGTTCTTACTTAAAAAATAGTATTCTGTATTTTGCTTAATTTAAACTGAGTTTTAATTAATTACATAATTTAAGATTAAACGTCAATACAAAGGCTCATTCATTATCACTGTTGAACCCATCTCACTATTCAACTATCCCCAAAACCCACATTTAACTCCGCATATCCCATCCAGTTTATTTCATGTTATGGAGAGACTGCTTGATTACACTAGACATTTTTACATAACTATCAACTACATTTTTATGTGCGAATTGGACAGAAGGAGCATTCAAATTGACTGCTTTCTTTGGGAACTAAACGGGAGTATAGTCAAAGTCAAAGTGAAGATATGTTACACAACTTTTCAAAGCCTAAATGCTAGCCAAAATTAATATTCAAAATCAAACAAAAATTCTAAATCAAAACATCTTCCTAAATAGTTTTTCTTTATTTGCTTGAGTGCCATTCTTCCCTAAGGTGTCTCAAAGTTTTGACTCTTGCCTAATGTTGGCTGCCATCTTATATATCACAGCTGCTGTGATGTCACATGTTGTATGGCATGTGCATCACATCCCTAGCAACCATGCAGCATCATCACAGTCAGACAGCGATTGTGAAGATAGACAGATAGAACTGGATTTGTCCCCAGGGGGAAATCTGGCTTTTTACAGATGCTCTTTAAATAAATAAATAAATAAATAAATAGGTAGATAAATAAGTAAATAAATACACACACACACACTGTGGTCTCTACACACACAGGAGTTACTATAAAGCAAGAAAAAAACTATAAACACAGTGCCAATGAGACAACAAATGCACAAGATGTCAAAATGATGATCCAACCTTCAGTATCATGCCAGCACTTGCCACCTACAGAAATTCATATGAATCGTGTATCATAGTCTGCATTAATAAAGGAGACGAATCAGAATACAGGAGGCTTGTGGAGGATTTTGTTTTGTGGTGCAGGGAGAACCACCTGCAAATCAAAATCAACAAAACAAGGAGTTGGTGTTGGATTTTCAGAGTGCCAAAAAGTCACCATTTGGAGGAAGAATGTGGAAGTGGTGTAGAGCTACAAGTACTTGGGGGTTCACATTAACAACAAACTGGACTGGTCTGACAATAAAGTGATGCTGTACAAGAAGGGACAGAGCAGACTGTACTTTGTTTATTTAATTTTATTATCATTTGAAGAAAACAACATTCCGTACAATCATGTCATACTTAACAAACGATAATTCGACCTCCGCCCGTGAGTAAGGCAGGAGAGACAACAACATGAGCAAATCTTTCAAAAAACACAATGAAAGGAGAACGTCCTTTTCCCTGATATAAAGGCTTATGGACTATACATTTTGAGGAGACTCGGGTCTTTTTATTTACGCAGCAAGCTGTCAGAAGTGTTCTACCAGTCCATAGTAGCCAAAGTGTTGTTTCTTTCTGAGGTCATTTGAGAAAGTAACTTGAGTTCAAAAGATGCACAGCGCTTGAACAAGCATATCAGGAAAGCCTACTCCATCACAGGGATAACCCTGGACACCCTGGAGGCCGTTATGGTAAAGAGGATGGTGGCAAAAGTGGATGCATTCATAAAAAATCCCCTCTGGTAGGCGCACTCCTAGATCACTTTCAGCGACATGTTCATTTCACCATGGTGTGCCTAGAAGTGCCTCTTGGGGTCTTTTCTGCCCACTGCTATCAGGCAATTCAGAGCTTCCTCCCGACCTTCCAAACTAAGTGATTATACTCTTTAAGTTCATTCTACAATTTCTGCGCAGTATACATTTATCTATTATTTATTTACGGTATCTATCAATCTATTGATTTATTGTATTATTTGTCCTGTGAAAAACAAAATTACACAAAATGTTGTCTAAACATTTAAACAAAACATCACATAAAGAAGAACTCTTACCAGTTCCTCACACACATGTCACACCTTCTTAACACATGTTTGCTTTTCTCCGCTGTGTTGGAGAGGTTTTGAATCAACATTTATCCTACATTGTCACATTATGCACCACCGACCTCAGCATCTAACTTAGTGACCCCCACATGAAAGTTTCAAAAGCTTTAGAAGAAGAAAAATCGAATGCAATCAGTTTGAGGCTGGACACGGATTCACCTCCAAACTCCACCTTTAAAAGCATGCAGCAATTATTTTTGAAATTTCTGAAGGCTACTTCACAGACAGAAAAATTTTACTATTTGACAGCTTCAGAGTCCTCAATTTGATTTTTATCCTGTCAGAATATTAGTGAATGATTATGTGCTCTTCTTGTGCTCCGTGTGACTTTTCCTTGGGTACTCTCACCTCTAAAAGTTTTTCCTGCTAAGTTAATTGTCATGTGTGTGCATGGACCTGGATTCATTTTTGCAAACTGTGATTAAAGCTCCTTGTATCCATCTACTGAAAAAGTGGGTGAGAAAATGGATGGATGATTGGTTGGAAGGATGAATGGAAAGATGGACTTTGCTCAGTTATATCTGATCAAGGCTAAAGACTGCTATTGAAATATCTTTTATCAGAAAGGAAAAAAAAATGTCTGAAAAACGTAGAAATGAGATGTAGGGCAGCATGGCATGAGTTGACAGTAAATGAGCTGTGTGTCCACACTGCATGTAGCGCATCATTTTTAACTTTTTAAATTTTTAATTAGTGGGAAGTAAGTGTCAGTGGAAACGATTTAGGAAGGATCAGTTGTGAAGCATGCGAGTCACTAACAATGCCCATCAAGCTAATTTGTCAGGAATAGAAAACACGAGGTACTGTATATAAATCCCTTTCACGCCATGTTGTGGGCAGATGTGACAACACTAAATTACATTTAGCTGTGGAGGCTAGCTGTATAATTACATGATGAGGAGTGTGTAATCTCATGTTTAAACATGCTACCCAGAACCCCTGCAGCTGTATGCTGAAGAAACGAGTATGCTCTTCAGTACACTCAGAATAACCTGCTGAAAGTGTAAAACAGCAGAAAATTACATTTTCAGATGAATAATTAGTTTGGTTGAAAATTCTCTGTAATGTGTGACCACTATCTTACTGATTTCTTTTTACTGCCTTAAACCTATTAAAGCACAGATAATGAATGGATTCAGAAGAATGTATTGCTCCTAAGCTTCTTTGATAAAAGCAGAATTTTTTCAAAGAAAAGTAATAGAAAGACATGCAACTATCTCGTCTTCTTTTTCAAAACCCTTTGAAAACCTTTGATTGAAGTGAAAAAATTTCCAATGCATATCATTATTACCTCTCAGCTGGATGACTGAAGTTCTCATTTCGGCTGCCTCTCTGCATGAAATAATAAAAAGATGGCAGCAGGTTCAACATGCTGCTGGCACAGTGCTGACTTTGATTGACTATGTCACCTCTCAACTTGCGTGAATACACTGGCTTCCTGTCTGATATCAGATTATTAATGCTTTACCTGATGAGGCACATGAGATCTACTAACAATGAGAAAGCTCTACTATTCAACAGAGGTGTAAGAACTGGGATTAAAATAATAAATTCAACACCCCTGAAAATGCAATTATATTAAAGACTATAATATGGAAATAAGGGTACCAGAGAGAAGATACCTCTTGACGCAGTACATGCTTGTTTTATGGCGGTGCTGGCGAAGTAACAAAAAGTCACAAGGACATTTTCTCTTGTATTTCATGGATTGGAAAATGAAGAGCTTTCTAAGTGTCAGTCGGACAAACAGACTGTCAGAGTGCAGACACTGATCAAACACAGATTAACATAAAAAATGATTGTCAAAGTTTAAAACAAAGTCCAAGAATTTAAATCAGAATTTGCAAAGGACAAAGTATTAAACCACACTCTACAAATCATTTCCATAATTACCTTACAAATTTTTTTTTTATTTGAATTTTATCTCATGCTATGGTGTCACACACCATACCAGCATGACCAGCGATGACAGTCATTGCCATAAACAAGAGGGCCATAACTAAGAAGAAAACAGGTAAAATGGCAACTCCCATAAACCAAAACAGTTCAAAATGACCATGTGAAAAGCATCATAAATACATTGTTACAGACTAAAATGAATATTTGTGGAAGTGTGTTTGTGACACTGAGAGTTACCATACCAAAAGAGGGCACAAAAACAGAAAACTTTGTCACTCTTGGTGTTTATCTCCATGTCAGAGCAGGGATGGAGTGGTTTCTTCCCCTTGGAGTTTTTTTCTGTATAAGAGCAGGTGTTTTAGGCGGGTGTGAGCTTCTGTAATTACTCCATAACGTGCATGGCACACGATTTGAGAATCACTCATCTACTGAAAAACCTGGACAAGCTGACTATTTTGTAAAATCCACCCGGATAGGCACCTTAAACAAAGATATTTCCAGGGAATTCCAGATGTGTGGTAACCCAAGTCACACAATATGATTATTAATGAAAATAGTTTATTAACACCTCTGATTCTAATTTTTATTAGAATTATTTGTGTTCACTTTACTTAACAGTTATATAACATAAATCACACTAACTAGCATACGGTAATACTTTATGTGCTCTTAAACTGCATGCCTTTGACCGAACTCTCTGGCAAGCGTTTTTGATTTTGCATTAGCTCAAAATTAATTTTTTAGCATTTTCTACTCAGTAGATAACATGGCAGCAAGCACATCCGTCCATCTGTAATCATCCACATTCTTCAAAGATGCCATCTGTATGGCACTACATGTCACTTTATCTTTGAATACTCTTATGCATATATCACTAAAACACGTAGGCAACAGATGTCCACCTGTTTTTTCCAGGCAACAAGGAGCATCCGCATTTCTCTGCTGTTCATGAGCTCAGTTTCCTAGAAACCCCCCTTCCCCCCTCATCCTCATACACAATGTCATGCATCATCTCTTTCGGCTAATTTCAGTTCTGTACAATGTTTTACAGGAGCCAGGAGATGAGCTGTCAAAATCCAGGTCAAGTGTAGGAGCGGAGCCTGATAATAATTTCCACATGTCAGTGACAACCTTACTTTTTCGACAAGTTATTTATTATCTATCAGATAAAAGAGGCTGAGAAGCAGAAAACGGCAGTATGCCTATTTTCTGTTCACTCTTTAATGTAACATATATGAAAACTGATACAAAGAGTTTGCAAACATTTATAACATTTTGAATTAGGGTGGTCCAAATAAGGATTTATTAATAGTTTGTGTCAGTGCTCACGATGAGCTGCTACAGTCCAAAGCATCAATACAGTAGCTTCTGGCGTAAAAAGGATCATTACTTTAGCTTGCCAGGTAAACCTTCATCACTTGTGTCACCAGTACTGAGAGCTCAGCAGCTGAACTATCCATACATTTTCTCAACCCTCTTTACTTTTACAGGGTAGTGGGAAGCCAATACAAGGCAGCATTAAACACGAGGCTGGAGCTAACATCAGATGGGCCAATTCATTGCAGTGTGCTCATCTTTACGATCTCAAGTTAGAGCGATCTTATGGGAGAAGTGAAGAGTACCTGGAAAAAAAACTTACATGAGCATGGTGAGAGTACGCAAAACTCCACACAAACAGAATTGGAATGCTGCATCTTGGAGTTGTGTAAGCACTGTGGAAATGAAAGTCGAAATGTCAAACATGGAATTCAATTTTTTCTTGCCTAAGCTAATGTCTTTTGTTACACGCTGTTCATAATTAGTTAACATTACACTTGGCAAGATGAGCACTAGCTGTAAAATGTCATTTACACCACCTAGGTTATTTTAAAATGAAACTGGAACTAATTTGAGCCACACATAAAACAAAAGCATATTGTATTATTTCCCAATATTTTTTTCCCCCAAAGCATCAAAGCCAACTAAATATTTGTTTTCAAAAATCTGCATTTTATAGTGAAAAGCTACAATAAAAGAGGCAATGCAGGATTTAATTTTGCAAAACTGTTTTGTGTCAATTCACAACTGATTTCTTATCTTACACAATCAATTATTTGCTTATCAGTACCCAGCCCAAAGTTATAGAATTACTGATCTCACCTGCAGCCTTTAATATGTGACAAAGAAATAGTTAAGCTACCAGCCAATGCAATGGCATGAATAAAATATGGCAGGGAAATATGGCGAGAATGAGTTTGGAAATGAAACACAACTTCTCTCTGATAAAAGCTCAGTCTCATGTCACCCAGTCAATGCATTTCCCATTTAAACACTGTTTAAAGCTTTAAAGCATACAGTAAGTCTAGTATCAGATTACAGAAATAGCATATAAATTACCTGACCTTGAGCTCTTATGAATATTTTTGCAGAATAGCTCATTTGTAGTAACTGAACTGAACATTACCAAATAAACTCTTTGAATGCTTCAGTCCTTTGCACTTACACACAGTGTTGCAGAAGAATGTAACCAAATCTGCGGTGGGTTTTGCATTTTATTAATACTGATGCTCTGTGTAAGAAAGGACAGAGCCGGTTATACTTCCTTAGAAGGCTGGCGTCCTTCAACATCTGCAATAAGATGCTCCAGATGTTCTATCAGACGGTTGTGGCGAGCGCCCTCTTCTATGCGGTGGTATGCTGGGGAAGCAGCATTAAGAAGAAGGACGCCTCATGCCTGGACAAACTGGTGAGGAAGGCAGGCTCTATTGTTGGCATGGAACTGGACAGTTTGACATCTGTGGCAGAGCGACGGGTGCTCAGCAGGCTCCTATCAATTATGGAGAATCCACTGCATCCACTAAACAGTGTTATCTATCTATTTGCACAAAAATCTGCCAGTGTGGTAGCATTGTGGATTATTTGTCATTTAAGATTCATTCATTTTTTAACCACTTGTCATGGTGATGGTGATAGTGACAACAAGTTGAGCAGGGCTGAGGAGGCTTCATTTTCCCCAGCAAATCCCATGGCAATTCCAGAGCACAAGTAGATTAATTCTATCCAGGACAGCCTCAATATTCCATTGGGTCTCCTAACAGTGGTCTGTGGTTGATACACCTTTGGTTTTGGAGACATCCTCACTAACTTTCTAATCGTTATGAACAGTCTTTTCTTCATCAAATGCATCAAAATCCTCACTGACTTTTAAAACCATTCCGCCTATGGGTGAACTAACAGGCGATGATTAGAAGACAGATAAGAATCAAGTGTGTTATACATGAATTTAGAAACTATCTCACAACTTCTGTTCATGTTCAATTCTCAACCGCTCATTGTAATGATGAACAGCATGAGAGACAAAATACACCTGTAATCAAAGTCCTCAGCTCATCTTAAACAGAGGTAACTTAAACAGTTATGATCCCCAATGACATACAACAGTGACCCTAGTGGTTCCAGTTAATAAAATAAGGCCAGTGAATGATTTCTAATGAATTTTAATTGCAAAAAATTACAAAACATTTGGCCCAGCTTTTATCCACCAAGATCTCACCTGTAGTGCTTCTTCTAGTCTGAGCCTTAACTGTTGGCCAGAGTTTCCACTTTCCCAACCTGGTATGAGGTCTTCTGAATTAGATTACAAAGAGCATAATATCTGAATAATTTTAGAAGAGGAACCATCACCCCAGTCTCCAATATACTGAAGTGGTCCAATGCCTCTTTTCACTTAACACAGAAGAGGTGTTCTAATTAAAATGCTCTGACAATATCTAGCATACTTGACATTCCTAATAGACTGTTATACAGTATATTCCCTTAACCTTACAGTTGCAAAGACAGCAAGTCACTAGTTTTCTCAGCCTCTGAAACAGACTAAATCCTAACACATGCTTCCAGTTCTGCCTCGTCAGGAGAGGGTCTAACTACTGAGTTCCTTGAGACCACTATTTCCCATCCTTAGCTATCCTTTTCCAGAATAGCCTCCACAATGTCCTGACTAACCCTTCAGAATTATCAAAATATTTACCACACTCATCCTGAACCAATTCAAAAGTAATTTTTCTCCCAAACTATGTACCTGAATAAGGGGATCAAATTGTTGCGAGACTCCTCTCACCCACCCAAGGCCATCCTTGTGGGCCAACTGCCTAGCAAGACAGAGACATTTCTGGTTCCAGAACCAATGCTGCCTATCTGTGCCAATGGTAACTAATACAGTATGTTTCAGCTTCCCACATGAGATTCAGCTTATTCCTCAAATGTGAATTAATGCACTATGTCCCAAGAAAAGGCCCCTTTCCTGAGTCTACTCCAACACTGTAAAAGATCCCCATGCTTTTGTCTTTTCTGGCCTTACATAGTAGATCCTTGTTGCTGTCTGCATCATCACAGAGACTCAAAATATTGAAATCACTTTCATGACCCCCAGAGCACTCCAGTTAGTCCAGCTCTCACAAAGGATGTGAATGATTCAAATGAGTTTCCTTCTAGCAAGGAGGTGATTCAAGGTCCATATTCATGTCCAGACACAGAGTCACACACATCGAGGCAAGCTCATAGAAGGATGTGGTTTCTAACAAGAGGTTGTAACTGTCTGCTGTGAGAAATTTCTTCACCAAGTCTGCTTATCGGCAATTCTGACAATTCATTTCATTTCCCACTTAACTGCACAACAGCCAAAACGGCATCATGTCAGTGACAAACTTTGAGCACATGGAGCTAAATGAGTAACAACCACAATGTACAGCATAGCTGCCACTGAGTGTGTAAAAGCACGATTTGCTTACAAAGGCTGAGGTTTCAGTCTTGGCAATATGCCGCTGGATTTATTACTCACTTGGCTACTACAAAGGTTAAAGGGTTCCTCTCTGAATGTGTTTGGATAGCCCCTTTAAACCACTGAAGCTTCCATCTCTAGACAGGGCCATTGTTGTGTTTTCTTTTGTTTTTTCAGTTCATTGTTTCTTGTAGCTATTCAGGATAAACTGAGGGAAGGTCACTCATGATGAAAATCACAACTGAAAGACAAAAGTGTTCATCCTACTTCATTAAGATTTAATGCCCACTTTTGGGCCTTTGAACATTCTCCTGCCATTAAGCAACTGGATACTTTTCAAATTTTATTAGCAGTGCCATATTTTAAGTTCTCATGCAATCAAATGAAAAAAGTCCACTTCACAATTTCCGATGCCTCCTATACAAAAGAACTTAAAAGATGCTGAACATTTTCTGTTCAGCTGTGACCCAAGAACCAAATGCTATCTTTTGAACAGTAAATGAATAGTTATTTAATGTAGTTCTAGTTTATAGCTCTAAACTCACACACCCTCCTTTAGGATTGATTCAAAGCTCAAATATCATCAAAGATCATGTAGTACTAGGGTGTTGTGCCATGTTAGCCATTATGGATGTAGTGAGAAGTCAAGCTAAATGACACCTTTTATTGGCTAACTAAAAAGATTCCTAAAAAGATTTAATAAACAAAGTCATGTTCTCCTAGTGTTCCAAATCAATACATTACATTGGATTAAATCATGGAAAAACTCAATCCATCCGTTTTCTAAACTCAACAAAGTAGAAACCAGCTCTGGTGATGGTATACAGCAAGCAGTTGCTTATTCTGGACTGTTTTAGAGTCATTAGTCACTCTATAAACACCTCTTTGGGATGTATGAGAACGTTTAAGTATGTTGAGGTACCCATGGAGCCATGAGAGATCATAAAAATTCCATCTGTGAGTTCCAAAGACTCGGGCCACTGGAACTATAATAATGAAAAATTATTACAATTTTGAAATGAAACTGCACTGAATAAAGGTACAGTGATTTATTTGTTTTCTAACAATGTAAGACAATTGTGAATGATTTAGCAACTTAGATAGTGATCCACAATGATTCAGTGGTGGAAATTGAACTTGTTATCTTATTCTTATAGATAGATAGATAGATAGATAGATAGATAGATAGATAGATAGATAGATAGATAGATAGATAGATAGATAGATAGATAGATAGATAGATAGATAGATCCCTTTATAAGTTAACACAACATGTTACAATTTGTTTTATGAATTAATTGTGGACAGTTTGAAAATACAATTGTGTGCAACAGGGGGCATATGTTATTTGAAAATTAAAGCTTCATAAAAAACAAAAAATCAGTAGGAAATATACTTAAACAAAACATTTAGAGAAAGGATGCCTTTGTGCTTTTTTAATCCTGGCTTATGCTTCGAAACAAAAACAGCTGTGAGAGGGCTATGTTAAAGGCTGATGTTTTGATGGAATCCTGACAATGATATGTCCCTTCACTTGGAGGCATTGGTGTGGCCCCAAGATTTCTTTACCATCTGAACTTAGTTTTCAGCTGTCATGAGTTTTCCTGACATTTTATAATTTTGGAACACCTTAGTTTCCTGCTGTTTTATGTCACCATGCCCTTAACTTGCAGAGTAATTAGCCTAAACCAACATGGGATTATATTGAGAGAAAAACAAGTATATAATTCATATGTACAGAATACTGTACATGTGTGTAACTCATGGACATGAATTGGATTCAACAGGCTTGATAATGGATGGATGGAGATATATTTGTGAGAACTGAGCATATATGTGCAGTATATAAAATATCTAGACCACAGTGATGTATTGGTTATTGAATTTTGATTATTCTTCATTTCTGACCACACTAATGTGCTCTGCATTTCCATCCTACTACTTTTATGCTGCTTCTGACTGCAGCTCTTCACTGTGGTGATGACTTGGCTACTTTGCTCATTCTTGATTCTCAATTTTATACAACTAAACATTTGATTATGTCCTAATTTTAAATGTGAAAGAATATGAAAGAATTTGAATTTTGCTATGGTTTATGCATTTTAATTTTATAGTATTATTGTTCACATTTGTTCATATTTTTCCATATTAAGCTTGCAAAAGTTTTGTACAACATGTCGCATGAATATTCTATTTGGAGCAGAGTACAAACTGCAAAGGATTTTTATAGCTAAACGCTGTAAAACAATTTTATAGCTAAACACTTTAAATTTTGAATCAGAAAAAAACTGTACTGTGCTACAATGCTCTTCACATTGGCCTACTTTTTACATCTAACTCACTTGACCCCTTTACAAATTCATTGACACAGATGGACAAAATAACAGAAAAACAACACGTGCAAGCATTTCATATATTAACTGCCTGAAAAAGTTGAATCTTAGGAAATATTAATCCTTCCCCATCATGGGATGTATCTATGTCCATAGTACGAGTTTTTTAGAGGATGGTGAGGTTGACTTGGAAGCTTTTTCATCATACTGTACTTACAAACTATACTTATTTTTATACTGCTCTTTTCTATAGTGAATGCCCAATCGAACAACTTTACAGGTAAAGAGCTATTTTTGGCATTTAGATTTTAGTTGAAAATGTAGCCCAGGATAATCCTTTGGGTCAATGGCTTGGATTTAATTGGAAACCTCCTGACTTATAGTTGATCTACTAGGAAATAAACCTGCCACTACAGGAATCTACATGTATGAGGACTGTTTGGGACAGGATTATTCACATGTGCCTAAAGGGACTGAACAATAGTGCAGGACAGTCTAACAAAATCCATTTTCCTATGCCTGGAACACCAGTCCTTGGCTTAAAAAGCACCCGCTAAACACTCCTAATGTCAGCTAAAGAGTCTCAGTCCTCCTAACATGATCTCTTATCTGATAAAATGACCAGTCAGCAAGTGACACCCCAGAGATGTGTTAAACATCTGGCTTGAACAAAGAGCCATAACTCAACAACTGACAACCTTAAAATACAAAACCAATGGCAATACATCCATTCCTACATTAAAAAAACACCTGCACACCCTACATCAGTGCTAACTCTATAAAACTCATTCCTCTCAACCTGGATGTAACAACTGCTCTCTATAGCAGGCATTCTGTTGTCTAGGGTGTGGATGCAACAAAGGTTGGAGAAATCCCTTTAACTCTGAAGGGCAACCTTGTGCTGGACTGGAATTATGCATGACTTGTCTGTTTTGGAGTTGGACAAGGGTGACATTAGTCCAAACCTCACTAAAGTAAAGCAAGGGCACAAGCAAAAGAGAGACCTACGTAAAAGCCATGTGTTCATCTTGCTAACAACAGGGTATGACTGATCACCAGGTGCCCAGCAGTCATAATTTTGCTTATAACCGTGGCCACTATATGTGAAAACCTCAAACAGATAACTGCACTATCACCCACACCTAGAATGTGCAACCAAGGTGAAGAAGTACTAGAGCTCCTGAACAAAAGAAAAAAGTGTGCATAAACTTCATTCATGCTTGCCAGAGAAAGCCAACCAGGAATTACTTACACCAAACTATAAGTACATCTGCTTTAATTCCGAGGACTATTAATTGCAACATAATAGTTAGGATAAACCCAGCTTATGTATTACTAGCTGCATGTGGTCTTTGGGATAAAAAACAACCCAAAGACTACCTAACAGTTTTACTACATTGGTGAACTTGCAGAGGTATCAGCTAAGTGGGCCAGGACAGATCATTTCTTGTCTGAGTTGGACGTGTAGTCGAGTAGAGCTTTGGCACAAATTGAGCGGGACAGGCTGGAATCTGTCTTAAGCAAACGTATAGTAGCCCGATGTGTGAACATACAATGTGCATAAACCACAAAGTTGAATTTGTCTGCTTGGGCTGAATGAGAAGTGAGGTGCATGCAAGCTCCAGAAAAATGTAAAAGTGCACGCATGCGCCATTTCACCAAGTGCAACTCACACTTACTGTATATAAGCTTCTACATCTTCCATAGAATTCACACCAACTCCTATGGCTGTGGTTGAGCATGAGCAGAGCGGACTGCTCCATATCCACAGACACACACACACACACACAGATCTTTCGTTTATATATGTCTAACGATATTTGTATCACTGTAACTGAACAGTAATAACCTTTGTGAAGGAGAAGTCTTTGGCTGTTATAAGGTTCTTCATAAATCCAGTAGTAAAGTTCAACGCAGCATCTCACATGCAAAAACAGAAACTGTGTGTGTGGGATAACCTAGTGTAGACTAGCTGTGAACAGAGGAACTCTACTCTGCAGGCACTTGAAGCTTTATAACTAGCTAAAGAACTTATTCACCTTGACCATATGAATTGAAAAATAAGAATTCATAAGTGATGCAGCTTTTTCTTTTGGAACTTCATGTTTTGTCTTGTTTGTTATTGTCCATCTATATACATCTTCTTTATCCTTATATTATAAATAAACTGAATTATTTGGTTTATTGCAGCAAGCATATTTTGGTTATTTGTTGAAAAATAGTTTATCACCATATCCAAACTGCAACAGAAAGTGAAAATATTCAATGAAGACATTCAGAAATTGTATAGATGTCTTCATATTCCTGGCATCTTAGCTGGAAGGTGAAACAAAGAACCTTGCGTGGGCAGAAATTAAAATCTTCACACTGCATTAATTTGGATGGGCATCTTAATATTTTTTTTCTATGAATTATTAGCATTGCCAAAGCCAACACTGATAATTAATTAACTGATTGATTCTTCCTCTCATATCACATAGCATGGGAAAGATGCTATATAAATAAAATGTATTATGTTTCCTACAATGGGAATCATTCAAGATTGTAAAAATGGTGGCAAACTCGTGCATTTTTCTGCTTCCATCCCCAGCGTTGACCTGCTAGAAGGTTTACTCCAGGCTTACTCCACCTATCGCTCTGCCCTCTGCCATTCCAACTGTACTGACCGTTAAAAGGACTCTGTCAGCCTCAAGAGTCTGCCTTTTCTGATGACCAAGACTACCTTGAGGCTTATTAGAAACATTGTTCTTACAAATAACACCAGTGCAGTCTTAACGCACTGTCATCACTTCAGCATTAAAACAGTATCTCCATCTTGGGAGCACAACCTGTTCTCTTTTTTATGCTTCTTTTAATAAGTAGTATGGCATAAGAAATTGGGTGAATTTTAGGATGTGGCAACATTTAGGCTTATAGGCTGAAATGAGTTCACATCATCTACCAGCACAGGAGCTCAAACTCCCCCAGTTACTATATGTGTGATGATTAATGGATACCCTTGTAACTTGGCTTTAAGTTCTAATACATTGTATGTGGCTTGTTTTTAACTCCCTAGCTCACATATTGTCAGTGCTTTCTCCTTCTTCTTTACCCAGATGCTATTAAATAAAATGTCCCACCATGATTCCTCATATCACACACAGATCCCTTAGGAATGTGACACACTGCCTCAGTGAATTTATCAGCTCAGTCCTGCTTGCTTAGAGGTTTGAAGGAAAACTGTAGATATTGAGCACAACATCACGCCAGCAGCCCAATGCAGACCTGTAATCTGACTGGAGTGTCGCCCACAGCAGATGGCGTAAAGTAATAATGCTGCTGCTAGAGCCATCACCAGTCCAGCCAAAATCAAAGCATTTGTCCAACAGCCTTTGTCCTCAAACAGATAAACTGGATGTGTGCCTCACACAATAAAAATAAAGCAAACTAAACAGCTGATCAATTATTTTTTTTAAAGTTAATATGATCTGTGATGTACAACTGAGTGCCTGTTGAGGGCAAATTACCAATTTCTGCCAAGAGCTGCTAAAATGGGCATTTTGAATACAGCATTGGTGGTCTCTGCTCCAGTTACCATACCATACCATACCATTTTTATTTGTTAAGCGCTTAAAAACACAGCATTACAACTGACCGAAGCGCTGTACAGTTAAAACAAGCAAGACTAAAAGCAAAATATTAAAAACAAACATTAAGAGAGAATTAAAACAGAGACACTAAAAAACAGGTCAGGGGACCCAATAAAACAGAGAAATAGCAAAAAGCAAGTGGGAATAAGACAGGTTAAGAATTAAAAGCCAATGTGAAGAAGTGCGTTTTTAGGTGTGATTTGAATGTGGCGACTGAAGCGGCTTGCCTAACCACTAAAGGTAAGGAGTTCCAGAGCCTGGGTGCACAGACAGAAAAAGCCCTTTCACCACGAGCTTTAAAATGTGCCTTGGGAACGGTTAGGAGCAGCTGATCTGCGGATCTAAGAACACGAGGGGGATTGTGACGATGGAGCAAGACACTCAAGTAGGCAGGGGCTAGACCATTTAGTGCCTTATAGGTTAAGAGGAGTATCTTAAAATCAATTCTGAAGCTAACCGGCAGCCAGTGTAGGGTTTTTAAAATCGGTGTAATGTGTTGGCTTCTGCTGCTTCCAGTTAAAAGTCTTGCAGCCGCATTTTGAACCAATTGGAGTCTCGAAAGAGTGGCTTTACTAATACCATATAGGCAGGAATTAGAATAGTCGAGCCGGAACGTAATGAATGCATGGATTACTGATTCCAGGAGGTGGTAAGGCAGAATTGGTTTGAGTTTGGCAATTCGCCTGAGATGGAAAAAGCAGGATTTTACTGTGCTGTTGACTTGAGCATCCATTTTCAGGACCATATCCATTTTGATTCCAAGATTGGAAACAGACAAAGTTACTGGAATGGGAAGAAAGTCGAGGTCAAGGGGTAGGGTCTGTTTGCGGTCGGGACTAAAAACAATGACCTCGGTTTTTGAATCGTTCAGGTGAAGGAAGTTTACAGCCAGCCAGTCCTTAATGTCAGATAAGCAGTTGAGAAGAGGTTTAGTGGAGTCAGTTGACTTGAGGGAGAAATACATTTGGCAGTCATCAGCATATAGGTGATACGAGATTGCATGTTTTCTAAAAATTGCACCTAAAGGCAGGATGTAAATTGAAAAAAGTAGTGGCCCCAAAATGGAACCCTGGGGGACACCACATGGGAGTGGGACTGATTCAGATGAAAAATCATCTAGCATGACTCTAAGAGTCCTGTTGCAGAAATATGACCTGAACCAGTCGAGGGCTAAGCCAGATACACCAACCCAGGATTCGAGTCGGGAGATCATGATGTCGTGGTCGATTGTGTCGAAGGCAGCAGATAAATCGAGAAG
The DNA here is from genome assembly GCF_900747795.2 of Erpetoichthys calabaricus. Classification (NCBI taxonomy): domain Eukaryota; kingdom Metazoa; phylum Chordata; class Cladistia; order Polypteriformes; family Polypteridae; genus Erpetoichthys; species Erpetoichthys calabaricus. The sequence continues at coordinate 91,980,583 of NC_041405.2, read as the reverse complement.
AACCATAATCACGTAGAGTCCTGAGTCCAATGCCAAAAGGACATCATTTAGGACACGTAAATGCGCGGTTTCTGTGCTGTGTTGGGGCCTAAAGCCTGACTGAAAAAGGTCCATTACCTGATGGTCCTGTAGGTGGTGAATTAATTGCTCATAAACTACTTTTTCGAGTAATTTTGACAGGAAAGGTAGTTTGGAAATTGGACGAAGATTGGAGAAGACGGCAGGGTCAAGATCAGGTTTTTTCACGATTGGATGTACAACTGCGTGTTTGAAAGCACAAGGAACTGTAGCTGAAGATAGACTACTAGTTATGATCTTTAAGACATCATATCGAATCACAGGAAAGACATCTTTCAGCAGTCTGGACGGCACCACATGTTGATGTAATATGTGGTATTGTGGCTTTGAGAAACCTGCCCTGATCATTTAAAGTGTCCTATCTGCTTATGTAGAGAAACACATTAGTTAGACTTCCTCCCGTTAACTAGCATTTTTATGTAATAATATAACATTCTCATACGTGCACAATTTAATTTAATGTTACAGAGGGATAAAGCCTGTCCTGCAGCATTGGGCACAAGGCATAAACTGTCTAACCAATATGGCACATGTTGACACTGTGCAGGGTCCACTAAGTCACATACTTAGTGAATGTAATTAAATTACTTGTAAATGTCATCCTCCCTTACCTGAAAAATCATCTCATAACATATTTGTAATTAACAGACAAACAGAATAAAGATATTTATATTACACATATTAGGATGCACTTTTACAAAGTCAGCATTGAAGTCCGATGACAAAAGCGGAACCAAAGACATCCACACAATACAGTTTGAATAAACCAATCTCTCTTGGTCTGGCTTCCTGGGAATTCATGTTGCCAAACACATTCTATTTAACAAAAAAAAAAAAAACAACTTGCTAAACCCTTATTTGTCCAACAGTGTGATTCTCTTTTTTAACTCAGAAATGTGACTTACTTAGCCACACTCAGACCCCCAAAATTCCACCAGCTTCCTCTCATACATAATCATATACACACCCTGCGATAATTAAAGAAACAAATGTTATTTATCTGGAGATATTAGCAGCCCATATGTGTAACATGTATTGAGTACAGTTAAACTCTTACTTGCATGTGCAACCTGTCACTCCTCTCCAGCACCACGACAGGCAAGAATGTATAAAAATATAACTTCATTTTCTGTTCATAAGAATTCATTACAAACACTTTGAAATTATTTCAAGATTTTATTTTTTTGTCCAGCACCTCCTAACTAATTGGTACATAAAAACCTGAATTTATGACATACCATTATAGAGAGCAGAGGAAAAACATTTTCAATAATATTTGCCTTCCTAAAGCAGCATATGTTACACATGTCCTGAAATGAAGGAAACAAATATTCTGAATTGACTTTGTTACCTTCTGAAGTGCTTTGCAGAATTGGGCAAAGTAGGTGCCATACTTGGGTGTTAGGCTGCCAGTGAGGATGGACTGCACTAAGCAACTGTAGGCATTTGTTAAAATACTATAGATGAAAAAATCTAGACTTTGATCAGATATCTGCAGAATTTGAGGATTTGCTGAGTCTTTTTGATGATAATCAAATTGTGCTCATTTTAGGTCATCGTTGATGATAACCTCAAGATAGTTAAAGACCTTAACCATCCTTTACAGCCATTCTTCTCCTTCATCCATTTTGGGAAACAGTAAAAAAACCATCAGCACACAAGCCAGTAGATAAGAGGACAGTTTCTCTTCTGAGGTTATGAGGTTACTCAGTAGCCACTGATATGAAGTGCATGAGTGTATCTTAGGTGTGTTACTTATGTCTATTGTCAAATGTTTTATTTAATGTACAGTGATGTGTTTAGTCTTTGTTTTTCCACTAGACTTTCATCATCTTGGAATCCCAAAGCACATAAGCCTTAATAAGTTCCAAAAGTTCTTCTAATAATGCCCAATAGAGAGGGATATCACTGTCAATCCCCAGCTAGTAAAAAGGGTAAGCACTAAATCTTTATTAAATAAAAAGGTTTACATCACAAAAAAGCTCTGAAAATATATGAAACGTCATGGTGTATATTAAGCAAAAAGAAAATGACAGGCCCATCTGGGGCAAACAAGTCCCAAAATAGAAACCCGAGGCAAGGGCAAAAACAGAGCAAAAAGTCTGAAAATCCATAAATTCACAAAATAATCATAGAAAAATGCACAAGAACTCACCAACACCAGAGTGCATCTACAGTGAACCACCAAGAATTGTGGAAGAACCTCCAGATTTATAGGGCTGAGGGCAGCTCCTGGCAATGTCTGAGAGCTGACCCCACTTCTTGGGGGACCACCCACAAAACACAGGGAACATAGCAAAAGCAACTGATATACATAGATAAAACCAGAAATAAAGAATATTGTACATAATAAACATAAACAAAAAACAAAAATGAACAAAAGAGACACAAAACATGAACCCCAGACTGGGGATAACCTCTGGCTGAGACAAACAAGACAATAGCCATTAGTACATGGGAGACATGCAAGTAAACATTTTATTGAACTGTGCACAAATGAAAATAAACATGAACTTGAATTTGACCTTTTGAGTACTGTCATGCAAAACTGGAGTGAATTATGCATAAAAGAGCCAAGTTTGGCCTCTCAGAGTAACCCCTATTAACGGTCTGCTTTTTTCATAACATTTTTAATATTAATATTCTATTGTACATACAGTTTCTGTCTTTTTTTTATTCTTTTTCTTATCCATGTTTCTATAAAGCCCCGTATTTTTTCTATTCTGTTCATTGCTGTAGGTACATGTAATGAATTGTTTCATATACTTTATGGTGCTATTTGCTGCTTATAGTGTGCATAGCTATTTGTGATTATACAAATGCTTATATCGTTTTAATACAATACAAATCCTGCTATTTACTTTATTCAAACTCCAATTCCAATTAACTGCCCTGACTATCAAAAGTTGAACTTTGACCAGTAGTCAAAAGACAAGGTAAAATAAAATCAGGGAGCCAGATGTAGAAGCGCAGTAGCCTAGTTTGACCAGCTGCTTTATCTGTTTCCTGTACAGCAGCCAACTCTCCTCATCTCTTGCCACATGCCACATGCCAGGCAGTGCAACTTCTAGCTGTATACTGTCCTGGATGCCAATTCTTTTTGCAGCCGGCACTGTCATGGACTACCGCATACTATTTGCCTTCTGACTTCTAATTAAATTCTCCTTTGGAAACCTGACAGATGAGATGGAAAATGGAATAGCTAATGGCTGTTGTATCCTTTATGCTGCCCAGGGTGGCTCTGCCAGCAGCAAAGGTTATAGGATGCTAACTTGTCACATGAAGAGCCTGTGATTGTCAACAGAACCAAAAATAATGGTTTTCTGTCAATCCCTGAGGCATACATAAAAAAGAACTAAAACAGGAGGAATATATAGCCACCAAATATTTTCCAGACAGTCAATTTAATAAACCTCACTCTTAATGTCGGATTTCATTTTATTCTGAATTGAGCTGAGCTGAGAGGGGACATAGTAACTAGGAAGAGGTTGTGCTAAAAAAGAAAACAGATGAAAGAATCCTCTGAAAATATTAAACATGATCCATTTTTATATAGTGTCTTTCTCAACTAGTGACATCATTGCAAGAATTCAACACAAAGAAACATAAAAAACCCAATGTATATTAATTTGTGAAATGCACAAGACTGTAAACTTGATGAACCAGGCCTTGTCAATTCAGAATGCCAATGCAGTTACCTTCCATAACTTTCTCTTCTTAGTCTGCTGTCTTTTTAGAGTCTTGAAAGCTACACTGTGATCAATAGTTAAAAGAAAGAGTTGTGGCCAGTTTTTATTTTATGTTATACCACATGTATTTGGCACTCTCACAAAATACTTTAACAGCACTTCACTATAGGGGATAAAAAAAATTGCATGAGCACAAATCTTCAAGTTATTTGTGTCTCTAAGGACTGGTTTTATTAGTTTCAACAAGTTTGACTGCATTGGTACTTCTGCAAATTATATTAATGACTCACTCCCCTTCTGAACTGTAGACCTTTGAATTCATACATCTCTGAGAAGAGTGTATATGCTACTTCATGGTAAGGCACTGAAATCCTTCTAATACTTGAATTCTTACATTGTAGCCTTCTTGCTATAACATTGAACTGCTAACTACAAAACTGGATGGTCAATCTCAATTAAATGAACAGCATTCCTGTTACATAAATCTGAAGCAATTGTTCTCTAATGTACCTTTCAGAGGTTAATGGGCAGTGATCATCATAATTGTCACTACTCTGAAAAAAATATATTAACTGAATTTAAAAATTAGGAAATACACAAAAGTGCCGCAGATTTTGCCTGATTTAATAACCGAACAACAGCACAGCCAACATTATTTAAAATCTGTAATGGGCTCTGACACTAGCCTCATAAAGAGAAACTAATTAGGAAGGCATTAAGTACAAGCTCACTTTGGTTTGCTTAGCTTACGTGGCATTACATGGATAGATGTGAGTGCCTGCCTGTAATAAGATATGTCCTAAAGAAAAAATAAACTACCAAGGAACAGAAAAAGAGAAAAGGCAACACATACTTCAGTAAAACAAGCAATCAACATTGCAAAATACAACACATGGTCAAAACAAGCCAGAAAAAGTAACAAATGAAAACACCTTTCTCTTACTAGACCACTGAAGCATGATGATAGGGGTAGCAGTAGGCAATATGTTTGCGAAATAACACAATCATGTTTTCCATATATTGAGAGACTGTGAGAAAAGGTAAGTGTGAGCATTTTTAGTGTATATTGTCTAGTTCTCAACAGAACAGAGACAGTAGTTCACATCTGGGCTTCAACATTCAATAAAGTCAATAACAGCACTTGAAGACGACTTTTTGAGGTGAAACCATGCCTCTGCTTGGTGCTATGGAGGAAGATGATTGATGAAGTGAAGCTTACACCTGATTCTTTCTCTTTTTTATCTTTCTAAAATGACATGGATATGGTGTTTTGAAATACATGTTCTCACACACATGTGCATGGGAGCTCCTTCAAGGCTCTGATAAAGTAAGCAGTACCACACTGAAATGAAAGAGATAGCAGTTGCTCACAACCTTGTCTTTCCACCTGCAGCTCTGAAGGACCACAGCCAGATTCTGGGCTTGGATAGCTGTGTAAGCCCGTGCTGTAAAAAGCCCGGGGTCCTAGAATCTATTGAAATCATTAGAAAAAAAATGAAATGTAGAAATGTCAGGTAATTAAAAGGAACTACTCTGGGCCTCTCTCTCGCAAGAGGTTTTGTTCTGTTGACGCTGCTCGCATCACTTGTGTATTAGAGACTAAGCGAGTGACTCTTTCCTCGGAGGTTTTGCTTTGCAGAAGTGCTTGTGTTTCCTCGGAGGTGGAGCCCTCACCCCGACTCTCACTTCCAGGCTGGACAGACAGACACACACATTTCCATGCATAAATGTTTATATGTAATATATATATATATGTAATATATTACAATAATATAATATATATAATATAATATATATGTAATATATATATATATCCCCTCCTCGAACCGCCACCTTACCGTGGTGGAGGGGTTTGCGTGTCCCAATGATCCTAGGAGCTCTGTTGTCTGGGGTTTTATGCCCCTGGTAGGGCCACCCAAGGCAAACTGGTCCTAGGTGAGGGATGAGACAAAGAGCGGTTATACAAACCTCCTATGACGAATAAAAAATTTGGACGGCGTTTTCCCTTGCCCGGACGCAGGTCACCGGGGCCCCCCTCTGGAGCCAGGCCTGGAGGTGGGGCTCAATGGCGAGCGTCTGGTGGCCGGGCTTGCACCCATGGGGCTCGGCCGGGCACAGCCCGAAGAGGCAACGTGGGTCCCCCTTCCCATGGGCTCACCACCTATGGGAGGGGCCAAGGAGGTTGGGTGCAGTGTGAGTTGGGAGGTGGCCGAAGGCGGGGACCTTGGCGGTCCGATCCTCGGCTACAGAAGCTGGCTCTTGGGACGTGGAATGTCACCTCTCTGAAGGGGAAGGAGCCTGAGCTTGTGCGTGAGGTTGAGAGGTTCCGGCTAGATATAGTCGGGCTCACCTCAACGCACAGCTTGGATTCTGGAACCAATCTCCTTGAGAGGGGCTGGACTCTCTACCACTCTGGAGTTGCCCCCGGTGAGAGGCGCCGAGAGGGTGTGGGTATACTTATTGCCCCCCGACTTGGAGCCTGTACATTGGGGTTTACCCCAGTAGACGAGAGGGTAGCCTCCCTCCACCTTCGGGTGGGGGGACGGGTCCTAACTGTTGTTTGTGCGTATGCACCGAACAGCAGTTTGGAGTACCCATCCTTTTTGGAGTCCCTGGAGGGTGTGCTAGAGAGCATACCATCTGGGGACTCCCTCGTACTGCTGGGAGACTTCAATGCTCACGTGGGCAATGACAGTGAGACCTGGAAGGGCGTGATTGGGAGGAATGGCCCCCCCGATCTGAACCCGAGTGGTGTTTTGTTATTGGACTTCTGTGCTCGTCACGGATTGTCCATAACGAACACCATGTTCAAGCATAGGGGTGTTCATATGTGCACTTGGCACCAGGACACCCTAGGCCTCAGTTCGATGATCGACTGTGGTCGTGTTGTCGGACTTGCGGCCACATGTCTTGGACACTCGGGTGAAGAGAGGGGCGGAGCTGTCAACTGATCACCACCTGGTGGTGAGTTGGCTTCGATGGTGGGGGAGGATGCCGGTCAGGCCTGGTAGGCCCAAACGTGTTGTGAGGGTCTGCTGGGAACGTCTGGCAGAGCCCCCTGGAGTTCCTAAAGGCTCTGGATGTTGTAGGGCTGTCTTGGTTGACACGTCTCTACAACATCGCATGGACATCAGGGACAGTGCCTCTGGATTGGCAGACCGGGGTGGTGGTCCCCCTCTTTAAGAAGTGGGACCGGAGGATGTGTTCCAACTACAGAGGGATCACACTCCTCAGCCTTCCTGGAAAAGCCTATTCGGGGGTTCTGGAGAGGAGGGTCCGTCGGATAGTCGAACCTCGGATTCAGGAGGAACAGTGTGGTTTTCGTCCTGGTCGCGGAACAGTGGACCAGCTCTACACCCTTAGCAGGGTCCTGGAGGGTGCATGGGAGTTCGCCCAACCAGTCTACATGTGTTTTGTGGACTTGGAAAAGGCGTTCGACCGTGTCCCTCGGGGAATCCTGTGGGGGGTGCTCCGGGAGTATGGAGTACCGGACCCCCTGATAAGGACTGTTCGGTCCCTGTACAACCGGTGTCAGAGCTTGGTCCGCATTGCCGGCAGTAAGTCGAACCCGTTTCCAGTGAGAGTTGGACTCCGCCAGGGCTGCCCATTGTCACCGATTCTGTTCATAACTTTTATGGACAGAATTTCTAGGCGCAGCCAGGGTGTTGAGGGGGTCCGGTTTGGTGGACTCAGGATTGGGTCACTGCTTTTTGCAGATGATGTTGTCCTGTTTGCTTCATCAGGCCGTGATCTTCAGCTCTCTCTGGATTGGTTCGCAGCTGAGTGTGAAGCGGCTGGGATGGGAATCAGCACCTCCAAATCTGAGACCATGGTCCTCAGCCGGAAAAGGGTGGAGTGCCCTCTCAGGGTTGGGAGCGAGATCCTACCTCAAGTGGAGGAGTTCAAGTATCTTGGGGTCTTGTTCACGAGTGAGGGAAGAATGGAGCGTGAGATCGACAGGCGGATCGGTGCGGCGTCCGCAGTGATGCGGGCTCTGCATCGGTCTGTCGTGGTGAAAAAGAAGCTGAGCCATAAGGCAAAGCTCTCAATTTACCAGTCGATCTATGTTCCTACCCTCACCTATGGTCATGAGCTATGGGTAGTGACCGAAAGAACGAGATCGCGAATACAAGCGGCCGAAATGAGTTTCCTCCGCAGGGTGTCTGGGCTTTCCCTTAAAGATAGGGTGAGAAGCTCAGTCATCCGGGAGGGGCTCAGAGTAGAGCCGCTGCTCCTCCGCATCGAGAGGAGTCAGATGAGGTGGCTCGGGCATCTGATCAGGATGCCTCCTGGACACCTCCCTGGTGAGGTGTTCCGGGCACGTCCAACCGGGAGGAGGCCCCAGGGAAGACCCAGGACACGCTGGAGGGACTATGTCTCCCGGCTGGCCTGGGAACGCCTCGGGATTCTCCCGGAAGAGCTAGAAGAAGTGGCCGGGGAGAGGGAAGTCTTATTAGACCAAATAGTGAAAAAGTGATAGGACTGGATCTCTCCTGCATATTTTGTAGCCATATTACTTACTGTAACCAGAAGAGCCACAGTCTTTTGTTTTGAATGTTTTTATTTCCGTTACCATTGTGGTATCCCAAATTATGAACTTGTGTCTCACCTGCCTGTTCATAGTTAGCATTCTCAAAACACAGATCAATACTTGATAACACTTTTTGCTTCAAAAATGAATATTTTTGGTTAAGTTGTAATACATTTGTTTTCATGTTAAACCCATGTTCTTTACCTTCATTATAATGAACAACAGTAGGCTAGGTAGTTTTTAAAATTTAAAAAAGCTTCACTTTAGATTTCTTGCGGAAAATTAGTGTATAACCATGACTGTGAGGAAATAACTTTGACTTGAAAAATTACAAATTATCATTTAAAGACATTTAGTCATACTCCTGCAGATGCTATCTTTCCACCATTATACCAAGAGTAGAGAAATGAGAAGCATTTCTTAAAGAAACAGATGGAATTTAAACCAGGAAGTGGATGGAACAAATAGGTTCAGGCAAGACTGGTGTCTTAAAACAGGCTTCCCCTTATGCCTCATCAATGTTGGAATTTTCACCAAAAATTTCGAACTTATCCATTCATTCACTGGCCTACCCTACAATTTAGGGATAGGTTTGTAGGGATACATATGTCAAACCACAACTTAATACAATGAAAGTACATTTTTTCATCGACTTAAGTCCTACTGAGTGACTTCTTATATACATCCAAGGTCCATAGCGGGTATCTATCTTTTGTTTGCCCTAACATCCGATCGAACATATGTTCCATGGCCATAGCAGGCATATCTACCTGCTGCTATCTGTATAAGGGTACAGTACATATCTAAATTATTATACAGTACTGTACATATATGTTATTTCCTTGGTGGAAATTGTGTTCCCATAGTCAGCGACAACTTGTATAAACTTTTTGAAGTTAATTTCCTTTAAAACATATAATGAATTGAATGATCTTTTGTTTCAGCTTTATAATGCTTAGGAGCTTAGCAATACTAGAATGGACTGAGAATTAGAACTGATCAGTCAATCAGTCATTGTCCAACCCGCTATATCCTAACACAGGGTCATGGGGGTGTGCTGGAGCCAATCCCAGCCAGCACAGGGCGCAAGGCAGGAACAAACCCCGGGCAGGATGCCAGCCCACCGCAGGGCACACACACACACCAAGCACACACTAGGGACAATTTAGGATTGCCAATGCACCTAACCTGCATGTCTTTAGACTGTGGGAGAAAACTGGTGCACTCGGAGGAAACCCACAGACACGGGGAAAACATGCAAACTCCACGCAGGGAGGACCCGGGAAGCGAACCCAGGTCTCCTAACTGCGAGGCAGCAGCGCTACCACTGCGCCACTGTGCCAGATAGAACTGATCATTTTGAAGTAAATAAAAGAAGAGTTATTTCAAGCAGGCAAAACGTTAAAGCAGGAAAAAGCAAAATCTGGTGTCAGTTCAAAGAATTGAGTGGCAAAAAGTACTTCTCAAAAACAAAAGAAGAAAAATTCCTAGCCTCTAAAGAATCCTTTCCCCCAAAAAAAATCACTAAAATTCAAATAGTATTTTTGAACAAAAAATCCATAAACTTGGACATTGAACATATCGCACTGCCATCATAAGTAACGACCTCATGATAATGTCACAATCAACGTCAATGGTAGCAACAGATGTCTTGCCCTGCACAAAATGATAAAAGTCAGGAAATCTTATATGAACGAGCTAATCCCATGATAAAACCATGACCCAAAATTGCAAAGTATTAATGTCAATGTCATAACGATAAAATGCATTAAACCATAAATAAAAATGACAGAGTAAATCCAAAGACTAATGTATATAGCAAAATCATGACAATCTTATTGTTTCTTTGCCCTGCACAGTGCTTTACAATGGAGTACTTTGTGGTAAAAACCTATCCTTGCAATAAATAAAAAATGATTAATTGACCGCCGAATAGAATTTAAAAATAGGGAAGATGTGTCATGAAAGCCTAATCCTTTCTATAGGCCATCAGAATCATGAGCAAATACGATGGCTGTAAATATTTGCTGATTTTGTCCAACTACCTTTAACATTACGGTGGAGGTGGGCTAGTGTGGTAAGCAGTGCAATCCTGGCTGATAACATCACCTGTCATCCTTACCTTAACTTTATTACCTCCTTCTTTTTAAATTACTTTTATGTCAAAATGTATGTTATACTTAGGATAAGAAGCCAGTTAAATCAGCAAGACTGCCACGCTGATCCTAAGTGGCAGCTACTACTTAACAAACAGCTGCAGTTGATTGACAGCACTGTGAGATTTTTGACTTGTGTCATCCATATTTCAGTGTCACTGAATTAATTGTGAACAGCATGAAGGCAGAAATTTTTAATAAGATTTCATTCTTCTCTCCTTCCTCAAGATATTACAAGTTGAGTGCTATAAAACATATTGTGGTAGGATGCCTACAGGCACAAAATATCTTCAAATTGAAGGCACAAAAAAAATCCAATAATTGAATTTTTTGTAGTCTCTCTGTTTCTCATTTGCACTTTCTCTCGCTCTCACAATCACACGCACACACACACACACACGCACACACACACACACAAGGGGGAGGAAGAAAAGCAGAACTGAAGAGAATTAAATACAACTAAATAAAATGAAATTCGGCTTGTCAAACACACTGGAGCTAATTCCTGCACTTGAAGCAGCCGTGTACCCCCACTCACGTCCCAGTGTGGCAGCACATCTATGCCTGAAGTTCTAAATGCTTTACTTTTGAAAGTCTGAATCCCAAATTACAAGAAATGAAACAAAATGGATATTTAATTATTAATAGAAAAGTGTATTAAAATTAAAAATGGAACATGGATATATACAAATGTCTTCATATCTAGAGTTTTTTATTAATATTTAACTGCATAATGTATAAGGTACATAACAAATTGACAAAGCACTGAAGAAATCTCACAATAAATAGTTGGAAATACCTTCAGAAATTTAATCAAACCAACTTAATCCAGGTTGGGTTTTTGAAGTCTAAACCCTGCAACTTGACTTTTTAGAAATTATATTATAGGGAGTGCTTACTACTAAAGGGTAACTGTTCCTCTGTTATTGGGAAGCAGGGAGAGCTTATAAAATAGTAATTTCTGGAGTTAGCTGTGCCTCTGTGAATTCAGCAGAGGTGGGTAGTAACGAGTTACATTTAGTCCGTTGCATTTATTTAAGGAAATTTTTTAAAAAATTGTACTTCTAAGCGTAGTTTTACTGCACCATACGTTTTACTTTTACTTGAGTACATTTGTGAAGAAGAAACGCTACTCTTACTCCGCTACATTGGGTAACACTTGACTCGTTACTTTTTTTCATTTACACATTAGATACGCTACATTTTTGCCAGAGAGAAGTCGCCAGTGGATCTACTGCATGACTGTTTCACCAATCAGACGTAGCAACAATAATCACATGACTACGTTCCACCAATCAGACGTAGCAACAATAATCACATGACTCCGTTTCACCAATCAGACGTAACCATGCAGTCACATGACCACACACAAACTTCCTGTGTCTGCAGCCTGTGAGAGACTTTTTAGTCATGCAGGGCTCCTGTTCACTGCTAAACGGTCACAGCTTCACTGCAAGAACCTGCTGAAGCTTAACCATCACTTCACTGAGTGAGGAACAAGCACATTTTAAACAGACATGCACAGACACAGACAGTCATGGTAAAGTGAGACTTCTTGTACGTGCACAAGCTGCCTTGTTCTAATGTTATTTTCTATCAACTGTGCTATTTGGAGGGCAAGTGTGTGACGATGCCGGTCCCCTACAGACTCCATCTTCCCACATGGGAGTCTGCTGAAACCACACCGTTGATAGTTATGACTGAGATGAGCGGACATATGAGGATAATTCACAGAGGATGGTGGAAAAAGTGCTCAAGTGCTTTTATTAAAAAAACCAGTCAAAACAAAAGTAAAATCAACAAAAGTGTCAATGGTGCAGTGTTCTAAAAAAACAAAGTACATATATAAATCCATAAAAATAACTGAAAAGTGGGGATAAAAAAAATCAATAAACAAATCCATTAAAAATCTGAGGTTAAAATGCAGACTAACTCTTCCTGATCTCAGCCCACCTTCTTCTCATTCTCCCCAGCTCACCCATTGCTTGTGTAGCCGGCGGAGACTCAGCAGCCACGAGCTCCTTTTGGCTGACTTCCGTCTTGGCTGCCTCCAAGCATCACGGCCAGACCGTCCGAGGTCGGCTCACCTCCCTTCTTCCTTCGCGCTCACGTGGTCTCACCTCGGAAGCCTAGGGAGGGCACCTGCCTTGCTCACCACACTCCATCTGAATGTTCAATGGGGCGAACTAGCCCCTAGAGTGCCATAGCTAACACTCTTTCATGGGGCCCTAGCTCGCACTGCTTCCTCCCTCCAGGTTGCCAGATCGTCATTCCCAAGCCTGCCTTTCATGTCTTTTAACCTCTTTTCTTTTCTCCTTTTCTTTGATTCCCCCTTCTTTTTTTTGTGCCGACCCGTATATATACACTTCCATCTCCATGAGCCTTAATCACACGCCGCAGTAAGCCAATGAAGCAATTGAGAATGATCTCACCTACATGTGCAGGTGCGACTTGCTCCAACTACCTCATTAACTCCCCGCAGTCGTGCAATTGCGCCCACCGGAGAATGACACGGCTTTATGCATTTGAAACTGGACTTTTTTTTTTTTTTTTTGAAGCCACGGACCCGCTACACCACAAAGTGAATACAGTGATCCCTCGCTATATCGCGCTTCGCCTTTCGCGGCTTCACTCCATCGCGGATTTTATATGTAAGCATATTTAAATATATATCGCGGATTTTTCGCTGCTTCGCGGGTTTCTGCGGACAATAGGTCTTTTAATTTCTGGTACATGCTTCCTCAGTTGGTTTGCCCAGTTGATTTCATACAAGGGACGCTATTGGCAGAGGGCTGAGAAGCTATCCAGCTTACTTTCTCTCTCCCTCTCTCTCTCTCTTGCGCTGACGTAGGGGGGTGTGAGCAGGGGGGCTGTGTGCAGCTGCTTCCTGAAGGACATGCTGAACGGAGCTTCGCATACTTAAAAGCTCAAAGGGCACGTATTGATTTTTTTTTTGACTGCTTGCTTTGCACTCCTTTGAAAAGGAAGATATGTTTGCATTCTTTTAATTGTGAGACAGAACTGTCATCTCTGTCTTGTCATGGAGCACAGTTTAAACTTTTGAAAAAGAGACAAATGTTTGTTTGCAGTGTTTGAATAACGTTCCTGTCTCTCTACAACCTCCTGTGTTTCTGCGCAAATCTGTGACCCAAGCATGACATTCTAAAAATAACCATATAAACATATGGTTTCTACTTCGCGGATTTTCCTATTTCGCGGGTGGCTCTGGAACGCAACCCCCGCGATGGAGGAGGGATTACTGTATACAGTATTATACTGTCAGTGTACAGTATATCTTGTCACTGTAAGTAGTTTGCACTGTACAAACATACATGTTACCTACTGTAGGTATTGGCTTCAAAAGCTTTGTTGTGAAAAACTGAGATTTGGAACTTTGTGTTATGTGTGCATCTTTATTTTGTAAAGATGTTATTTATTTTTACTCATTTTTTATTTTATTATTTGGAAATAGCAGAATTTGCACATTATTTTATATTTTTGTCTGTCTTATTACAACATTTCTAAAAAATAAATCATTTATTATGTTCAAACAATTACTCCGTACTTGAGTAGTCTTTTCACCAAATACTTTTTCACTCTTACCTGAGTAATTTTTTGGATGACTACTTTTTACTTCTACTTGAGTAATATTATTTTGAAGTAACGCTACTCTTACTTGAGTACAATTTTTGGCTACTCTACCCACCTCTGATATTCAGTGAGGCATTGTTAATAATGTCAAAAATGAAGAAGGAATAATTACAGCGAAAACATGCATCATTTGAGAATTCATGGACATTTCAAATGGTGCCAGAAGCAAGGGCTGTTCATCTCCATCCTTCAAAGAATTTTCAGCAGGACGCAGTAAAGGTGGAGCGGGACTCTGAGAACTAGCCCAGCACATCAAGGAATAATTTACCTGAAAACATGTGTTATAGTCAGTCATTAGAATGTCCATCGACATTACAATATATTTTAAATATATCTAGAGAGGAACAGGCCTAAATTCTAGAAGAGAAGGCCCTGGAGATTATGTAACCCTAAGAAAAGAGATCCTGGAAAGGTATGGCTTGACTTCTGTATGTCAAAGCAGCCATAACTGGTGGTTTGATCCCAAAAGGCAGGCACTCTTGCAACCCTTCAATCTCTGGGGCTAGCTTGCCCACTGGCTTTATTTTGGAGAAAACACTGCAAAGTATGTGGTGAAGATTATCTCCAGTGATTTGTTAGTTTATGCACTCCTGGATAACCTTTCCCACCCTGTCTGCTGGCAGTCATGGATGAAAATAGAGGCCTTTGTAGAGGTGATTGAGTGATGCTCCACAGCCATCTAGAAAGAAAAGCCAAAACAGAAGTGGTGGCCCCAAACCGTAAGAGTGCCTCGACCAGACTCTGGCACCAAGGAACTGGACCTAGGAGCTTGCAGAAAGGAGCAGACCCCACCAGCCTCCTGCTGTTACAAATGTGAAGAACTAGGCCATATCCTGACCTACGCCCACCTCTTCCAGGGTGTTTCTGTTCACTTTGGAACTCAAGTCCAAAAGAGAAGAAGCTCTACAAGTCAGTAATTTCTGATAGAAAGAAGGAAAATGGTGACTGCTGTTGCTTTTGTTAGCAGTATTTTTGTTTCTCCTTTAAAATTAAATGGAGATTTCCAGATTTGTACTCAAATCCTTGAACCCATGTGTGACCTGTTCTTCGACAATATACTCTATATAGAGCACATTCTCAAGTCCACCTTCCCCAATCCTGGATCATGAGGAGATGGAGTATAGTCTGAACAGGACACCAGTCCATTTCAAAGTCCACTCACACACACAAATCCACAGGGACAATTTAGAATTGCATGTTAACACAGTAACTACATACCTGGGAATATCGGAGGAAAACCCACACAGACGCGGGAATAATATACGAAAACTACACACAAATGACAACCAGGACCAGGTATGGAAACTGAACCAAGGACACTGGAGCTTTGAGGCATCAGCACTAGCCACTGTTCCAATGAAAAAGTTCAAATTGTTTGCAGTAAATGGAATATAAATATCTGCGGTGGGCTGGTGCCCTGCCTGGGGTTTGTTTCCTGCCTTGCGCCCTGTGTTGGCTGGGATTGGCTCCAGCAGACCCCCGTGACCCTGTAGTTAGGATATAGCGGGTTGGATAATGAATGGATGGATGGAATATAAATATTGTACCAGTAAATTACTTAAAATTCTAAAGGAATCAATAATCAGCATTTCAACAAAATAATTTCAAAACATTATATTAAATGACACATTGAATGTCTATTAAACACAAAGCTGACTAAAGATCATAAAAGCAAGACTTTTGCTATTAAAACAGAATTTGTTAATCATTGCCACTTTCCTTATGCTGATCAGTTGACTATTTAATAATCAGTATTAGAAGCCGACATTCAGGAATACAAGGTGCCTCACTATTGTGAGGAAAAAATAAGTTTGGTCAGACAGTGTACAGCAGTATGTGAATGTATATTATGAGCAATAGTCAAGAAAAGTGTCCTACCAACTAAAAAACTTGACATACCACTTCACATTTCTGGCACATTGCTATCACTACCACTAATTAAGATCTCTAAAACTTAGTGTGTTAATCCTATATTTGTAGGGAATTATATAATACTTTTTGTGCATAATTATTTTTTGCAAGTGCATAGTAGAATTAAATATGGGGCAACAGTTCCTTAACAACTCTGACATGTGTTGCTTATTCATATTACATGTACGAATGAGAGTCAGGGTGAGCAATTTTACCCATCCTTGTTTGTGATCACAGCACAGTATGAGTCCGTCTTTCCACCTGCTTGTAAAAAACAACGATAACAAATAAACAAGAAACAAGTCATATGATTTCATTATAGAACACCCTACAATACACAATGTCACTTAAATGGGATGATTAGCTGACTTTAGGTATCAACTGTTAGTCCTGAAAGTGAATTTAAAATGTACAGCATAGTCTTCTTTGAACAGCTATCATATTTTATCTGCTTGTTTGCTTCACATGGTCATTATTTACAACTGATGGGTGGGATGTGGCTATCCTTCTCTTTTCTGGACATTTGTCATCTGTCAAATGTTTAATAAGCCCACAAATCAACACTTATTCCACCTGACAGGCTAGTTGGGGGCCGATGATATGCTAAACATGAAGAGGCATTCACATAACATTGAGGTGACATTCACTTATGATGGCCTTGTGGCCATTGTACACTGGGATAGTCTGGTCATGTTGAGTAGTGTAGCAATAACATGTGGGATTGTCATTGATTAGTTGAAATATGCCAGTCAATTGGGATATCGATTAACAGGCAGACATGGATGGGACAAGTCTGTATCTACTAGACTTCGGCAATAGAGACTGGTTGCTGAAAAATGTAACCTGACTTTACTAGAGGGTAAAGGAAACCAAGTTAACAAGAGAGGCTAAAAACTACTACTAGGAAAAAAGAGTCACCACTGCTGGTGGTTTTAAGTTTGCTAATAGACTCCTCAGCCAGTGTGGGATAAAGTTTTTCCAGAGTAGGAGTCCTTTGTAATTCTCATAAGTCTTCAGATGGGTTCTACAGTATATATTTAAAAGTTGCCCTACTGGGAAATTTCAGCTTGAATCATGGTGAAATGTCCAATAGTGTTATTAAAAATCGTAAACTCATCTTAATCGAAGTAGTGAATTCTTTTTGGACTCTTCATTACAAGCATAACATACAGCCACACAACAGCTCATCCACAGAGGTCAAGTGTAGACTTTATACTTGTATCTTCTACTTCACAGAGTTCAATGACTTCATACTTGCATTAAGAAGCTATTTGCTGAGGACAACACTGTTGGGACTGCTAGGACAGTTCTAGGACTAAAGAAACACAAGAGAAATATTGGTAACATTTCACACAGGGTCTCAATCATCTTTTCTATGGAACACAAATTCTTTGTTACACAGCAGTAGGTGGCTAACAGAAAGACAACAGATAGTCTCTATTGTAAAAATAAAAATGTCACTGCCACTTTATAAGTCATACCAAGATCAAACAAATCATATGTTAGAGGCTTGTTATATAGCAGTAACTGACTAACTGATGTGCCTAAGCGGTAGCTGTTCTAAAGTGTTACCAAAACAGACATTTAAGGCCTTTATTATGTGGGGAAATTCCAGGGTAAAACACACTCGGACTGATCAAGAGTTTAATGTTCTACCAATGATGGAAAAATGGCAGGCCTACAGGGTAAAGGTAACTATAGGCCAGAAGATGGAAAATAGTCAGAAATGAAGTGATATTCAAAACCAGAGAGTAAAAAATGATTGTATGGCAGAACCAAGCTATCAAACAAAAATATAGTCAATGAACTTTACAAGAAATGGAATAACTAAGATCCCTAATCTTAAAAAGATCTACCCATTTTCAACATGGAGTCACAATCTTAGTGTTATATTTCAGCCGGGGTTCCTCTGTTATTTTTTTTGTCTTTATTCCTGACGCATGTGTTAGGTTCCATGGGATTTGCTGGTGGTTTCCCAAGTGGCAGAGCTACCTGCCCTATAAAGGCAGGGACAATACATAGATCTTTGTGGTTCATTTCAAATGAAATTGGGAGTTGATGAGTGAGGCACCTATGGCACCAATTTGAATTTTGTTGATATGATTATGTCATTAGCCCAAAACTTCCAGTCACACCCCCTGGTAAAGTAGTGCCACCCTAGCAAGCAGTATCACAAAATAGTAGAATCCACAAAAACCAAAATGGTGACTCAGAAAGTAACAATATAGATTAACAAAATTCCCACTGCTAAAATGTTCCAAATTTAATTCTAGTACAAAACTGGTAATTTCAAAATCTCCATATTTCAAAACTCCTGATAAACCTATTTTGAACACCAGAAAGAATTTATCTAACAACAACTTTAAAATATTTTTTCCATATTGTAATCATGGTCCAGAGGCAACGCCTTGACACACACCTACTATAAGTATTGTTACATAGTTCTGTGCAAACTTTATCTCTCTCCAGTCTAGTAAAGTAACACTCCATATTAAAATGACAGTTTTCTTCGCATAGTCTAATTCATCTGGATCTCTTAGTTTGTGTGGCTACCATCATAAGCATCAGTTTAAAACTGTTCTTTATCTATCTGCTTCCAAATTTCCACAGGAAAATGAATACAAGCCCTGAAGCTGCAAGTACAAGCCTGGAGACTTCATGGGGCACAAAAGCCAAGGTCAGAATCCTAGAAAGCTTGTTTGAGACATTCGTCTGTTGCTGTGACTGCCAGAGCACAGCTTCCTCCAGCCAGGCTCTGAGTTTCTCTCCCTGCACTCTATATACCTGTTTGCACATCTAATCCATCTGCTTAGTTGGCCAGCTTTCAATCCAGCATTTATTTCCTATCCTCAACAGCTGGATTTTCGAAGCACAGCTGGGCTCAGTGAGAGAACGGCATTGGGCAGTCATCCACAGATTGATGGCTCCTAAAAAGGCCTAGGCCAATTAAACCTAAACAGTGATTTCTTATCCTTCCATTTGAAGCCGTCAATCTGTTGCCACCTTTCACCTTGCTGTGCTGTCTTTTTCTTTTTTCAGACAACTGTAAGTTATGTAAACAAAGCAGTGCATGATCTGTGTTGTGTAGTCGATATGTGACACCATTCCTGAAACTACATCTTCCTCAATTTTTTTTTCTTCACAGTGCTGTAAAGACCTTGCTTGAGAATCTCATTTTAAGCAGCCAGCCCCGCGTACGGCTGAATACTGATAAACATGCCACCCACTGTGCTTTGACGGAGACGAGAAACACGCGGGAGAAGACAGCAGGCAGAAGAAATAATTGCTGCCATGATATGCAAGATCAGGAGGTAAACAGTCGAGATTGGCAGATAGCATACATTTTGCACAGCCTATAGGAAAGATATACAGAAATACTGATTAGCTGATAGCCATAGCCTAGAGAGGCCTATGACATGAACGTGATCAAAGCTTCTTTGTGCATAATTTATACACAAATGAAACAGCGTTGTTACTCTTCTGCTTCCTTGTTTAATTAAAAGGCAATGCCCGCCAAATAGATTGTTTTTTAATGAACATGGCCTTGGTGAGCACACCAGCAGATAATGCTCTGGGGACACTTATGGGGAGTGAGGCTGAAATCATCCCCTTCTGCAAAAAGTGCCGCACACTGGATTTCAGTTTGATCTCTCCGCAACACAAAAATTACTGAGATAGACTTTTGTTGCAATTAAGCAACAATTAGTTTGAACATCCAAAGCAGGATGTGCCTGGTTCCTCTCAAAGAGAAGAGAAATAGAAGAGGGATTTATAGAACAAATGCATTAATTGAAAGTCATTAGTATTTATTAATTTATTATTAATGAAGGAACACGCATATTCTGTAAAACGTTGTTAATAAAAAACACCAAAAGTTCTTTGATTTTACCACCTGCCATTTGTGCTGATGCACAATAATAGAGCATAATAAGTACAAAATACTAATATAGCTAAGTCACGGATATGTCACACCCCTGCAGTGTATAAATTATCACCAGCTAGTCTGGGAGTGATAGACAAGCCAGAGGTTAACAAGTTAGAAAACAGACCCTTTGGTGTAACATTCAAGTGCAATTGGGCCTTAGTTAACTGATTTGAAAGCAGGATATTTTTAAGCACTTTGTCAGTGAGTCTGTTATCACATTTTTGTTTATTAGATTCAAACTCAAATTAAAAAAAAAAGCAATAATAAAACTTGCTTAATAACAGCACTCTACTATATATATATATATATATATATATATATATATATATATATATATATATATTAAGCCCAAATAGGCTTGTGGTGCCTCAATAGCCTTCACAGACAGTACAGTCCAATTCAAGTGAATTAATAATGGCACTGACTGCTGTCCTATTGTTAGTTGCTGGTTGTGGAGAGTCTTTGTAACAGTAATAACAGTATTTCAAATTGCGAAAACGTAACAGTTTTGAAAAAAAGTTAGTATTTCCATTGAACTTTCAACGTGAAACTGTTAGTTGCTTCAGATGATTACACAGAGCAGGTCTGGAGTGTTGCTGATAAATGAAAGTGTCAGAGAAATATTGAATAATTATGTTCGGCAGACAGTGCAGCCGTAACATTGTTTTTACTTTAAAGTGAATACAAGATACGTATTTGTTTACTCTGTGCTTACAGAGTGACACTTACATAATTAATTTCCTCATATTCATTTCTAGATAAATAATTTTCAGTTTTTTTATTAACTTACTTCAAGCAGCAGAAGAAGTGAGCAGTTGTATCAGAGTTTTGCACAAGTGGGATCTCCAGGCATTTGACTAACTTCTGCATTGGGAGGAATATACAAAATATACAAGTTGAAGTGACCTCTCTCAAGGTACACTTAAAACAGTAAACTAATCTGTAACTGAAGTCACACAGAATGTTTCTCTGCTTAAACATAGAATTTGTAAAATCACAAATTCCTTTCAAAGGAAGATTTTGAAATTTCACAAATGAATACAGGGATATCTAAAAAGTTGAATTTTTCATACAAATTTCCTTGGGCCATATTTCAATAACTTCAGACCACTGGCAGCTGAGTTGTTTCTTGCAGACAGACAGACATAGCAATTGCAGAATGTGCTTTTCAAACTGCAGAACATGCAAACAACTTAAAAAAGTACTTACATTAAATTAAGAAGACACAATGATGGGTGAAAATTGAAAAATTAATACTGATATATCACATGATAAAAAGAGTGGCCTGTACATATTTTATGATGATTATGATGCTGTTTATCAACATTCATTCTATCGAGTCATCTGTTCTCTAGTGGTGCTTTTCCCAGAGTTAGCCTTGGACACACAACAGGATCCATCTGTGGATGAGACTGCAGTCCATCTGATACAATATTATGACAGGGAGGGACAGCCTAAGGCAACTAGGACTTGCTAGGACAAACTGTTCACTGGAAAGACTGGAGTTTAATTTTCCACTCTTCTGCTGTCAGTTAGCCTCAGTGTAGCACAAGTTATTTTATTTCACTTCATGTTACAAGAACAGGCAGCACTTTGGTTTTGTCATTAGCACTCCTGCCTCAGGTGAGTAAATTCAAATTGTCCACCATTTGTGAAGTGTTTTCGCAGTGCCCTGTGTTGTTGTTGTTGTTTATTTTTTCCTAAACTGTTTTTTCCAGTTGACATGCTGGATGGAGTTTTGAAGATTTTAAATATGCCTTGCGTGGGTTTCTGGGATTGGCTCCTGCCTTCCCTTTTCCATAATAGGCTGCAGTACCATCCATGAACTTGAATTGGATTAAGCATGTTCAGAAATGGTTAGGTGCACAGATCAAAATCAAGCAGTCATTTACTTGCTGTGTATTATGACCTACAGTGTCTGTATTTTGTAATAGAATAATGTACCATTGAAGCATTTCACCCAAAATAATTGCCAAGGATGTCCCAAGTATAAAAAGCAATGACTCTGTTACAAAAACATAGAATGCATGTTTGAACTCAATAAATACCAGCTATGAGACAACGTATTACCTGCACAAATGGGCCCTCCTATGTACAATATACTGCTGAACTCCACTAGCAGGTGAGGTGTTTGCACACTTGCTGTCTCTGCATTACCACTAAAGCACTCTCCCTTCTCATCTCCTGACTCTTTCGGTCTATCTTTCTCTCAATCCTGGTGTCTTTCTTTCACTAGTTAGTGTTCAACAGATTTTCAGAACTTGATTATCAAATTTTATAACATTTTATTCTTGAGTACAAACTATGGTAGCAACCAGCCCAGTCCACTGCAGGGCACAGTCACTCCCACATCCTGTCTGAAAATTCACACTCTCAGACAGTTTAATAAGTATGGCTTTAGGAGGTTGAAATACCAATAATAATAATAATAATATTGTGGTGCTACAGTGCAGTGGTTAGTACTATAGTCTCACAGCTTCACAAGACTAGTTTTTTTTTAAATGTCCATGTACAATGTGCTCATTCTCCTCCTCAATTTCTCAGTGTCTGTTATAAGTTTCCAACCAAAAGACTTTCATTTTATTTGGAGTTTAATTGGTGACTCCAAATTAGCCTTGTGTGAGCGAGTAAAGGTGAATGCCTCTTGATGGTCTAGCATCTTATCCAAGGCTGGCTTTTTCTTTGTGCTTGAATCTAGTCTCTCATGAAACTGAATGACATGTTCAAAAATGAATGGGTTATTGTTATTTCTTTAGTATTGCTAATAACATATTGCATTTATAATACTAAACACACTGTGCTAACATGTTATAATGGCAATTACATAATATACTGTTAATAATAATAGTAGCATAATTTGTCTGTGACTGTCCAACTTCAACATTGTAAGGAGCCAAGGGCCTTCTCAGCATTAATGGGAAACAGGGCAGACACAAGCATTGGATGGGTCATAGTGAAGAAGAGCAGCACAGTCACATCACTGGGGGAAAAGGACAGCATGTCTGTGGATTGTGGGAGAAAAAACACTTTAAATCAAATTAAAGAAGACATCCAAGTCTAAAAATTGACTACAAATGAAGCACTATGAGACAACAACTGAACAAGCCATCACAGCAATAATAATACAACAAGAAAATAAAAAAACAACTTTTTTGTTATACAGTGCTTTTCTTTGGAGAACACCCTTTCCGAGGAGCTACTAGATTATTGTGAAATTATCCAGATTTAGTGACTTAATTAGGGTTGCAGGGTGGGTGTCAAAAGTATGCACTGTGCAGTTTCACACTAATAAGAATTCTAATCCCAGCTGAAGTTTACGCCACATTTAATCTCAATGAAGCCTTTTCTGAATGTTTCAGTTAAATTATTCCTGTCGATGAACCCTCAACTGCAACAAACTTCATCGGTGTCTAATATCTACAATTTCAAAACAGTTGGCCGCCGATGCCTGCCTTATTTCTAATTGGTTTCATTGAAGGTTCCAGCTCCTCTTTTACAGAGAATCAATGGCAGAATGAGGGAAAGATGGTGTCTTGTGTTTTGTTTTCACATCAAGAAACATGCTTTTAATTCAGTTTTTCACCTGATTTCCTTTCTCAGGTAAAATGTTTTGTTCGGATTCTTAAAGTGGGCAAACTTTACTGAACAGGAGAGGTTTGATAAAGGTGCTTGATTTTAAAAACTCTTTATCTTCATGACTAACCAGTTTGACAGTTTTATCCTTAAAAATACTCTTTCTAATTTAACTGAGAAGCCCTTTGGACCTTATACCACAATAGTTTTTTAACTTTGAGCCCCAATGCCACCTCACTGCATGACTCTAATCTGATTATTTCACCTGCCAGCATTCAGACTGCAGAAATATTCAAATAATTATACATTGCTACTGATTAAAAAGTTACGTTCAGGAAAAGAATCAAATATATAAAGAAATTATTAAAAAGGGAAGCTCCTCAAAGCTATCCAGTTAGAGCCCTTTCTTCATCTGCAAGGTAAAGACCTGTGTGGCTTTTAGTTACCTTTTCTGCAGTTTGTTTAATTAACAAAACTGAATTCTCCTTAATATTTAATTGAGTCTTAAGAGATCTACCTGAGACTAGAGGGAATCCCAGCAAAAATAAGGAAATGATCATGTAATTAGGTGATAATGATGGAATAAAATAACACTTTATTAATATCAATGTCACGTACTTCGCTGTTTGACTTCATGCACCTTGAAATTTTTGATTAGTTCACTGACAACAATTTCCCCAGCCATGCCTTAATTCTTTGTTGTTTGCATATTGATGTCTGCTGCTATTACATTCACAAAAAATAAAATTACAGGCAGCTACTGATGTTGGGAAATGCACATTAGGCATAGCTTATTGTTTATTACTTTATTATGTACTTTATTTCTGTATAACAAACCATACCTTTTGGTTTCATTGGTTCTTAATGGGTTTGGAGCAAATCAAGACGCACCTTACAGGGCCCTATATAGTGTATACGATACCATTTTCTAAGCCCACTTAATCCTGAGTAAGGCTGCGTGGGAATGGAGCCTGTCCCAGCAAGCATAGACCGCAAGGCATGAACAAGTCCTGGACAGGCCACCACTCCAGCACAGGGTGAACGCAGTCACGCACCACATACACACTAATGCTTTCTTAGTATTGCCAGTCCTCCTAACCTGCATGTGTTTGGACTGTTGGATGAAACTGGAGCACCGAGAGGAATAGTCTCTGAATAAAAATGTTTTCCTTTAAGCAAGACAACACTGTGTAGCTGTGTACCTTGGGACTAAATATGGACAACAAAGTCAAATAGAAGCCAAAGTTTATCCTCCCTAGCTTAGTCTTATAAATGAAATGGTGAGCGTGATATACAATATCGCATCTCGTAATGGCACTTGCTATGACAGGGACTACAGGGGCCCTCATTATATGACATCCTGCAATATACAGAATAGCAAATACAAAGCTCATTCTTTGTAACAGCATCCCGTTATAGAACTATTTCTGTAAGAAATTTGTCCCAGAAAAATGATGAAAACATGTTGCAGAGAAACATATTTAAAAAAAGCATATACTTTAGGCAACAAGAAATGTTAATGATAAAAAAAGAAAGATGTGCATGAGAGTGTACAATTAAAGAAACAAATGGAGAAATACTGGACAAATTGCTCATATCTTACACTGCGTACATTGGAGGTTTTACATGCAGCTTCCCACATTCATTCGGCGCTCCTCCAGTTAGCTATTGACAAAGCTCCATCAGAAGTGTTTGAGGTTTTTCCAGGAAATGATGAAAATCATGAAAATCCTACTCATCACTCCTCCTCCTCCTCCTCCTCTACCAGTGAAAAGACAGTTGACCACAAAGCCTCCAGCCACAAGAAGAAAGAGTCTTTATCTTTTCAGTGAAAGAATAATTACTTCACTAACTGTCATTAATTACCTGTTTAGTGATTTTATATTTAATAATTTGCTGCTGTATTGCACCGTATTACTTTTGATTTTTAAGATAAAAAGATCTATTAAGGTGAAAATCTGCAATGCTCAATGCTGTGTTTTAGACCCTCTACTCCTCGCTTAACCACACAGCGCACCTTTTTTGGCCCATAATAGCATTTTATAGAAGGGACTCTTTGCATATACAATAAAGATTTGTTAACAATTCCACGTCAGCAATTTTAAGCTGTGTTTAGTGACTTTAATTGGTGACTCCATTTAGTCTAGTGTGCCCTGTGATGTACAAACACCAGGGCTGGTTTCATCTTGTACCCATTGTTGCTGGGATAGGCACTGGCTTCTCATGAACTGGATAAACACGAAAGAAAAGAGATGCGTGGATGGTTGCTTGGATATCATTTGAAAGCTGTATTTACATGGACTGAAGGTGGCCATGACAATGGGATTTTAGTAAGAGCAAATGGAAACAAAAGCAAAAAATACTGTCAGTGTTTTAGTTATATTTTGTTGTATTTGCTATCACAATTCTAATGTTTAACATGACTCCCTTACCACTATTTTAATACAGTGCATCCGGAAAGTATTCATAGTGCATCACTTTTTCCACCTTTTGTTATGTTACAGCCTTATTCCAAAATGGATTAAATTCATTTTTTTCCTCAGAATTCTACACACAACACCCCATAATGACAACCGCTATATCCTAACTACAGGGTCACGGGGGTCTGCTGGAGCCAATCCCAGCCAAAACAGGGCACAAGGCAGGAAACAAACCCCGGGCAGGGCGCCAGCCCACTGCAGAAGGCAACAAGTCTGTTTTCTTTAAACAAAGGGTCTGTATGACTTTATGGAATAGTTACAGCTTTTGAAACCTTTCATGTGATTATGTCTTTGGCTATTTGACAGTGTGACTAAATGTCAACTGCTATGTGAGTCCATTTGAAAGGTGGTAGGACACCTCAAAATATGGTAACATGTAGAGGTGCACAGTGTCATCCACTTCTACAGGTAAATTTCATTGCTATTTGAACCAGCCATCATGTCTTAAAAACACCAGTGCCAACAAAACAGGTGAATCGTTAAGGTGCTTTACATGCATCGTGTCACTCTTACATGCTTTTTGCCACATAAAAAGCACTTGGATGGTAAGCAATTTGGATTTTATGATGCAGTAACCCTGTAACATCCTGGGCTGCAGCACCTTGCCACCAATTTCTCCCGGGGCAGGGTAGAATGTTTCATTGTGCCGTATCTCTGGAGTTGTTTGGAAATTAACCAAATCAATATTAGTTGACTGTATCTTTGTTTTGTTAATAAATGTTGAGTTAATTTGCTTTGTAATTTATACTGATTTTAAAAATTTGACAGTTTCAGTCTATATGGCCATGTCTTTAATTAATCTCAATCTATCATCCCAAGACCAGGTTTTCCAACAACTTCATGGTTTACACAGGTTTTATTTTATAAATGAGAATTAAACTTTTTGTTTTTTAAATGTGCTCTTAGGTTCAGACTTAAACTGTCCTTTCATCTATCCACTCTCTAAAAAGGCAAAGTGGAGCCTATCTCAGCAAGCATTGGGATCGAGGCAGGAACAATCCCAGGACATTGCACCAGCATCGCAGACTTACATTGTCATCTATGATAAGTAAGAGCCATTATATGCAGCCAACTGAGAGACACAAGTGTGCACACTTTGATATTAGGTGGAAAAGGAAAAATTCATCCTGAAAGGGGAGTAGCAATGTTTAATTAAATTTAAACTTGATTATTGCCATCTACAGGGCATAAAATACAACTGTAGCTGTGAGAACTTGGGATATCGGTGAGGTGCAGATAGACATTATACATTATCAGTACTCAGCCATAAAAACCTGAATGTAATCAGTTAATGGGTGAGATTTGATCGAGACAATGATTATCTGATTAAAACTGTGATTAGATTAAAAGCATCACTGGAGCAAAGCCAGCAGAATAAAACTTGTAGTTTTCAAAGGAACACACATACAGTTTAAAAGCAAGGAGAATTCACAGAACCAAAATAACAAATTTCATTTGGAACCTGAAAAAATAGCAAAGAGCAATTGTCAGGAAAATGTTAAATGTCAAGTATGAATCTGATGAAAAGGAGTCACTAGCCTTCGACTGACTATGACATTCAAGGCCAAGAGGGGTGTCAATGATCATGATAGGAACAGGCAGTGAATAGAACCAAACCTATTTAGTAACAAAAAGAGAAAAAGACGCGCTTCTGGAGACTGAACTCAGAGAAACATTGCATTTTGGGAGTTTAAGTGCTCCCGGTACTCAAGCTTTTTCTGCCTGTGGGGCAAAGATATTCATCAGGAAGTTTGGTAAACATGTTAATGCCAGCCATAAATCAGGAGCTCAGTGGATTATCAAAAGGATTACATTGAACAAGTTGTTGGCCCTCATCCAACACTCGCACAAAGGTCCCCTCTGAAAATGATTCCTTTCTTCAGCAGCAGACTTTGACACTTGCCTCTCTTTATTTTTGATTCTTGTCTTTAGCCTCTGTATGTTGACAACTATGTGTAAATGACTTCAGCATATGGACCACCTTGAAGAGCTCAGTCTCAAAAAATCAAATGAACCGCAAGCAAACCAATTAACTTAAAAAGAAACAATAAATACATTTGTGCTTCCATAATGTGGCATTGCATTTCAGTCTTGTCATCACTGCTTTCTTTACTAAGCCTTTAAGCAAGCAAACTGGAAAGAGCAGTATGACTGCCATCTCCATCAACCACAAGTAGACTTTTCAAAAAGTTTTGATAGGAGGCACTCCAGTTGCCAACATGACACTATGTCAGGAATTTGAGTTGCTAGATTTGGTGGTAAAAGTTTAACACATAGATAGATAGATAGATAGATAGATAGATAGATAGATAGATAGATAGATAGATAGATAGATAGATAGATAGATAGATAGATAGATAGATAGATAGATAGATAGATAGATAGATAGATAGATAGATAGATAGATTAAATTTAAGGGCAGAAGGTTTCCCCAGCTCAGAATAAAACTGATCAAGCTGTTATCACAAGTAACAATGACAGTATGAGCAATTTAAGTATTGTGGCATTAACAACAGGCTTTAAGCAATATAAAAATTGATAATATTATAAAAGAGGACAAGACAAAGATAAAGATTCAAAGCGACACCATGACTCCATATATTGTAAAGACAAAACAATAAATGTGGCTTTGCAGCAAAAGAATGTCCCTAAGGACACACATTTCATATTAGACTATCCAAGATGGCGATATATCCGGTTAAATGCAAGCCAGGCAGGAAGAAGTGGGTCCAGGTGTAAGGACACTGGAAGTGATGTCAGATGTGGTGAGGCTGTCAATCATTCGGTCAGTAGAGGGAGGAATAGAGGCGGCATTAAAATACAGTGCCACCTTGTGGATTGGTGAAGAATTTTCACCACCAGAGCCTTTAAGCCAGGCATGCGCAACCTTTCCGCTATTGACGGCCGCACTACAGACTTTTTACTTTAATAACGGCCGCACTACAGACTTTTTACTTTAATAACGGCCGCCAGTAAGTCCAAGTAAACTTAATAATGTTTTATGATTTATGTAAAAATTTACAGATTACACATTAAAACAGAGTATGATATATCTGACAATATTCAATTTACTGGTCTACATATGTAAAAAAATGTCTACGAAACGTCATATAGGACAAAAAACCTTTACAGCAATTGTTTCAGGAAGTTTGGAAAACATCGCCATTAATGGCTTCCTTGCTCTTGCATGTTTGCAGACAGACTTGCAAAGTCAGGGGACTCGCTGGAGACCATTAGCCGTATTCCAGACTCTAGATTGCTGTCTACCAATCGGGTTCGGTACTACATCGAATGCTACTTCCATTTGTTTATCCACGCTGCACCATCTCACCCCATTTCTCCCAGGAAATGCGGAGTAAGCTCGAGAGTCCCTAGGCCTCGATGAATATATAAAGGGCAACATTTTGGTCAACATACCGACCCGGCTAAGGAAGGTTCTGCGGTGTTTGAGATTCTACACTTGCAGGAGTCTAGAGACCCCAGAGTCCAAATCGGCTTTCGGCGTCACCATACCGACCCGGCCGACAAAGATTCCGCGGCGTTGAGACCCCTTACTCGCTGGAGTCCAGAGACCCTACACCTGCACGGCCGCCATTACGTACACTTTAATATACACGTCCACGGCCGCCAAAGTCCTTGCCCACGGCCGCATGCGGCCGTACGGCCGCAGGTTGCGCACAGCTGCTTTAAGCTATTCCCAAGGCACATGTGCATAACAATGTATAGACTAAGTGTCACATTAATTATTTGTTTTTTTGTATGTGTCCCAGTCTAACAGGAGTTCTCATCCATTGTTCTCAAAATCTGTTTCTGGCCAATTACTCTTTGGAGTGATCACCGTCATGGGAATTAGACCAGACTGAACCATGTCACTTCAACCTGCAATGCATTGCAACATTCATGCACATAGTTCTTCACTTATGTTAGGTTGATTCAGAGTCAATGCTTCATTTCAGTTTCTATCCAGTCTTTTTAGATATGGTTATGGTTGCTGTATACCATTCTGAACAAACCAAGCTGTCCTGTTGTCAGCAACAATTTCTAGTACGTCCTTGAAGAATTCCCAGGCATTCAAAGCCAGCTAAAGTATGTAACACCTCCAGTGTGTGTGTTTCTTTTATTCTCCTAGCAGGTGGTGCCTGTTGCACCCCTTGAACCCTTATGAGAAGCATATTTAAGGCATGTTGGTCACGTGTAAACTAATGGCTTTTGTTAGGGTAGAGAAGCAGTGGTTCTCATTTGAGGTCCTCACTCTGGCATGGAGAATGAACTCAGCAACAGAGAACTACAAAGAACCTCATCTCATTTTAGCCACATTAATTCATTACCAGCTCTTGGGAGGATTCTACAGAGGTCATCACCATCAGTGACTGATTTGAGGACTTAGCTCTTACTTCACTGCCACCATCCACTACAATGTCCACAAAACTGCTGCCACCTAATCAATTTGTGGAAGATCTGATATTTACCTATATCCTTACTCATGAAGAATGCCTTGAGGATCTATCTGAAACTCACCTGAAACAGGGATAACAAGACCACTTCTGGAGAAGGGTGTAAGGCTATTTTTTGCAGACCCTTAAAGAACCATCACCCAAAAAGCAAAAGGCAGGGCCCAGATATGATAGCTGACAGGTAAGAGTAAGCAGTTAATTGTGGTATCTGAAGAAAACACATGTGGTCAATGGAGTCATTGACTGGGCAAGAAACAATTGCTATAAAGTTGTTTTTTTTTCATCTAAAACTTTGGATGCTGTTTTCTGAAGCTGCCATCTTAAACAGCAAGAGAGTGATGATATCACAGTGCACTGTTCATATCACAATAAGCGCCATTAAATATCAAAACATGACGGCCCACATAAACATGCAACTCAAAACATTACGGATTGCAGAAAACTCTGTAAAAGGCAATAGTACTAAAAGTACACTGAGAAAATGTTAACATAAATAAAAAAAAGCTCATTTGAGCTAAACCAATTATACCAAAACAATTAAACATAATAATAACACCATGTCTCTTTCATGAATATTTCTGTAGGAAACCTGAAAACTTACCTTGATGCACAAATGTCATTAATATGAGAATTTTTAATAATGCTACAGACAGATCATTTTATTTCCCTGTTGGCTTGAATGCAAATGTTAATGTGGACCTTTTGAAATATTATTTCATTTCACAAGAACATTTAAAATACCAAAGCTGAGATTTTTAATAAGTGTAAAATCTATCAAACTTCAGATGAGGTAAAGGAAAAAGCTCAGGAGTGGCATAAAAGAATTGATAAATCTAGTGCAAACTAAATAGTTTTGGGTCCGTTGCTTGCTTTGCTTTAGTAGACTATAATAAGAGAATAAATGAGGTGTTGGGGACAGTCAGCTCCTGGTTATGGCAAAGGGGTGAGGCGGTGGGAGTTTTGGTTCTCAGCTTTTTCCTATTTTTGAGTTTAATCAAAAAATCTTCTTTGTGCCTAGTAGGTTCAGAACTTAATCAGGATATTGTTCAGTAAAAATTGTGCTATTAGCGGATATATTTTGCTTATCACTTAGAGAACAGCTACTGAAAGAGCCTAAGTAGCATTTTCTCCTTCTGTCCATGGACAGGAAATTGATTACACGATTGCTTGTTGAAGGGCCATTTCCTAATTAAAGATCTTCAGCTAATGAGTGTTAATTTTAGCCTCCTTCCATATCATCTTTCCTCCACTTCCCATTATCGTGTTAAAGAACAGGGTGCTGCTGTCACGGGCCAGGCTGAGTCAGCCTTACACTCACAAAACATGTGTCTACAGGCGGAAGCAAAACTGCATGGGAGCTGGAAAAACATCCTTCAAAAACAAACAAGTCAAGTCAAGATAAAAAAAATGGTTTACTAAAACCACAGATGATCTCACTTGTTTGTGACAAAATCAGAAAAAAAGACTTAAAAAAGACTTTGTAGACATCACTCATACGTCATTATTCTTCCCTTAAGAAGTTAGTAGGAAAAGGCCATCACAGAGGCAAATATTTGTGTTTTAAAATAAAAATGTACCGGTGTGGTACAGAATGACGTGTAGTTCTGTGAAATCCTCAACTTTGAATTATTCAGATTTTTATGCTAAATAACCTTTATAACTCTTCAGTCTGGTTTGATTCTACACAGTGTCTGTCTGAGAGACAGTAAGAGTATAAGAGGAAGTTAAGTCTTTAACTGGTTATGTCTAAAGAAGCCTACGTCTCAAATGCTCAAACTCCTGAAGAAGCTCCTTTCTTCCTCTCTCCCTTCTGTTGACAGGCCATTGCACTAATGATGATGTTAACCAGAGTCTAAAGTGCTACTGAAAACATTTGATTGTGGCCTCTTCTCAAAAGTGAGGAAATCAGACACAAAGCCCTGGCTCTCTACAAGATAGCATTATGTAGTATTTTCCACCAATACAGAAAAATACCTATACTTTGATTTTCTGGTTACAATTTTTTATTACAAAGTATAAGAAAATGATGAATTAACCTACAAGTCTTTGGTAAAATCAAAGGAAACTGGACACATGGAAATGGATAAAATTTCACACAAAAAGGGAGCAGGCTAAGGACTCACCTCAGAAGCTGTGAGGATGAAGCACTGACTACTGTACAACATTGCTGCTTGGGGGTTGAATTTATACCGACATGGACAGTGTGACTCGAACTGAACATGGACCAGAGAACGCAAAGGAGAGAGTTACCTGAGGAGATAAGAAAATTATAAACAAGCATGTTAATGGTAAACGCTATAAGATCCTTTTCAAGCAGCTTGATGTTCAGGTTACAACAGCTGCAGATATTATTAGAAGGTTTAATGTCCATATGGCTATAGCTAACTTCTCTGGAGGGGGCTACAAGAGTAAAACTGACCCCAGAAAGGGCAGAAAGATGGTAAGAACTGTATACAAAAAGCTGAACTCCAAGGTCAAGGTCCATCCGTGTCTGATCGCATCATCCGTTGCTTTTCAGTGACAGTCAGCACATTGGAGGAAGCCCTACTGTTGGAAGAAAAACATGTGTTTGTCTCTACTCGGCTTGACTATTGCAACTCATTATACATTGGAGTTAATCACTCATCCCTCGTCCAAAATGCTGCTGCCAGGCACGAAATTGAATCACATCACACCAGTATAAGCTTCTCTTCAGGGGCATCCTTTTGGCTACAGGATTGAGTTTAAATCTTATACTGTTTGTTTTTAAGTCTCTGAATAGTTTAGCCCCCTTTTATCTAACTGATGTCTTACACCCTTATTCTCCTTCACGATCACTGAGGTCCTCTGAACAGATGTTATTGGTCATGCTGAGGTCCAGACTTAAGCTTAGGGGAGACTGTGCTTTTGCAGTAGCTGCCACTAAGATTTGGAATAGTCTACCTTTTTATATTAGGTAATCATCAACTTTGGTCACTTTTAAATTCCACCTGTCTTTCTGAATTGCTTTCTAAACTTGTACAGTATGTATCTATTTTGGTGTAATTATTTACTGTATATACTGTATCTTATAAAAGAAAATCTTGAGATGAGACAAGACTATTGCTAAGAGATCTTTTCAAGTTGGTAGAGGGGGTCTCGCCCTCCTCTTAACCATTTCAGGTTAACGGCCCACGCCCACGGTCCTCTCACCTCTCACTCGTGTGAATGCTTTTGTCAGACACAGTTCCTGCACTCTTAGCTCTTATAAATTTTTACATTTTTCTCACTTTAAATTTCCAATAAAAGAAAACTTTTTATGTCCAAATCTCATTGAAGACTTTCATCCCGAAGGGTTATCAACAGAAGAAATGAGTACACGGGCAATCCTAGCACCGAGAAATGATGCAGTCAAACAAAATTAACGCGAAAATTGTCAATACATAGCAAATTGGTTAAATGCGTATCAATAGACTATGCTGAAACAGCTGGTGGTGATGGTGTGGAAGATGAAAACACCAACTTACAATATCCCATAGAATATCTACAACCGTGAACAGAGTTCAGTCTTCCACTGGCCAAATTGCTGTTGAAAGAAGGATGTATTGTAATGTTATTGCGTAATTTACATATGAGTGATGGGCTATGCAATAGGACAAGATTAGTTAATTTAATTTTCTTTCAATTTATTATGTTTTACTATGGTTAATTACTCACTGTAATGTAAAATTGTTAGGTCTATTATGTATATGTGACAATTCCCATGAAAATAGCAATCTGTTTAAATTGTACATCTGCGAGTAGCAGAGCTGCGAAGTGGCTAGCGTGGGGGTTGGCGAGCAAAGTGAGCAGGTGGCAGAGCCCCCTAGTATGTATACTGTGTATATATATATATATATGGTTGAAATGGTTTACTGTCAAATAATGCAAAGAGTACGCGACACGGTGGTCGGACTCATCTCGGGCAAGGAGGGTGAGCTAGCATACAGGGACGAGGTGGAGCGAATGTCAGAGTGGTGCACAGTCAATAACCTGCTCCTCAACAACAAAAAAACAAAGGAGCTTGTTATTGACTTTAGGAAAAACAAAACTGACATCCAGCCACTCATCATTGGCGGGGCACGTGTGGAGAGGGTCCCGGTGTTCAGGTTTCTGGGTATGGAGCTGGAGGATGACCTGACCTGGAGTGCCAACACCAAGGAGCTGCTAAAGAAGGCGCAGCAGAGACTGTATTTTCTGAGAATTCTCAGAAAGAACCACCTCCCAAAAAATCTGCTCCTTGCTTTTTATCATTGTTCCATCGAAGAGTGTGCTCACGTACGGACTGTGTATGTGGTACGGCAGCTGCACTTCCTCAGAAAAGAAAGCGCTCCACAGGGTCGTCAGGATAGCGGAGAGAACAATTGGTTGTACCCTCCACACTCTGGAACAAATCTACACCTCCCGAAGCCGCAAAAAAGCAATAGACATTTCACAGGACTCATCACATCCCGGTCATTGCCTCTTCCAGCTTTTGCCATCGGGCAAGAGATACAGAGCTATGAAAACTAGGACAAACCGCCTTAAAAACAGCTTTTATCCGAAAGCAATCATGGCCCTGAACTCAAAATAAAACTGCTCCATATTATTCTTCCAATGTGCAATATAGACCGTAAGTCAACAAGTGCAATTTGTATATTTATTACTATTCGGTTTATTATTATATTCTGTCTTCTTGTCTTTTTAACTCTTATTCCTCACACTGAGTCGATTGCACCTTCAATTTCGTTGTTCCTTTGTAAAAGTGACAATGACAATAAAGATCTATCTATCTATCTATCTATCTATCTATCTATCTATCTATCTATCTATCTATCTATCTATCTATCTATCTAATTCTGGGCTCATCAGGCATACACACTCTACTGCACTCCCTCTCGGGAATCGAACCTCGGACGTCAGTGCTAGAGGCGAAGCTTCTAACGTTGTGCCACGGCGTGTATGTAATTACCCCGATCTACATGCTGTCAAATAAACGAACCACACGCCATGGGTGGAAAATGAAACTTTCAAAGAAAGGAACGCCATACCTAATGAGAAACATAGCAGAGGTTTGGTTATGTTTTGGCACTGCTTAGCTGTGTCTGACATAGGGTGCCTCGCATCTGTGCAAGGAACAGTGAAATCTCAAGACTACCAAGTCATTCTGGAGCAAAATGTACTGCCCAGTGTCAGAAAGCTCTGTCTCAGTTGCAGGTCATGCATGGATGATGACCCAAAATACACAACTAAAAGCACCCAGAAATGGCTAAGAACAAAACATTGGACTATTCTGAAGTGGCCTTCTATGAGCCATGACTTGAATCCTATTGGACATCTATGGAAAGAACTGAAACATGCTGTCTGGAAAAGGCTTCCTTCAAACCTGACAAGCTGGAGCTGTTTGCTCATGAAGAGAGGGACAAACTATCTGTTCACGGATGCAGAAGTCTCACCCAGAGCTCCAGGGATATCTTGTTTGCAGTTTTTGCCTCTAAAGGTTGTACAATATTTGGTTAAGGGTCCATCATTTTTCTCCATG
Source organism: Erpetoichthys calabaricus (assembly GCF_900747795.2). Lineage (NCBI taxonomy): Eukaryota > Metazoa > Chordata > Cladistia > Polypteriformes > Polypteridae > Erpetoichthys > Erpetoichthys calabaricus. The sequence continues at coordinate 91,944,617 of NC_041405.2, read as the reverse complement.
CCACTTTCATTTGTGCTATTATTTGAAATATTCTGTTGAATCAAAACTTTAAAGCAAAGTCTGTTTTTGTTAAATATGGAATAAACAACAGTTTCTTTTGTCAGTTTCAAGTTATATCTGAGTTTTTCTTGAAGTGGTGCCAACAAATTTGTCCTAGTCTGCATTTCTGCTACTTTATAGAAAGCACATTGTCCACAAGGAAAGACAAAGAAAGGAAACTATATTACACACAGCAGTTGATATCACTCTTCAAGACAGGGACTGCTCTATGAATAACATTTGCTTTATCCATCCATTTTCTGAATCCTCTTCTTTTATAGGTTTACGGGTAGATGGAGCATCTGGCCTGAGCCTGAAGCCAGTCGTTGATAAGATGCCTGTTCATCTCAGGGCACATTCTCTGGGGAATACTCTCATTAACAAACCTGCCTTTTAAACCAACATGTAAGTGTTTGGCACATGGGTGGAAACAAGGGCAGAATATTCAAAGCCACACGGAGAAATCAGTCTAGAAAATAAACCTGGCCACTGACTTTTAATGGCACCACAGCAAATAGTAAACATTTATCTTATTAGTGACAGCCTTAAAGATCAGATGAACTGGTGGAGTACAAAGGAATGCTGAGGTCACCCACCTTAAACAAATAACTTTTAAGTTCTGAACAATCTCTTGAAGGGCAACATGTAATGGCAGTACAGAGTAAAACAATATTATCTAAAGATAAAGCATTTCACAATTCAGCTATACAGTATGTGTGTTATCACCTTAATGATTCTGCACTAAGTGCAACAATAATAATGGGCCTTTTCTTTTAAAGAAAAATTATACACCAAAACCTGTGTTTGCAGTAACAGTACATATATTTTGACAATGGAATTCTTGTGGACACCTCATATACTTCAATGTGAAGTTATTAAATAACATTACACAAAATGGAAATGACAGCACAAGCAGCTAGTGCCCCATCGTCGTTTGTTCCAAGTGCTTCAGTTAGTACACTCTCTTAGCTCATAATCTGTGTTGTCCATGCACACTTCTCACTGTCACCAAAGCGATCCGACACTTTTCTTTTGACTCTAGCTGGCTGTCAGCCCAGTGGATTATAACTTTATTTTTTTATTAAGAGGAACAGAACTTATATGGTGGGGGGGTCACGGGGGTGTGCAATAATGAGGAAACATGGGGAGCCCCACAGCCTAAATTACAAGGCAGTCAGGAAGTGTTTTGATGCTGTTTGCCTACCCTTTCGTTGATATCTTTGCCTGGCGTGTATAACAAAGTGGCTGGATATGGGAAGGAGGGTATCCGGGGGGCTGGGGTATTCATTTTTTGTCCACACAGTACAGACAGATCACAGGCATGGGGGTCTTTGCATAACAGTCTTCGGACACATACAACCAAGCAAAGCAGCTGAAGCTGAAACTTTATCAGCCATTAAAAAGTGCCTGAGTGAGACATAAGGACAGCATGGACACTAACCAAGCAAATCTGATGGACTGAATGGTTTCCTTTCATTTGTCAAACCTCTGATGATCTTATAAATAGATGAATGAATACTAAAAGTTAAAAGTGAAATGGATCTTAAAACTCAAAAAGGGAGAGGAGAGCTTTTATTGCAAAGGCAGCCATGACCTGGCCACCCACTTTTTGCACTTGTACAGTAGATATTTACAGTCCTTCTATTACTTCACTAGGATTACATGCTAATGAACAGAGGAGCAATTCTGGCACTTAGTGTTTGAACCTGGAAATTCACTTATCACAGTAGCGTATTGTCTGTGCAGTTTGTTAGTTCCTTTAGGAAGGCAGTGCGGCCTAGTGGCTAAAGCACTCTTCTTTAAACTCCATGAGAGCTGCTGCACTTCCCACCATCAAGTCATTGTGTATAGCTGAGCTACAAAGTTAGCTCATGAGACATCTTTAAACATGTTCCAACATTGGGACTTAAAAATGGTGATGGCAAAGAATTTGTCTGCCCTGTATTATGAATGGATTAGTGCAGATAGTACTGGTTTTTGGTAGGAATGTTTGAGCCCGTCACTTTGCACGTTTTTTTGGACTGGAAAAAGTCTAGAATTTAGGCGTGAATGAAATGAAAGAAAACAAAACAAAACTAAACAAGGGGAGGTCACAAAGAAATACCACTGATAAGAAGCAATACAGTGGCTGGGAATGAACACTTTTAAGATCCTCCAGGATACCTTCAAATCTGAACCTCAACAGAGTCATTTTAACTTTGGCAAAATATATTTTTCAACAAGCAATAAGTGTATGCTAGCTATATTTGACCTCGCTAATCTTAAGAACTTCAATCAACACAACTGTGTAGAACTTTATCATGATCAATGCTACACATCTTGAAAATAATTCAGCTAAATGTATTAATATTGATAATTCATTGATGAAAGTAACTGGGAATATTGGGTAAGGCAAATACGATATATACACTAAGTACATAAACATTCTTAAACTTACTTAATTGAATTCAGGATCGCAGGAGGCTGTAGTCTATTCCAGGAGCACTTGGTACAATGCATGAACCAATTCAGGACAGGCGGTCAGTTGATTGCAGGGTTAAACAAAATACCTAGTAATATTTTAAAAAAGAGTTAGAGACAATGACTATAGATGAGACGAGTAGGAGGCGCTACTATTACAAAGATGGTCATATAAATATAGCTCTGCAAGTGTACTGGAGAGAAAAGTGAGTCTACCTTTCATCACTACATGTCTATGGTGAGGGAATGTGCAAGGGTTTCGTGTTGCCATTGTTGACCTTGGAAGTCCTTACTGGAAGTAATTGTAGGACATTATTTAAAAGGCCTTCCTTCCACTTGAAACAATTAAGCTTGGAGTTGACAGGTGGCAAGGTCCCAACTTGTGAGAAGAGGAAGGAAGAAGCCACAGTGATGGAGAGTGTGGTTTTTAAAGATAGTGAAGGTGCAAAACAATGCTTGAGCTATGCTTTTAGTTGCCAAACTCCATCTAGTATGCAATTGTCAGGTAATCCATCGACATTAAGTCCACCTGACAAGAGCTCAGGGCAGCTTGAGCACCATTAAAGAGTCTGACATAATAAACAGATTGTCATAATGGGTGTAAGTCAAGATGGATTTCAAATAAAAGTGGACAGAGGGAATACTAAAAGAGAACATGGAGGAGAAGCCACAGGAAAAGCCCATAAATAATCGTACCACTAGACAGTTGTACAGTAGATAGTTTTGAAGAAAATAAAAGTAGTGATACTGTGTGGAATTCTATATACATTATTATCTGAAGGAGGGATTTGTTAAAACAGATTTACAGTTTATTATGTCCTGGCTATTGATATTTTGTTCAGTCCACTAGGGCCAATACATTTTCAAATGTTTTACAATTAAGACTAGGGTCTGTATTATATTTTTGGTGCCAAAAACAGGTTAAAGGAATGGCATTATGTTATATGTTGGTGAATAAAACCAACACACAAAGTGCATCTCCATTCTGGCATGTGGGGGCAGAAAGAAAAGAATCATGGAAAACAGATTTTAGTTTAACTTGTGCAGTAGCAGTTGGAGCAGTGTGCGCTGATTTAGAGAATGTGCTCAGTTTTGTGAAAAATTTATTAAGAAAAAGGAGTATATGGCACTTTTGAAGTGATAATTTTCAAAAGTAGAATGGAAAAGAATTCATAGTATGGAATGGAAAAGCAGTGTTTGAAAGTGAGGAAGAAAGAGAAGGTGGAGAAGAAAACCAAGAAACTGAGGAAAATGAGGCTGAAATTGAAAGAGAGGAAGGAAGTAAATTGCAAACACAAGAAAAGAAGAAATCAAGCAGATGAGAGATGAAGAGGAAAATGAAGAAGGAAAAGTAAAAAGAGGACTATGAGTAGCACCATGAAGAGAAAAGTGGGAATACAATTAGAATGGAGTAAGGCACTGTTAGTATGATGAAGGAAGAAAGTATCATGAAGGAGAAAGTGGAAGTGAAAATTCTGGATGAAGAAACAGAAATAATAGATAAGAAAATATTTGTCAAAAAATGCAAAATTGTTGTAAAAAATTGGATAACACAAGGGACATTTAAAATCAAGGATATTGAGATTAAGAAGCAAGTAAAAGGTAAAGAATCTAAGGTCCTAATGATTCTTGGTTGCTAGATTGAGAAACACTTTTTTAATGTCTTTTAAGCACAGGGAAAAAAATGAACATGTGAAACATCCGTAATGTAATAAGCCACCAAGAAAAGTAACATTGCAACAATGCACGCTACGATCTGATTGTTGTAAACAGAAGTGAAAACAAAATCAATGCCGGTGCATTCTTTAACTGCCTTGTAGCGCAATGGTAGTGCTACTGTTTTGCAGTAAGGAGACTGTGGAAGATTTTGGGTTTGCTTCCCGGTTTCTCCCTGTGTGGATAGCACTTTGAATACTGAAAACACTGGTATATCAATGTAATGAAGTATTATTATTCTTATGCGTCCAGCGCTCTCTCTCTCGCGCGCCTGTATGCGTGTGTGTGTCACTCGCTTTCTCTCGCTCGCTGCACGTGTTCCTGCAGGCATACCAGTAAGTAAATGAAAAGATGGAACTCTGGAGAGAGCAACATACAACTGTCCGTGACTGAAAACTAGTTTTGGCAGATACATGCACATCTTTTTGAAAGTTTGGCCCTGTGCCTTATCAATTGTCATCGCAAAGGCAAATCTAACAGGAAATTGTCTTCGTGTTAAAGTAAAAGGCAAATTATCCGCGACAAACAAACTGTTTTACATGCTGCATACCAACCCGCGGTGTAGTATACGCCGCATAATCATGTTTTTTAAGCAGAGGGAAAAAATGAACATTTGCAAAATCCGTAACGCCGCTTTCAGTAAGTACAATGCACACGTGTTTAATTTGTCAGCCACTTTTTGCCAGCCGTCTTTTCTGGTTTGGGCTGCTTTTGCAGGGTTACCGCTTGTGCATATTAAATCTTGAAATCCTTCGAGTAACTAATTAACTAACACCCACCCACCCAGCTTGTGAGAAAAAAATGTGCCCGTTCTTTCATCATTTTGTTGCAGCCTATCAAAGACTTGCTGATCATGTTTTCTAGAGTCAATATACAGTGGAACCTCGGTTCACGACCATAATTCATTCCAAACCTCTGGTCGTAAACCGATTTGGTTGTGAACCGAAGCAATTTTCCCCATAGGATTGTATGTAAATACAATTAATCCATTCCAGACCATACGAACTGTATGTAAATATATTTTTTTAAAGATTTTTAAGCACAGATATAGTTAATCATTACACCATAGAATGCACAGTGTAATAGTAAAAACATTGAATAACACTGACACAAACACCCAGGCTCCCTGCTCAGCTGCATGCTCTCACACGAGCTTCCCCCCCCCCCCCTCTCTCTCAGCAGCACGCGAGCCTCCCCAGCCCCCCCCTCTATCTCAGCAGCACGCGAGCCTCCCCAGCCCCCCCCCCTCTCTCTCTCTCTCAGCAGCACCAGAGCCTCCCCAGCCCCCCCCTCTCTCTCTCTCTCAGCAGCACGCGAGCCCCCTCCCCCTCTGTCTCTCAGAAGCACGTGAGCCCTCTCTCTCTCTGTAACATTGCAGCAGTTGTGTAAACACTTTTTTTTTAAATGAGTTTTAAGCACAGGGGGAAAAAAGGAACATTTGAACAAATCCGAACTTCATTTAAATGCCAACCAAGTTAGTAACATTGCAGGAGTTCACCATTTTTAATCAGGCGACTGACAGTAGTGGAGTCAGGCACAGAGAAGGTCAGCTGCTGAGAAAGCGTCTCAACTGTTGCAGGGCGGTGAAGCAGGTGAGACGCTAATGAAAAAGAGGCACAGGGCTTATTGGTTTTTAAAGACTGCTTCCTTCATTGTGTTTTAACCTCAGTTTTAAAGGATTGTGCGGCTCTCTCTGTCATGCTGCCTGTGTGTGCGCCTCTGTCTCTCTGTGGCGCTGCCTGTGTGTGTGTGGCTCTCTCTCTCACGCTGCCTGTGTGTGCCTCTGTCTCTCTCTGGCGCTGCCTCTGTTTGAACCAAGGTTCCACTGAGGTTGACTAATGAAAAGTTAACGTGGCTCAGAGCTGCATGTGGACTGTGGCACAGACAAACAGAAATGACGGCATGTTTTCCGAGGCGTTGTGTCCGAGTTGGAGGGCGTGGCTCTGTGAGTTGTCGTCGTATCCAATGGTCTTAGAGTTGGTGGGCGTGGCTCCTTCCTGCGTGCGCCATGGGTGTCTTACTTGTCGGCGGCTTAGTGAATCCACGCCCCTTCCGGCGTGCTTTCCATGGGTGGCTACTTGTCTTCTGGCTTAGTGAATTATATATATAGATACACTATAAATGTAATTACCTTCTTTGGTTCCTTTCTTTTCATTATTTTTTGTGGTGATGAAAACATCTTGATTAAAAATTACAGGTTTTGACTGAAGCAATCCTTTTGTTGTTCCAAAATTTGATATTGTTATGCTTTGATATATAAACTGGTTTTAACTTAGAAAAGACATATCTGAATACAAATCATCTTCAGTTTGACAACAAGATACTGCCATTCAGCAAATAAAGCAAGCAGCATACAGCAATAAAAAAATAAATAAATAAAGAATTATCTTAATTTCTTTTTGGCCAGCTAGATCATGACAAACAATGAAAATGACATCGGAAATAAACCAAAAGTGAAAAACTAGACCATAAGAATTTTTTGTGAACTGATAAGTAGTGATAAAATATGAGTTAGCAAGTATTACAGGAACAAGCAAAATGCATTAAAAAAAGTAAATGGAATAGGCAACATATGGAGAAATGTTACAAATAAAACATGACAGAAATTGGTTCATCTTGCTCTTTATTATTATGATCTATAAGTAAATGAATAAGAACAAAAAACAAAAACAAAATTTACAAAATAAAATAATATTAAGAGTGAAAGTGGTGTTTCGATGTCAGCAACACAGAGAAAGAAAAAATGAATTATTAATAGTGAAGTTTTAAATACAGAGATAATAAAAAAGGAAAATACCACTAATTTTAAATATTTATAAGGAGAGGTGAAAGGAAGAAAAACAAAATCTAGGGGTTCAGGGTGAACATAATTAACATTAATGGAAAGGTCTTGGTGAAAGAGGAAAATGAATAAAATTGTTAAATATGTTAATGAGACAAGTACACCAAGAAGTGAATTGGAAAAGGTTTTCTAAAAAAGGCCTTTTTTGGTGGAAACTATGATCACCTTACCTGATAATACTAGAGAATAATGCTAGATCTGGAATGAGAATCAAATAAAAAATAAAAGTAAAAATACCCAGGGGCTTTAATGTGCTTGATTATTAAGGTATTTTAGGCATAGGAAGGAAAAATGAAACAAAGCAGTAAGAATGTCTCATTGGGAACCGTGGCAATCTGTGCAATGTCATTTCTGATGATAAAGTAATCTGTGTCTAATCTAATAAAAGTACAGGAAAGAGGAATAGGTACAAATATAAATGATAAGCATAAAGTCAATCAAATAGCTATGTGTATGTATTTAATTTTATATACTTTGTCACAATAACGAGTCACAGACATTGTAAAGGTTTGGGGCAGCCACCCATATATTGTTTCCTGGCTGCAAAACTGATTTAAATTTGAACAGAGATGTTCATAGAGCAGAGTCCAAAACAGACCTGGCTTGTATTGAGGCAAGATGGTGGTTTCAAAGGGCAGTACTGGAAATGACGTCATTGGCACGAGAACTGGAAGTGATGTCAGCGTGACCAGAAGTGACGTCATCATCGGCGCTGGAACCGGAAGTGGTGTCTTCAGGGACCGGAAGTGGCATCATCAATGGTGCCAGAAATGGAAGTTTCATCTTTGGGACCAGAAAAGATGTCATCAGTGGCGCCGGAACCATGTGGGATTTCCCGTGGATGGTCTGCAAGAGACTGAGAGAGACAGCACACTCCACCACCCCCTGGTCTGATGTAGAATTACTGCCATTTAGGCCCTTCAGCTGTTTCCCAATTGCACATGTGTGACAACTTATATAGAACTACTAGCAAAATACCCGCGCTTCGCAGCAGAGAAGTAGTGTGTTAAAGAGGTTATGAAAAAAAAAGGAAACATTTTAAAAATAACGTAACATGATTGTCAATGTAATTGTGTTGTCATTGTTATAAGTGTTGCTGTCTTTTTATATATATATATATATATATATATATATATATATATATATATATATATATATATATATATTATATATATAATATACACACACACATAAACATTTATATACATATACATATATATACATATCTACATATACACATATCTACATATATATACACACATACATAAACACACACATAAGACTTATTGACTGAAACGGGCTTTCACGAAAAAAGTTAGGGCTTTGCTACAGGATACACCCTCCACAAGTTAACCAAGTAAAAATAAAATATATATTTCTGTTTTATTTAAACCTTTTAAGTTCATATGCATAGCCCCATTTGGCTGTTTAATTTTTTTTTTCTTTCTTCAGTAATATTTAATCTCCTTAAAGAAAAAGAACATATCCATTTTACTTTTTTTGTATCTCTGTAGTAATATTTTAGTGTAAAAGAATAACCAGTATTTAAACCTTTTATGTTACTTTATACATTTATTTTACACAATGTTGAAAAATTAATAAGAAAGCTACATATTTTGGCAGCTGCTGCTTTCATTTTCAATGAAATGAAAAAAGCTCTCCAAGAGAAAACGTCAATGAAGAAGAAACAGTTTGCACTATCTAAAAAGGAGAAACCTTCATTTATAAAAGTTTGCTGCAGATGACTTAACTGAAAATAAATGAATAGTTCCTATGTGTATAATACATATTTATCTATTTGACTTATGCCTTTATTCCACCAACTTACAACATCTGAAGTACAATTTGTTACATTACTTTTGTTTTTTGCAGCACAGGCAGGTGACGTGACTTCCTCAGGGTCACACAGTGGTGTCAGTACCAGGATTTGAACTGACAAGCTCCGGGTTTGCTGAAATATTACTGAAGAAAGAAAAAAAACGAAAACGGGCAAATGGGGCTATGCATACAAATGTCCATCCGTCCATTATCCAACCTGCTATATCCTAAATACAGGAGCCAATAAGTAGATATGTATATATACAGTATATATATATATATATATATATATATATGTATGTATATATCTATGTCTATATATATATATATATATGTAAATTTGTATATGTATATATATGTTTATGTGGATGTGTATATACGTATGTATATGTAGATATGTATATACAGTGGTGTGAAAAACTATTTGCCCCCTTCCTGATTTCTTATTCTTTTGCATGTTTGTCACACAAAATGTTTCTGATCATCAAACACATTTAACCATTAGTCAAATATAACACAAGTAAACACAAAATGCAGTTTTGTAAATGGTGGTTTTTATTATTTAGGGAGAAAAAAAATCCAAACCTACATGGCCCTGTGTGAAAAAGTAATTGCCCCCTGAACCTAATAACTGGTTGGGCCACCCTTAGCAGCAATAACTGCAATCAAGCGTTTGCGATAACTTGCAATGAGTCTTTTACAGCGCTCTGGAGGAATTTTGGCCCACTCATCTTTGCAAAATTGTTGTAATTCAGCTTTATTTGAGGGTTTTCTAGCATGAACCGCCTTTTTAAGGTCATGCCATAGCATCTCAATTGGATTCAGGTCAGGACTTTGACTAGGCCACTCCAAAGTCTTCATTTTGTTTTTCTTCAGCCATTCAGAGGTGGATTTGCTGGTGTGCTTTGGGTCATTGTCCTGTTGCAGCACCCAAGATCGCTTCAGCCTGAGTTGACGAACAGATGGCCGGACATTCTCCTTCAGGATTTTTTGGTAGACAGTAGAATTCATGGTTCCATCTATCACAGCAAGCCTTCCAGGTCCTGAAGCAGCAAAACAACCCCAGACCATCACACTACCACCACCATATTTTACTGTTGGTATGATGTTCTTTTTCTGAAATGCTGTGTTCCTTTTACGCCAGATGTAACGGGACATTTGCCTTCCAAAAAGTTCAACTTTTGACTCATCAGTCCACAAGGTATTTTCCCAAAAGTCTTGGCAATCATTGAGATGTTTCTTAGCAAAATTGAGACGAGCCCTAATGTTCTTTTTGCTTAACAGTGGTTTGCGTCTTGGAAATCTGTCATGCAGGCCGTTTTTGCCCAGTCTCTTTCTTATGGTGGAGTCGTGAACACTGACCTTAATTGAGGCAAGTGAGGCCTGCAGTTCTTTAGACGTTGTCCTGGGGTCTTTTGTGACCTCTCGGATGAGTCGTCTCTGCGCTCTTGGGGTAATTTTGGTCGGCCGGCCACTCCTGGGAAGGTTCACCACTGTTCCATATTTTTGCCATTTGTGGATAATGGCTCTCACTGTGGTTCGCTGGAGTCCCAAAGCTTTAGAAATGGCTTTACCAGACTGATAGATCTCAATTACTTCTGTTCTCATTTGTTCCTGAATTTCTTTGGATCTTGGCATGATGTCTATCTTTTGAGGTGCTTTTGGTCTACTTCTCTGTGTCAGGCAGCTCCTATTTAAGTGATTTCTTGATTGAAACAGGTGTGGCAGTAATCAGGCCTGGGGGAGGCTACGGAAATTGAACTCAGGTGTGATACACCACAGTTAGGTTATTTTTTAACAAGGGGGCAATTACTTTTTCACACAGGGCCATGTACGTTTGGATTTTTTTTCTCCCTAAATAATAAACACCATCATTGAAAAACTGCATTTTGTGTTTACTTGTGTTATATTTGACTAATGGTTAAATGTGTTTGATGATCAGAAACATTTTGTGTGACAAACATGCAAAAGAATAAGAAATCAGGAAGGGGGCAAATAGTTTTTCACACCACTGTATATATGTATATGTATATATATGTTTATGTGTGTGTGTGTGCATGTTATATATATAAAAGACAGCAACACTCATAACAATGACAACACAATTACATTGACAATCATGTTACGTTATTTTTAAAATGTTTCCTTTTCTTTTTCATAACCTCTTTAACACACTACTTCTCCGCTGCGAAGCGCGGGTATTTTGCTATTTATCTCTTTATATAAAGGAGAGTTGGGATCCGAGAGACTGTGTTTGTGGAGGGATGGAGAGTTAAGGCAGGTGTTGGAGTCACGTGATCATCTCCCCTCCCATTCACCTCATTTCATTCAATTCATTTCGCTCGAGCTGAGCTCCGCAGTTGGCGCGGTCTTGCTGTTCTTGATTTGCTTTTCACATGGCCAAGTATACGTTGCATGCTCAAGAGTAAGCTCAGCGCACAACTTGGTCATATTACAACCGGAGGGGCGAACTGACAACATGGTATACAAAGAGATCCTTAACAAATAATTATTGGTAAAATTTCCCTCAGTTTATTATATAAAATTTTAAAGCAGTACTACGCCGCTGCAAAGCGCGGGTATTTTGCTCTATATATATGTGTGTGAATGTATATATGTATATATGTATGTCTATATTTATATCTATATCTATATATATATATATATATATATATATATGTGTAGATATGTAAATTTGTATATGTGTATGTATATATATATATATATATATATATATATGTATATATATAATGTATATATATGTATATATGTATATGTGGATGTGTATATGTATATATATGTATATGTAGATATGTGTATATGTAGATATGTATATATATGTATATATGTTTATGTATATATATGGTTACATAACCTCTTTAACACACTACTTCTCCGCTGCAAAGCGCGGGTATTTTGCTATATATATATATAAAAGACAGCAACACTTATAACAATGACAATACAATTACATTGACAATCATGTTACGTTATTTTTAAAATGTTTCCTTTTTTTTTCATAACCTCTTTAACACACTACTTCTCCGCTGCGAAGCGCGGGTATTTTGCTAGTATATATATATATATATATATATATATATATATATATATATACATATACATATATATATATATATATATATATATATATATATATATATATATATACACATACACATATACAAATTTACATATCTACACATATATATATATATATATAGATATAGATATAAATATAGACATACATATATACATACATACATTCACACACATATATATAGAGCAAAATACCCGCGCTTCGCAGCGGAGAAGTAGTGTGTTAAAGAGGTTATGAAAAAGAAAAGGAAACATTTTAAAAATAACGTAACATGATTGTCAATGTAATTGTGTTGTCATTGTTATGAGTGTTGCTGTCTTTTATATATATAACATGCACACACACACACATAAACATATATATACATATACATATATATATACATATCTACATATACATACGTATATACACATCCACATAAACATATATATACATATACAAATTTACATATCTACATATATATATATATATATAGACATAGATATATACATACATTCACATATATATATATATATAATGCTTAGACTTACAAGAATCAAAGGCAATATATAGCAGCACATTCGGGGGGGGGGGTGGGTGGAGGTGACTAAGTCCGTATGATCAAAAAGGAGGGGGGGGGGTGTTTATCGTTAAATTAAAGTGCATATGTCCTAAGCATTATCCTCTGATGAAGACCCCTGATAGGGGTTGAAAGCTCAGGAATAAAAACTATTTTATGATACGTGATTCGTTTTTTCTCCCTTTGTGGATCTCCAACTGCAAATATGCAAACCGTATCACAGACCTTCTCTTCCATTCATATATATATATATATATATATATATATATATATATATATATACTGTATATATACATATCTACTTATTGGCTCCTGTATTTAGGATATGGCAGGTTGGATAATGGATGGATGGACATTTGTATGCATAGCCCTATTTGCCCATTTTCGTTTTTTTTCTTTCTTCAGTAATATTTCAGCAAACCCGGAGCTTGTCAGTTCAAATCCTGGTACTGACACCACTGTGTGACCCTGAGGAAGTCACTTCACCTGCCTGTGCTGCAAAAAACAAAAGTAATGTAACAAATTGTACTTCAGATGTTGTAAGTTGGTGGAATAAAGGCATAAGTCAAATAGATAAATATGTATTATACACATAGGAACTATTCATTCAAGCGTTTGCGATAACTTGCAATGAGTCTTTTACAGCGCTCTGGAGGAATTTTGGCCCACTCATCTTTGCAAAATTGTTGTAATTCAGCTTTATTTGAGGGTTTTCTAGCATGAACCGCCTTTTTAAGGTCATGCCATAGCATCTCAATTGGATTCAGGTCAGGACTTTGACTAGGCCACTCCAAAGTCTTCATTTTGTTTTTCTTCAGCCATTCAGAGGTGGATTTGCTGGTGTGTTTTGGGTCATTGTCCTGTTGCAGCACCCAAGATCGCTTCAGCTTGAGTTGACGAACAGATGGCCTGACATTCTCCTTCAGGATTTTTTGGTAGACAGTAGAATTCATGGTTCCATCTATCACAGCAAGCCTTCCAGGTCCTGAAGCAGCAAAACAACCCCAGACCACCACACTACCACCACCATATTTTACTGTTGGTATGATGTTCTTTTTCTGAAATGCTGTGTTCCTTTTACGCCAGATGTAACAGGACATTTGCCTTCCAAAAAGTTCAACTTTTGACTCATCAGTCCACAAGGTATTTTCCCAAAAGTCTTGGCAATCATTGAGATGTTTCTTAGCAAAATTGAGACGAGCCCTAATGTTCTTTTTGCTTAACAGTGGTTTGCGTCTTGGAAATCTGCCATGCAGGCCGTTTTTGCCCAGTCTCTTTCTTATGGTGGAGTCGTGAACACTGACCTTAATTGAGGCAAGTGAGGCCTGCAGTTCTTTAGACGTTGTCCTGGGGTCTTTTGTGACCTCTCGGATGAGTCGTCTCTGCGCTCTTGGGGTAATTTTGGTCGGCCGGCCACTCCTGGGAAGGTTCACCACTGTTCCATGTTTTTGCCATTTGTGGATAATGGCTCTCACTGTGGTTCGCTGGAGTCCCAAAGCTTTAGAAATGGCTTTATAACCTTTACCAGACTGATAGATCTCAATTACTTCTGTTCTCATTTGTTCCTGAATTTCTTTGGATCTTGGCATGATGTCTAGCTTTTGAGGTGCTTTTGGTCTACTTCTCTGTGTCAGGCAGCTCCTATTTAAGTGATTTCTTGATTGAAACAGGTGTGGCAGTAATCAGGCCTGGGGGTGGCTACGGAAATTGAACTCAGGTGTGATACACCACAGTTAGGTTATTTTTTAACAAGGGGGCAATTACTTTTTCACACAGGGCCATGTAGGTTTGGATTTTTTTTCTCCCTAAATAATAAACACCATCATTTAAAAACTGCATTTTGTGTTTACTTGTGTTATATTTGACTAATGGTTAAATGTGTTTGATGATCAGAAACATTTTGTGTGACAAACATGCAAAAGAATAAGAAATCAGGAAGGGGGCAAATAGTTTTTCATATATATATATATATGTAAATTTGTATATGTATATATATGTTTATGTGGATGTGTATATACGTATGTATATGTAGATATGTAGATATATATATATATATATATATATATATATATATATATATATATATATATATATACATATATACATACATATACACACATACATGCAGTTTCAATAACATAGAAATCAATATAAGCATTAACATCATTATCATATGAGAATATGAAGTAATATATAAGAAGCACATTTCATATAAATATAAATTATTAAACAGTAAAATCTTCTTCTGTAATTTGCTACCGTGGCAATTTGTGTGTCTGTCCAGGATTTTAAATCACCTGTAGCTCGCAAACCGTTTCACCTATTGACTTGAAATCTGGTACACATATAGTACGTCACGTCTGCTATCCGCTTTATGGGTGATGATTGTATTACTCTTTTTATGTTTATTTTATTTTATTGTAGAATCAACTCCTATCTGCGCACACCAGGGCGGCCGTGGGCGGATGCGTATGGTGTATTCACTCCATGTTATCGTGCATTGCGCTGTCACTGGTATTTTGATAAAAGAATTTGAACAACATATAAGAAGCGTATAAATTATTAAACAGTAAAACATTAACATTTAAGAAGTAAAGTTAGATTAAGTACTACTGCAGTGCCTTCGGGTATACCTCATTTTTTGTTTGCCCATTACATGCCTAAATGTATACATTTTTTGGTGTACCTACCCGAGAACACGCGACATATAACCGAGCGTGGGAGAAGCATGGATTTTAAACACGCGTTGAGTTCATCTGCTGGTCTCCCTCGTGAAATAACTGGTAATGTTTGACTAAAATCTACAGCGAGTAAAACGACATTAGCTCCTATTTTTTTTTTTACGATCTCTGAGATGTTGCTTTTTTCGGTTCAAGGCTTCATAAGCTCTTTTATGTTGTATGGTGTACTTATCCCAAACCATCATCTTTGAATGTTGCAAGACTTTCGCCTTGTATGTAGATCGGAGTAATTACATTCATTGCATTCCTAGTCTGAATCACAATCTGATTGTATGGGTGGTTACCTGGCACTGTAGGGTTGCCACCCGTCCTTTAAAATACGGAATCGTGCCGCATTTGAGAATGAAATTGCGTGTCCCGTTTTGAATCAATACTGGACGGGCTTTGTCCCGTATTTTTTTTAAAGCAGCGTCTCATGCAAATCATCCCACACGCATTTTATGAAGATGCCTCCTTTCCTACTTTTGATTGGGTAATACTTGATGTCATCGTTAGTTTGATTGGTCTTTTTAACTGTCCAGTGAGGAGGGTGTGTCTTTTAAGTAGAGTCTGCAAAGTGTTGGCACTGAGATATGGCGTCAGCGCCAGAGTTGAAGCCCCTAATGTTGCGGTCAGCAAGTCGGCTAACATCCGCCATGTGCCGTCTTTCAGTTGCGAGAAACAGATCATAGAATGGTTGAAACTGTTGCCCCTAACGTTGCGCCACGGCGTGTGGTTCGTTTATACCTCGTGTCTTCTCATTAAACTTTTATCTCGCGAATATGTTATTGCAATCCGCAGCGGGAGCGTTTCTATAAACTTAATTTAAACTTAAGTTTTACACCGTGCTTTGTTTCCCTTATGAACATGCTTGTATGCTTCACTCGCTCCCTTCTCAATTGTTTAATTAATTTTTTGCTCTTCGCTGTTTGCGGCTCTTCCGTCATTTCCCCCTACTTCGTTCTTTTATCTCGCGAATATGTTATTGCAATCCTTAACGGGACCGTTTCATTAAACTGATTGAAAATAGTTTTGCATTTACCTTTTTAGTAAAAGGCGAGCTTTTAAGCCTGAGAAATCACCCCGTAAATGCACACGTTTAATTGCACATGTGTTAATATGTATGGTTACACAGTATTAAAAGACAGTGAACAACGTCAGTTACCTTTGTTCCCGCGTTTGATAAAAGGCGAGCTTTTAAGCCTGAGAAATCACCCCGTAAATGCACACGTTTAATTGCACATGTGTTAATATGTATGCTTACACAGTATTAAAAGACAGTCAAAAATTAACGTCATTTACCTTCGTTCCCGCGTTTGACTCGTGCTGTACATCTCTTCCTTGTTTTTAGTTCACGTGATTACGTAGGAGGCGTGATGACGCGATACGTGACTCCGCCTCCTCCATTACAGTGTATGGACAAAAAATATGTTCCAGTTATGACCATTACGCGTAGAATTTCGAAATGAAACCTGCCTAACTTTTGTAAGTAAGCTGTAAGGAATGAGCCTGCCAAATTTCAGCCTTCCACCTACACGGGAAGTTCGAGAATTAGTGATGAGTGAGTCAGTCAGTCAGTCAGTCAGTCAATCAGTCAGTCAGTCAGTCAGTCAGTGAGTCAGTGAGGGCTTTGTCTTTTATTAATATGTATAGATATACAGAGGCGGATCTACCAGATGACCAAGGGTGGAACACAAGAGTGGGAAATGCCACACAGTATTAAACTACCTGGTATCCACATGCTGTTTTGTCAAAAGTATCATCAACTCTCGGTTTAGAAACTGAATCACCCAGGGTCCTGTGGGGGTCTAAATCCCAGTTGAGTTTCACGTCCATCCACACTGTTCATCCATTATGGCCCTCCAGCCAGTTAAGGAACCCCACTCAAGCTCAGTCAGGACAAGAGACCATTAATTATGTCTCTTAAATTAAATACAGGCCCCCCTAATTTTTACAAAGCCAATTCATTCTTGAAAAACCCTTTGAAAAATTAGTTTTCACAGTGTGAATACATGATTATGATTAATTTAAATAGAAAAAATGTTTAAGCATTACCAGATCCATAGAAAGGCTTCAAATAATACTAAATAAATAATACAGTACATGAAAATGATCCAGAATAGTTTAGTGACAACAGTAGTTATCAAAATACTGGAAAACACCTCATATACTGCTTAATAAGGCTGTTTACCTATGCATTATCAAGTTTCCCATTTAACGGAATGACCTTTCGATATTAGGCTTTTTTTGAAGCCATGATGCTCATAATAATTTGAGAAGATATGTGACTGTTGTGTTACAGCCAAGATTTTGTCCTAGGCTTCCATTTATTTTTTGTTTTGTGGTTGTTTCCATTATTATTTTTCATGGATTTATGTTATTTCTGTTAGTTGTGTTTATGATCTGTTAATGGTATACTGTAGCCTTAAATGTGTTGCCATTTCATGTGCCTCACAGCTGCTGGGTGGTCCTTCTGAGTTTATATTCTCATTCAGAAGCAGACCCAGCAGTGGAGACTGAGTGTTGTTGGAGTTAATAGTGAGTATTGCTTTTGCTTTAATAGTTCTGTTTACTTTATTCCTCTCTTTTCAGATTACTGAGCTTGAAAATTGTACTGGATCTTGTTTTCTTTGGATTGCTGTTTAGACAAATCCTTTTTTGGTATTTTGAACATTTTTGACTTACGTTGTAGATGTTCTAAGCTGAACTTGAAAGATCATTGCCCAGTAAACTCTTATAGGGAGAATGTGCAACAGACAGCCTCAGGATATTGTAATTGAATCCATGATGCTTCAACTGTAAAACTGCACATTGCAATGTTTCAAAGTTATACTAAGCAGTACTACAAATCAAGCGTAGCATCGAGTCCTTCAGCAAACACATCGTTCTCAACACAGTGAACACTGTAATCAGAATCTGACTCAAGCTTTGTGCGTAATGGTCTCAAAACCAATTAATGTTTTGCCTTTTATGCACAGCTGTGTCATGTAGTACAAACAGCCAATCATAGACAATTACACATCACTGAAATGGTCTGACACTCAACTGTCCAAGGGTAATGAAACTTTAACTCTATGTGCTCAATGTAGATGAGAGCTTTAATAAAATCAGATTCTCTCAGCTGTAACGCGATACTTGCTTCGGCATATACGTGTGCAAATCACATATTTTAATAACCAAAGAGAGCAGAAAACACGTAAACTTATGATTTATTTGAAAGAAGACACCCTTGGGTATGTAAAAATACAATTATTACTTTTGATTGACTTGCAAATTTACTGCAACGTACACAAACAATTTTAAAATATGGTGGTGTCCCGCCGGTGGGACACTTCATGCATAAGTGGCTACAGAGCTTTCTTCATATATACAATTTTTTCTAAAGTAGTTGTTCATAAAACAAGGAAAGCCTGTATACAGTACATATATAATGAAATGGGAAATTCAGCAGTGCTACTTTAATGGGGTGTTTTTACTGTTAAAAAACATAATCTGATACTACCACAGGATACCCCAACATTTAGTAGTTGAAAAAGGCAGCATGGACCAGAATATGAAACCTAGTCACAAACAAAACAGGGAGTGATAACAAAAAACAAATCATCATGCGCTAAAGCCAAGATCAAAATAAAAAAATCAGAAGTAATAAATTCCTAAGTAAAAAGTTTGTAACTAGCAGATCTAAACAAAAGCTCCTGCAAAATGTTTTTTGAAAGTACCCACATGTGGTGTAACTTTGGAAATCAATGTCCTCTAGACATCAGCCATTGTGTCTTACAGATTCTGAAAATGGTGGTGACCATTAGAAAACAAAATGATGTTTCTGTATTTCAAAAATAAGTTAAAAATCCCACTGGATGTAAAAAATTAAAGTGAAATCGAATTCACCAATTTACAAAGCCATAGAGAAATTGGAAATGTCTAATAAAAAACTAGTACACCTAGGACAAATCAAAAAGTCTTCATAGGTGCTTGTTTCTCAAATAGAAGAAGTATTTTCTCAGCTGGAGTTCTGCTGTCTTTCAGATACAGTGGAACCTCAGTTCACAAACGTCTCAGTACACGTACAAATCGGTTTACGACCAAAAAGTTTGCCAAACTTTTGCCTCGGTTCACGACCACACACTCGGTATACGAACAAGCCAGTTTCCCTTTCAGTCTGTACATGTTTAGTCTCTCCCTGTGCATTTCCTGTGCAGCGAGCAAGAGAGAGAGAGCGAGAGCGCGGCACACACACACACATACACACACACACACACACACACGCAGGCAGCGCGAGAGACAGACAGACACACACACACAGACAGCGCGAGAGAGAGAGCTGGACGCTGGACGCATAAGGTAGGAAGGCAGTTAAAGAATGCACTGGGCTTGATTTTGTTTTCACTTCTGTTTACAGCTATCGGTTCATAGCGTGCATTGTTGCAATGTTACTTTTCTTGGTGGTTTATTAAATTACAGATTTTTTCAAATGTTCATTTTTTTTCCCTGGGCTTAAAAGCATTTTTAGCCAGCGGTTGGTAGCGCTATAGCGCGAACTACTGCAGTGTTAGTTTACTCTGTCGTTCAAGGTTTTCTCAGTGTTATTCAATGTTTTTACATTTAGTTTACTATTATGCTGTGCATTCTATGGTTTAATTAACTATATTTGTGCTTAAAAACTTAAAAAAAATTATATTTAAATACAATTCATATGGTCTGGAACGGATTAATTGTATTTACATACAATCCTATGAGGGAAATTGCTTCGGTTCACGACCAAATCGGTTTACGACCAGAGTTTTGGAACGAATTATGGTCGTGAACTGAGGTTCCACTGTACTTGTTGGGGCCGTGTGTCTGTCCTGCTACAGGAGACCACTTCTGATGAAAATGACAGCAATGCTGTTATGTAGTTGCTGCACAGAAAATAGAAAAATAGTATATGGTCTCTAAAACACCCACTAAAAGGTCCTCTTAAAGCCTTAACTAGATTGTTTAGAATAGGCTTTACCTGAGGCAGTCTGACCTTATAACTGCACAGCCAGGCTTTTGGACTGTCCAGGCCTCTAAAATTGGGGGACAGGCTTTTAAAGTTCAAATGTCCCAAAATACATCAAAAGGCCTCTCAAGGGAAAGGAAAACCGAGAAAAAGCTTTAACTTAAGAAACAATCTGAAGCAAGAATCTAATATAAATGAGAATATTTATTTGAAAATACAAAATATAACAAAAAGGCTCAAAAAGCACAAAAAGGAGTTGCCTGAATGGCAACCCAAGGTGAACAAGTCTAAAATCACAATCCATACACCAACCCACTAAACAGAGAAAACAACACTAATAAATAAATCAGCAAATCCAGGTGAAAAAACAATACTCAAAATAAACTCATACAAACTCTAAATAACCGCTCTTGAATGCTTTTTCTCAGACTGAATATATGGCCAGGGAGGAGTTCTCAGCAGCAAAGACATCATGGTGGCCCCGCCTCTTGGGGAACCACCCACATAACACAAGGGACATAAGAAAACATAGATACTAAACAAAACATACATATAACAACACTAGCAAAATTATATAAACAAATCAAAAATACTTTAAAATAAATAAAGAAGAAGATGAATGTAAACCTAAGCTAAGGGAAAAAACCCTGGTCAAAAACATATCAAAAGCCAAATCTACTGAGAAAAATGATCAAGCTCTGTTTTATACTTTTAACATGGAATAAAATCTGGTTTAAAACAAACTCAGTCTCTGTATTATTTGTGCAGCACATAACCTAAATTACAACTATACATATATATACAGTGCATCCGGAAAGTATTCACAGCGCATCACTTTTTCCACATTTTGTTATGTTACAGCCTTATTCCAAAATGGATTAAATTCATTTTTTTCCTCAGAATTCTACACACAACACCCCATAATGACAACATGAAAAAAGTTTACTTGAGGTTTTTGAAAATTTATTAAAAATAAAAAAACTGAGAAATCACATGTACATAAGTATTCACAGCCTTTGCTCAATACTTTGTCGATGCACCTTTGGCAGCAATTACAGCCTCAAGTCTTTTTGAATATGATGCCACAAGCTTGGTACACCTATCCTTGGCCAGTTTCGCCCATTCCTCTTTGCAGCACCTCTCAAGCTCCATCAGATAGGATGGGAAGCGTCGGTGCACAGCCATTTTAAGATCTCTCCAGAGATGTTCAATCGGATTCAAGTCTGGGCTCTGGCTGGGCCACTCAAGGACATTCATAGAGTTGTCCTGAAGCCAC
The DNA here is from genome assembly GCF_900747795.2 of Erpetoichthys calabaricus. Lineage (NCBI taxonomy): Eukaryota > Metazoa > Chordata > Cladistia > Polypteriformes > Polypteridae > Erpetoichthys > Erpetoichthys calabaricus. Next base: position 91,923,109 of record NC_041405.2, on the reverse strand, counting down.
TCCTTTGATATCTTGGCTGTGTGCGTAGGGTCGTTGTCCTGCTGAAAGATGAACCGTCGCCCCAGTCTGAGGTCAAGAGCGCTCTGGAGCAGGTTTTCATCCAGGATGTCTCTGTACATTGCTGCAGTCATCTTTCCCTTTATCCTGACTAGTCTCCCAGTCCCTGCCTCTGAAAAACATCCCCACAGCATGATGCTGCCACCACCATGCTCCACTGTAGGGATGGTATTGGCCTGGTGATGAGCGGTGCCTGGTTTCCTCCAAACATGATGCCTGGCATTCACACCAAAGAGTTCAATCTTTGTCTCATCAGCCCAGAGAATTTTCTTTCTCATGGTCTGAGAGTTCTTCAGGTGCCTTTTGGCAAACTCCAGGCGGGCTGCCATGTGCCTTTTACTAAGGAGTGGCTTCCGTCTGGCCACTCTACCATACAGGCCTGATTGGTGGATTGCTGCAGAGATGGTTGTCCTTCTGGAAAGTTCTCCTCTCTCCACAGAGGACCTCTGAAGCTCTGACAGAGTGACCATCGGGTTCTTGGTCACCTCCCTGACTAAGGCCCTTCTCCCCCAATCGCTCAGTTTAGATGGCCGGTCAGCTCTAGGAAGAGTCCTGGTGGTTTCGAACTTCTTCCACTTACGGATGATGGAGGCCACTGTGCTCATTGGGTCCTTCAAAGCAGCAGAAATTTTTCTGTAACCTTCCCCAGATTTGTGCCTCGAGACAATCTTGTCTCGGAGGTCTACAGACAATTCCTGTGACTTCATGCTTGGTTTGTGCTCTGACATGAACTGTCAACTGTGGGACCTTATATAGACAGGTGTGTGCCTTTCCAAATCATGTCCAATCAACTGAATTTACCACAGGTGGACTCCAGTTAAGCTGCAGAAACATCTCAAGGATGATCAGGGGAAACAGGATGCACCTGAGCTCAATTTTGGGCTTCATGGCAAAGGCTGTGAATACTTATGTACATGTGCTTTCTCAATTTTTTTATTCTTAATAAATTTGAAAAAACCTCAAGTAAACTTTTTTCACGTTGTCATTATGGGGTGTTCTGTGTAGAATTCTGAGGAAAAAAAATAATTTAATCCATTTTGGAATAAGGCTATAACATAACAAAATGTGGAAAAAGTGATGCGCTGTGAGTACTTTCCAGATGCACTGTGTATATATATATATATATATATATATATATATATATATATATATATATATACACTGTGGTGGACCGCCAGGGCCCTTACCCGGCCAGGACACCTCAACAGTGGAAGGACCGTAGGAGGGAGTTTATTCAGACTGCCAGAAAGCAGCATGAGTCACGGGTTTGGAGTATGGAAGCTCAACCCTGCTGAGGCCTGTGACCACCACCAGGGGGCGCCTGGACCATTGCCAAGCCCTATTTAGCAGCACTTCTGCCACAGAAGTACTGCCAGAAGAAGCTTGTTGGACACCTGGAGTCCTTCCAGGTGTCCTATAGAAGGAGCGAGCCACCACTACTTGGGGAGCTAGAGTTGGGAGGAGGTGGACGAAGCTTGCTAGGAAAGGAGTAAAGATGGAGAAAGAGAGAAGAAAAGGATTGTCCTTTTCCTATTTATACTGTGCTGCTGTGAGGAGTGAGAAAAAGCGCTTTCCCCACAGGAATAAAGTGTGTTGTGTGCTGCACTTCTGTCTCTGCCTGTCTGTGTCAGGGTTGGGGCAGCTGATGTGCCCCTGGTTTCCACAATATATATACATGTGTGTGTGTGTGTTTGTGTGTGTCCTTTGATGAAACTATTTATTCTTTGTTTCTGAAAACAATATTCAGAAAATCACTGTCCATCTTTCTAATTGTGCTTGCCATCTCCTAACTTGAACTAATACAATGATATTCTATTGGCTAAATCTGCAATCGAGAAAATAAGATGAACCTTTTATTTTGTGTGCCCTTTACTATGTGTTATTAGTGACATTAGTCTCATTAATAGATTATAGAATAAATGTTCTATATTGCAGTTTGTATAGTTGTCTAGTTTGTCTCTTGATGTCTTTCTAATCTAAGGGGGAGAACAGTGAGAGACAGAAAAGAGCCTGTGAGTGTAAATATAAGAAGGTGATGGGAGGTTTGTCTGAGGCCAGGTTTGGTTTGTCTCTTTTTTTACCGGTTGTGCAACCTTCGGACAACATTAGCAGCTGAAAACTTGTTTCCCTATGGACTGTCAGAAATCAAGGGCCTAAGCCAATCTTCTCCCAGGTAAGACCAGCAGATGCACTACTTTGAGGTTGTTCACGACATAATTGTACAGACCCCCCATTAGACTTGGCCTGTGCGAATGCTAGATTCTGTGGACTCATGTCCCAGAGCAGATGTCTCCAATTCATGTTGTCCAAAGCATACAGTAATGCCCTCTGGATGTTAATACTGGATCTACTTTGAAGTAACAAAAGGAAACACCAAAATATAGATATACACAAAATCAACCTCTTAAACTTATGCCATAGCAAATATTATGAACATAAAACATGTGTCATTGTGGATCTTTTTAATAAAATGACAACATGAATGTTCAATTTTTTAATTTGTTTAACTATAAAAAAAGTAACAAATTATATAATATGTCAGTAAAAAACAAAAAGAATATACTATATATTCTCCAGTATGTCCAAAGGTTTTTTTTGGCTGCTATCACATATGCACTGATCCACAGATGGCAAAAGTGCCGATACAGACTTATTCTGAGACTGCAATTGCTGTTGTCATAGCAACAGGTGATTCAGCTATTGCATATTTTATGCTGACACTTCATTCACAATTAGCAGTTAGCGTTACAATATGTATTTCTTTGAATTAATGGACTATTATTCTGCTAAAGACTCATTTTAGGAAAACATAATCATTGCATTTAACAGCTAGATTGTTAAACAAGTGTAAACATATAAGAAATATTCACTTTATAAGCTTCATTGCTGGATAGGGTAAGGGGAGTATTTCTAAAGTGCCTGAAAGGAATTGTACACATACATGAATGGTACTTTCTCAAACATCAAATGTGATGTAGCATGGCAGAACATGAACCTGGTTCATAGTTTTGAAATTCAATTAAATTCAGCTCTTTTTTGTAAAGCACTGTTCACTCAGTACTGGGCATTCATGCTATACGATGGCCCAATTATACACTATTTTGCTTGTACAAAATTGATTATTTGTTAACTGTATCACATGTAAAAAGGGGACATGACAGGGGGTGTAACAACAATGACATTGCCACAATGTAAGCCAGGATTCAGGCTGTAAAATTCTAAGGTGCACTGGCAATGTTATAAACTTCCATCAATAGGGGCACTATGCCCCAGCATTGAATATGCATCCCTAGCAAAAGTGACTCCTGTAATACCTGTGCACACCCACCACACTGAAGACAATGAGAAGTTTTCTTTTGAGTCTTCTATTACGTAGCGTGGTAGAAAAGGGGCTTATGATTGATCATACAGTATATCTCAGTTTTATTTTAAATCTTTTATTACATTAGGTGGTTGAAAAGGGACTTATGATTTATTATACAGTATATCTCCCTGCTCCCCATTATGATGGTAGGGTTGCATAACCTTTTAATGGAAGATTGGAGTATGAAGTATGGGATTTCGGATACACTTAGAAGTGCTAGAGGGAGTTCTGACAGGATAACCCTCAATGCTATTGCACTGGAAACAGTTCCGAGCAGGGACTTAAAAGACCCTCCTGACCATACGTCAGTTGTACCTGGAGCTGGAAGAGCTAGTGGTGGAAAGAGTACAACTGGAAGGATGAGGTTAGGCCAAAGAGGAACGAGAAAGGGATATGGAATGAGCAGGAAGGGAAGAATAAAGCTATGGAAAGGTGGGAAACTGGGTAAATAAGCCCCTTCACCTTGTAGAGAGGGATAACCTTCATTTAATTGGGCCCAGAGGGCTGTGAAATTTAGCATTTTGTATCCATATCCCCTAACCCTTTCTTTTATACTGTATATTGCACATTATATTTTGCTTTCTTGGTTTTAATTTGGATTTGGGGTCTGCTTGAGAGTGCCCCTTCATGCTATACCTACTATACAATATTTTTAAAGCAGAAATACAGGGCGAGTCAAAGTTATGTTAACACTAATGGTACTCCTATGTATCTACTTATGTACAATTTTTCTGGATAATTTACAGTATGTGCCACATATGGTACAAGTGTTGAACATGATGGCGAACATGTTGAGACATTCCTGTAAATCATCTTCCGCATATGAAGCATGTTTTGTGAATAAATTGTTTCCACCATTCAAATGTTAACATAATTTTGACTCACTCTGTATATGTTACTGACTCCACAAAACAATGGAACTGTCTCAGTACAAACTATTTTTTATGAGTACGCAATTTTAACGGAAACTCTATACTCTATGTAAGAATATAATGTTAATAAAAAAGAAAAAAGGTGTAAATCTGTATATGAAGTAAAATCAAAAAGTTAACTAAAAAAAACTAAACAATCATCCACATTCGACTCTGCATGTGTGCAACTTCCCATTTTAATCTGTCTCTGTCCCACTAAGCTATTGACAACGCTCCACAAGAATTATTTTTTCAGTAGGAGATAAAAATTCAAAATAACCTTGCTTGTCACTCCTCCTCGTCATCCTCCTTCTTTTCCAATTAAGATACGGTTAGCCTCAAATCCTTTGGTTAAAGCAAGACACTGTGACTTCTCAAGGTTAAAAAAAAGCTCCAGCTAATGTCACTAACTGATGTAACTTGTTTTGTTATAATAAGGCGTTTATACTTACCATACTTGGGTTCAACAGCTCCCTGCTGTTCATAAAGTATGTCATGCCACTGAACAAATTGTCTTTAGGTAAAGACTAAAATTTTAGAAGGGAAAAAGCTCCCCATATCTGTTCCCCATGCTGCTGCATTCTGTCTGAATAAAGCTCATGTAGTAACAATTTGGGCAAACTTCATCCTTGGCAGTGATCTGTAGCCACCTGCCAGGAAGTGAGCTCTGTCTGTATGGATGTAAGGAAATGTGTATGGTGGGGCATAGTGTGTAGTTTCAAAGGTGTACATGGCAGATGCAGCAACAAGGAAATGCTTATTTCAATATTGTAGAAAGGAAGATTCAAACACCCATAGATTGTTTCCACAGGCACTGTACAGAGCTACAATTCATAAAGCATTAGAAGATGTCATTTTCATATGTGAGAAAAAATAACTGTGTGAAACTTGTTTTCTGGGGCAGCTCTTCAGACAAGGAGTGAGAAGGGGACTGTTTGAATCATGCTCAGAGAAAGCAAGTGCCAGGGGCAGAGTTAAAATACTCACAGCTTGGAGATGAAAACACTTAATGGAGCAGAGGACAACATTGATCAAAATAACAGGTGGGAATCAGAGATCCAGGTGAGATGATCAAGAAATGCCATCAACACCAAACTGTTAACAAAAGCCAAAGTCAGAGAAAACAAAACATGAGGTCCTAACGCTAAAGTCTTCTTGGAAGTACCTTGAACTTGGTGAGGAAATAGTGAAGGGAGCCAAAGCTCGGATAAAGAGACCTAGGCACTGCCATCTTTTAAACAGTTGTGATACTTCATGTAATGACACAATAAATATGTGAACAGCAAAAGAAGTAGCAAGCAAAAATAATATCACCAAAACAACGATTTGACTTTAATAATGACAAATATACAATAATCAAAAATCCCACCATAAAAACTACTAAACAAGTAAAAAAAGATTTCCAAGTTGAACAAAACCTAGAATCATGACAGGGATATATAATTCATTAGTTTGTGCAGCCAGCTTAGACTTAATGATTATGTTGTTTGTTTATCATCCTGCATATGCATGCATATCCATCTTCAACAATCCTGGTGCTCTTATTAAACAATAGTATTTTTTTAATTAAAGAATGTGTGTTTTGGTAACCTTGTAATCACATTTATTTAGTAGACTTGTACCCCGCCTCAGTATTGCAACCCTGCAACTGATTAGATGCGTAAGTCCTCAGTTACAGTCCAGCGATGTCCACCACTGCTATATCAAGAACTCATTATGGGTTTATAGGGTTATTACTCTCACATATACAGAGTATACTGAAATACTTCCAAGACAAAACTGGCAGAAACAGTGTTAAACTGTTAGGGTTGAGTATAACTGAATATTACAAAAGGATTAAATATTAAATAGAAGAAACGGGTCCTCTTGGGAGAGAAAAGAGATACTTGCCTATCTGGATCAGCTAAGACATCTCTGTCATTTTCTGGTGAAAATAGGGAAACACATACAAAAATAAAAAAGTGAATGAAGGATACTTTATCCATTTACAGTATATATGAAAGTTAACAACACTAGATAATGTACTGTATCTACTGTAAAAATTGTAAAAACTAAAATGTGAAAGGGTTGGGCAAACTTTATTGCCCAAGTTTGTGACATTTGGAAAAATATGGATGATGTATTGTAGGACAACACTAGTGTGTCTTTCTGAGTGTCTGTCCAAGGACTAACAAAGATTTACTGTTATTCTGGGGTTTCAAGCTGAAAGACCAGAAGCTATTGTACATATTGCTCAAACATGTCAGGTACTCCTATTTTGAATGTTGTTTACTTTTTTGTGGGATTTTACAGCCTAAGGTATCCATTGGTTTAATTTGTATCTGAAATATAGTTTTAATTTTGATTTGTGTTATTATATTGCCTCCATTTTGACAGCACTATTGTTGATTCCCATTGCTAGGACTGTCCTGGAGTTGGCGAGTCCTTAGAGGTGGTGGCCTGTCAATCACAACACAACAGGATAAAAGGTCATCCAGGGGTATGCTTACCTATCCGGCTACACAGATTCCAAAAATGTTCAAAAATTTTCTTTCTTTGTTTTGTTTCTTGGGTTTTTGAAATCTCTGCACTCCTTTTGTCTTATGATTCTTGGTTACTGATAATTGTTCTCCCGGTTGTAATCCTCACTACATTTTATAACTATATCCTTGTCTTCTAGTCACCCTCTGAAATCTCATGCTTGCTGGGCATAATAAAACACTATTATGCTACTTTTTAACATTAAAAGATAGAACGTGACTGTTCTCCTTTAAGTTTCATTTATCTATTCCCTGTACTCATTTCCTCCAATACATGGTTATGCACTACTGGAGCTTATTCCAGGAGCATTGAGTGCAAAGCAAGAACTAACCTTAGATGGAGTGCCATTCCGACAATGGGCACAGCCTGGTCCCAAGACCTGTAAAGCAGCAGTACTAACCACACCACTATTCTACTGTAGTATTTTTCTGATATGTAAACCTTCAATTATATTACTCACATTATACACCCCTTTTCAATAATACAACAAGCTGAAAAATCCAAGGAATGTTGACCTGGCAATTTCCCATATTGACACTTAGTATAATTTCTAAGAACTAGCCAAGTTTGTCTATGTGAGACGAAAGGTAGAAAAATCCTTGAGAAAGCATATAAAATAGCACTGCCCAGAAAATGAGAACTGCTCTACAGCTAAGCCAAGAAGGTCACTGATCAGCCCAGGTTGTGATGCTTGCTTTATACCAGCTTTTCTCTACCAATGAGGGGAAGAACAGGCTGTGCTGGCAATGAAGCAGTGCACATTTGATGGAAAGTGAGGCTCTTACAGTTTCCCAAAATGACAAAATACAGTATGCATATTTGCTGTTTTGTAGCTTCAAATTCCTATCTATTGTGTTGCGTATGTCTCAAATATTTGTAATGAAAGTTAACTGCTAAATTAATAAATAAAATGTATGAACAGACTGAGCACAACAAATGACCATTGCAACTCATCTTAATATTCAAAAAAGCAGTTGACCATCAATTTACATTACTAAACATGTGAATTATGTTTCACTTCTAAAAATATCAGTCATAAATACCAGAGATTAAAAGGCAATTCAGAAAATAGTCAGACAAAGCACAGGGTCAATAACAGAAAGAGCTGACATTGATTACCACAGTTTAAGAGGCAAAGCTGCTGTATACTTGACATTGTAAGTAAACAGAACACAAAAATGGAATTTTCTAATAGAGAAGAATTCTCAAGAACTAGATAGTCTCTCATAAAGTCTTGTCTTTTGTTTAAACATTAAAGCTTTAGCACTTCTTAATGTGAGGGCTATCGTTCAGAACATGGCTATGATAATGTCATGTGGCATCTGTATCATATGCCAAGCAGACAAATAGATAGATAGATAGATAGATAGATAGATAGATAGATAGATAGATAGATAGATAGATAGATAGATAGATAGATAGATAGATAGATAGATAGATAGATAGATAGATAGATAGATAGATAGATAGATAGATAGATAGATAGATACTTTATTAATCCCAAGGGGAAATTCACATACTCCAGCAGCAGCATACTGATAAGGAAACAATATTAAATTAAAGAGTGATAAAAAATGCAGGTAAATTCTGGGTGGAATTGAAGAGTCGCATAGTGTGGGGGAGGAACGATCTCCGCAGTCTGTCAGTGGAGCAGGACAGTGACAGCAGTCTGTCGCTGAAGCTGCTCCTCTGTCTGGAGATGATACTGTTTAGTGGATGCAGTGGATTCTCCATGATTGACAGGAGCCTGCTCAGTGCCCATCGCTCTGCCACGGATGTCAAACTGTCCAGCTCTATGCCAACAATAGAGCCTGCCTTCCTCACCAGTTTGTCCAGGCGTGAGGCATCCTTCTTCTTAATGCTGCCTCCCCAGCACACCACTGCGTAGAAGAGGGCACTTGCCACAACCGTCTGATAGAACATCTACAGCATCTTACTGCAGATGTTGAAGGACGCCAGCCTTCTAAGGAAGTATAGTCGGCTCTGTCCTTTCTTACACAGAGCATCAGTATTGGCAGTCCAGTCCAATTTATCATCCAGCTGCACTCCCAGGTATTTATAGGTCTGCACCATCTGCACACAGTCACCTCTGATAATCACGGGGTCCATGAGGGGCCTGGTCCTCCTAAAATCCACCACCAGCTCCTTGGTTTTGCTGGTGTTCAGGTGTAGGTGGTTTGAGTCGCACCATTTAACAAAGCATGTGGCATCAAAGCAGCTAGACACAGAAAGTTGAAATGAAATGACAAAAAAGGTAAAAAAATATATATTTTTTTAAAATGTACTGTATAAAAGGAAATTAATGAAATAAAAAAGATATAATTTCCTTGGTCTGTGGATTTTTGTAGTGCCCAGTCAACCAATTATACCATAAATTACAACATAAAATTTTCAGACTAGCTTAATTTAATTCACAGTCACAGAGGTCCATCAGAGGGTAAACTTACGCGCGCACACACACACACACACACACACATACACACGCACTCACACACCCACATTGGGACATTTTAGAATTACAAATTAACTTAATGTTAATGTCTTTAGGAAGTGGAAGGAAAACAGAAGTACCAAGAGAAATACTCAAACAAATATGAGCAAAATTTGCAAACTCCATGGGCCTCATGTATAACACTGTGTGTACAATTCACATTAAAAAATTCAGATGTATAATAATTTGCATAAGCAAAGTTCTCCACACGTACCCTTTATAAATCCCAATGAACGTGAATTTTAATGCACATGCACGCGCCTACAGCCCCAGCCTGACCCCGCCCAGAATTTTACATATTTGAATAAGCAAATCAATATAAATAGCCACTTCCATTTAGTGTTCTGTTAAAAGACAGTCGCAAAGGAATGTGTAAAAAAGAAGAATTTGAAATTTAGGTCCTGCACAGTGAAGTACAGGCAAGGAAAAACATACTATTTGGTGGCTTTAATCTTAAAATTTCTAGTTTAATCTCATAGTTTATTTTGTCATTAAAGTAGAATGTCATAAACTTCATCTTAAAATCGATGTTTAATTAACCAGAGTCTGTCAAACCCCATTGTAACTAAAGTAGCATGTTAAATGCTTTGTATTCTAAGTGTTCACCGACCCAGTCATTAATCTGTACGTGCTTCTTAAATGGGCTTTCTCTTTCGCCGTCAGGAGCATGCAGGCAGTGACTGCCACACAGAATAAATTACATTCACCTCTTGGAAGAACATCCATTGAATTCTGTGTTTGTGTCCCTGATCATCAGCTTACAAACCCAACATTTATACATTAGTTCAATTAAACCAGTGGGATACTCATTCATGCATCTAGCCTCTTAGAGCCTTGTCACAACTGCATTGAATGTACAGCTGCTTTTGCAATGACTTTTTAGAGATATTGTAGCATGGTATCCTGGGAATTTAATGGATGTTCTTCTGTATGAGCTTTGTTTAGTCTTTATTCGTTATTTTAGCAGTACTGTCTCTGTCAAACATACGAACCCCCAATTTCTGTCCATCCATTTTCTTTCTCCAGGTAACCAATCACCACACAATAAACATCTTCGTATTTGCTACTGCTCTGTCACCATACCCCCACATGTCTAATACATGCTTTAATGCATTTCATTATGAAAACAATATCAAGTATACATCTTAGTATTCTAAAATGTTCAGAGAGCTGTTATGTCATGAATGAAATGTACCGGTACTCTGCGTGGCGATCACTGCCTGCATGTTCCTGTCGGCTTGTTGCAGCATGGATTCACTGTGCCTCCACATGTTTAATTATTAACAGTGTACTTTATTTAAATGAAGTTAACAATTTATTTGCAAAATGTAATATACATGCATTAATGCATTTCATCATGAAAATGATATCAAGTATCCTTCCTAGTATTGTAACAGCAGACAGATCTAGTAGGATAGCTCTTGGAAATCTAAATTGACTTAGAAGCAAGTCATCATCATCTGTAAGTGCGCACTCTCTTCTATTGAGTGGAACTGAATTTCTTTATTGTCATTGCATGGTACAATGTGATTCAATATGCAACTCCTCCATAAACTAATTTTCCTATAAAATGATAAAAATAAATAATAATAATAATACAATAAAAAAACAATGAAAAATATACAATATGAAAGCACATATAGTGTAGATGGTGAAAATGGTTCATAAAGTGCCTCAGGTTGTGCAGTATTACAGTTGTACTGCAAGTTTATAGAGAGGTAATTGTAATTATGAGTAAAAACTGTTCTACCGGGAGCACTTGATGGAGACTGATTGAGTGCGTTTAGAGCTTTTGGGATTAAACTGTTTCTGAGCCTCGAGGTCCATGCAGGGAAGGCCCTGAATGGTTTGCCGGATGGGAGAAGTTCAAATAATCAGTGCAGATGCTGATGGCTTTCTTGAGGCAGTGTGTGCTGTAAATGTCATCTAGGGCTGGAAGCTGTGCGCGCTCTTGACACAACCTGCTGTAGAGCCTTCCGAGCAGCTGTGATACCACAAACAGATAGAACAATAACAATGCTAAAGCAGCTATGTTATTTGGAATAGTTTGGCCATTCCATACACCATTGTATCGTTACAGAATGATTACAATCAAGTGCCTTAAATTTGTAAAAGATATGCTGTTAATTTTGGTGTGTTTGATAAAGCCCACGTCATAGATGTGAATCTAAAAAAGAAAGGGAAATGACACAGAAACAGTAGCACTGCTTGGACGCTGGGTGCCCCCCGTTTGCAGAACCGAACAGAAATGTGCATACACATGGTGTGAGGCTGTTGTGAAAATGTGCATGGCTTTACGGCAAGTTTAGTTTTTATATATCTGGAAATGAGCGTGGAAAGGGGTGTTTTTTGTGCATATGCACTGTTTATACATAAGGTCCCATTTTTCATTTTAATTAATTGATTGATTTTGACTACATATATTCATAAAAAAACAATAGTATGCTTGAAAATGTAACTCTGCAGCTGACATGTATCCTTTAAAACAAGGGTGATCAGTGTTGGTCCTGGAGGGCCTCAGTGGCTGCAGGTTTTTCTTCCAACCCAGCTTAATTAGAAAACAATCCTTGTCAATAACAGGTTTTATTTAATTTTATGACTTGTTTATGTTATTAATTCTGCAAAGGCAGGTCATTCTTAAACGGTACATTTTTCTTCCTTTGTAAAGATATTATTCAAATGGTTTGAAGCCTAAAACGGATGAGTCATTTTCCTTCTGAGTACCTCATTAAACCAAATAGCACATGATGAATACACCAAGGTGTACAAGGAAACAAGCTAGATGGAGAACTGCTGGTTCCTTTGCCATGTACATTTTATTACTAATAAGCAGCAATTAAAAACAATGAATGCAATTAAGGGTTCAAAATCTTAACAAGTGAGACAGACTAAAATAAAGCTGAAAAATGTCACTTGAGCAATAAGTGTTTCATCAGCAATAAATGATTTCTCATGAAGCAACTGAGTTGGAACAAAAACCTGTAGTCATTATGGCCCTCCAGGTCCAACATTGCTCACCCCAGATTTAAAGGGTCTGAGTCTTAAATAGCAAATCAATTAAATTAAGTTAATTACCGGCACAGACTGCTCACTAATTAAGAAAATGGTTAGAATGAAAACCTTTAGCCACTGTGGCCCTCCAGGATTGGAGTTGAGCACCCCTTTTTTAAGACATATTGAAGGATAGACTCCATATTTAAATTAAATTTGATATTTATTTTCTCAGTCACTGATGTTCAATTTAAATTTGAATCATTTCTTTCAATTAGGTGAGAATAGTTTCGTAAGATTCATATCCGAGGCATTTAATGGAACAGATGTACTAAATGAGATATAAAACCATCAAGGCAGTAAGGTGAACTTAAAGATTTCTTAAATTGCCTGAAGTTTTTGAGACTAATGATAGCCCCATGGAATTAGTACAGCTAGCCTGGCAGGAAACATTCTTTCTTCTTTCAGCGAAGAAGCACCCTGGAATGAAATATCACCAGAAAACTGCCTTCCGGTGACAGCATGAGCTGTTCAGATTGGGCTGAGTGATATTTCTGGCTTCCAGGCTTTCAGAGTGAAACCACAGGAAGCATTACAACCTCTTGTGCATGGTAACACCAAATTGTGTATAACTTATTGAAATATGACTTTGGAGTCAATGCTGAAATTAAAAGAACAGAGAGAAAAAAATAACTGGCTTCTTTCCCTATATACAAAGGAATAAAATAAAGTTTTGTTTGTCAGAAATTGATTATTTTATGAAACAAGCAAACATAGACACACTAATACCTTCTTCTGCAGTACATTTTTGATGAACAGAAATGATTCATCTTACAGTATAAAATTGCCAAAAACTAAGAATAACTATAAATAAGGGCTGCGTTTAACAAACAAAATATTATTGGTTAAGCTCATTATTAAAAGCTATTGACTGATAGTTTGTCTAATCATGTCGGATACATTTCTAGTATTCTTGGTTAGAACTCTCAGCAATATGTAAATTTGCTCTTTCTAGCATATTAAAATAATCAGCTGAATCACACTATGATGATCTCCTAAGAATAAATACAAAAGGCTCCATTCTTCCTAGAGAAGGCAGACAATTTATAAAGCCTTCATATTTCACAGGTACAGAACATTACTGCTATTTTTGCAGGGTCACATATTTCATAACATGTAGGACACTAAATGCTGATCTCCTCTGATATTCAAAAGTATTTGGTGATTTGTAACCCTTAATTCTCAAAGATACAGCCCTCAAGCAGCAGTAAGAGCCCAAAATATTTATGGGAAAATCCACCTCAGATTACATCTTAGATTACTAATGTGCCATTCATCTTTACCAACCCATTTTATCCTTACATTTGTTTACTGTATTTTCTGAACCTGAACCATACGATTGTGGCTAACACTAAAATGGCAGTATCGGAGAAAATACAGCATTAGATGGAGATTTGATTTGTCACAGAGCATATCCAGGCACATTCCTAGTCTTTCTTGATATTCATGATCTTATACCATGAAAGGACAAGGTAATCCAAAATGCTGAATCAGAGGTCGTGTTCACATTGTCCATATCTAATTGTAATTGTCATATGTTGGTTCATTCATGTACACTTTCTTGTACACCTTCATGTCAGTCATTCAAAACACATCTGCACAGTCTGCAGTGACCTGACAAGTTAAACCATTTAAATCTTAACCTAGTAAGGCATCTGAAAAATACAAAAGTGCAGTCATAAAGAATCAATAAGGTGTGCAAGGGGCATATTCTCTTTCATTTAAACTTCCTCTTGTTCTTTATTAAAATTCCATTTCTCTTAAATCATCACTTATACTTACTAAATGTACATCTCTCCCTCTTCCAGAACTATTACATGATAAATATTTTTTTAAATTGCAGTCAGTTTTTCTTCTGCAGAGATTTGCTGCAGTCCAGGTGGAAAGATCTGGACAGTGTAGCCTTTCAGCATCGGCTGATAAGATTCTTAAATATGTCAGTACTGAAATTATGAGCCGCCTATAATCATTATTCTCTACTGTAACACTTCATTTCTGGTTCTTACTAGTATTGGGCTCCATGTCTTTGAGGAGTAATTGCTTCCAATATCGCTTTTGCTGATTTTGAATTTATTTTACCCATTTTGGCATCATCTTTCATTTACATACTAACAACTACTAGTCATGGTTTAGTATACTGCATGTCGTGTATAATTGTATAATTGTGTTGCATTCAATGTATGCTAGTGGTCTTCTGTGTGTCTTTTGTTGTTGCATCACTGTCGCTATTCTGAGGAGACAACCAGTAAAAATACACATAATAATAAATGTGAACTTAAACATTTAATATAAACTAATTCTGTGCTTGTAGTTTTCATTAATTTTTAAAACCCTTTAAATCCAATTTAATCCATTTCTGGATGACAAGAAGCCGGAAGCTATTCTGATAACACTAAGCACAAGGTAGGTTCCGACCTTAAACAGAATACCCATACATCACAGAACCCACTCAGTAAAGCTACATCCACACTACAACATTTTCATTTAAAAACAGAGCTTTTAAACAAAAACAATCTATGTTTACAATATAGTTTTCAAGTTCTTTACAAAAGTATCTTTGCCCACACTAAAATGCCTGAAAACACATATGACGTAGACCTTCGCCTACACTGGGCATGAGCACATTGACAGAAAACTCCTTGAAGGGATTATGTAGTGAAACATTCGGAGCACACAGTGATTTCAAAAGTATCAGTGTGTGTTCACAAGAATAGAAAAGAAACAAATTCTTTAAAGAGCCACAGTGAATTGCCCCTGTGTCACATTAATGCGCTAATCCCAGTTGAAAGTAACAGTCTTCAAAAATGGCAACAGTAGTTTTGTCATTAAATAAAAAAACACAAATGTTAAAGTGACACCTAAAAATAAAAAAAAGGGATCAGCTCATATTCATTTGTGAAATGCAGTCTATAGCATTTGTAAAACTAACTCGATAGAGTAAAGAAAAAAATGTGCACATGTTTCATGTATATATAAGGATTTGTTATACTATATATATATATATATATATATATATATATATATATATATATATATATATATATATATATATATATATACTGTATATATACAGTGATGTGCAAAAGTTTTAGGCAGGTGTGAAAAAATGCTGTAAACAAAGAATGCTTTCAAAAATGGAAGTGTTAATCATTTATTTTCATCAATCAACACAATGCAGTGATGAACAAAAGAGAAATCTAAATCAAATCAATATTTGGTGTGACCACCCTTTGCCTTCAAAACAGCATCAATTCTTCTAGGTACACTTGCAAACAGTTTTTGAAGGAACTTAGCTGGCAGGTTGTTCCAAACATCTTGGAGAACTAATCACAGATCTTCTGTGGACGTAGGCTTCCTCACATCCTTCTGTCTCTTCATGTAATCCCAGACACACTCGATGATGTTGAGATCAGGGCTCTGTGGGGGTTATACCATCACTTCCAGGACTTCTTGTTCTTCTTTACGCTGAAGATAGTTCTTAATGACTTTGGCTGTATGTTTGGGGTTGTTGTCCTGCTGCAGAATAAATTTGGGGCCAATCATACGCCTCCCTGATGGTATTGCATGATGGATAAGTATCTGCCTGTATTTCTCAGCATTGAGAACACCATTAATCCTGACCAAATCTTCAACTCCATTTGCAGAAATGCAGCCCCAAACATTCAAGGAACCTCCACCATGCTTCACTGTTGCCTGCAGACACTCATTATTGTACCGCTCTCCAGCCCTTCGACAAACAAACTGCCTTCTGCTACAGCCAAATATTTCAAATTTTGACTCATCAGTCCAGAGCACCTGCTGCCATTTTTCTGCACCCCAGTTCCTATGTTTTCGTACATACTTGAGTCGCTTGGCCTTGTTTCCACGTCAGAGGTATGGCTTTTTGGCTGCAACTCTTCCATGAAGACCACTTCTGGCCAAACTTCTCCTGACAGTAGATGGGTGTACCTGGGTCCCACTGGTTTCTGCCAGTTCTGAGCTGATGGCACTGCTGGACATCTTCCGATTTCGAAGGGTAATAAGCTTCATGTGTCTTTCATCTGCTGCACTAAGTTTCCTTGGCCGAACACTGCGTCTACGATCCTCAACGTTGCCCGTTTCTTTGTGCTTCTTCAAAAGAGCTTGTACAGCACATCTTGAAACCCCAGTCTGTTTTGAAATCTTTGTCTGGGAGAGACCTTGCTGATGCAGTATAACTACCTTGTGTCTTGTTGCTGTGCTCAATCTTGCCATGACATGAAACTGTCTTCCACAACCTCACCTTGGTAGCAGAGTTTGGCTGTTCCTCACCCAGTTTTAAGCCTCCTACACAGCTGTTTCTGTTTCAGTTAATGACTGACATTGATGATCATTAGCACCTGTTTGGTATAATTGGTTGATCATACACCCGACTATAATCCTACAAAATCCCTGACTTTGTGCAAGTGTACCTATAAGAATTGATGCTGGTTTGAAGGCAAAAGGTAGTAACACCAAATATTGATTTGATTTAGATTTTTCTTTTGTTCGCTCACTTTGCATTTTGTAAATTGATAACAATAAACAATCACTATTTATATTTCTGAAAGCATTGTTTGTTTACAGCATTTTTTCACACCTGCCTAAAACTTTTGCACAGTACTGTATATTATATATATATATATATATATATATATATATATATATATATATATATATAAGGCCACAGTGGCTAAAGGTTTTCATGTTGTTGTGCTCTCATGTCTCTGTCCTGTAGTCTTGTGAGCTCGGCTTGGCTGCACACTTCGTTAAGCACCTTGTTATTCATTTTGCTGTGGAAAGTGTCCCTCCTTACTGAACGGATTACGCTTTAGTAATAAACACTGGTAACAGGCTGTCAAATGAATCCTTAAGGGGCTCTGAATTTTTCACTACAATGATAGTGCCACTGCAGCATTCAAACTATACAAAATGTACCTTAGATGTTTACAGGTAAAGCAACACAGCAAGCACCATGGAAAGCAACTCTTCTCTGCCAGTTATGTTGGAATATGCTTTTGCTTCCATGAAGGGTGACCAATCAGGGAATGGGACATTGTAATGAGCAAAATCCAATCAGGAAAGAGCAACGTAATAAGCATGAACCAACGATGTAGCCAGTTTCATCAGAAATTTTCATTTTTGCTTCTGCACACTGAAAAGTATCTGACTCAGGACAGCATTTTCAGAAGTATTTGTTTCCGTCATTTGAAAAAATGCTAGTGAAGTTTGGAAGAAAGGCAAAAATGGAAACTAATGTCAGTGTTTTTAAATGAAAATGTAGTATTGATGGCGGGGCCTAATACTGGAGACAATTTAGCATTGCCACTATACCTTACCTGGTTGACAGGAAAAAAGAATTGAACTCAAAACCCTCATAGTTGGTAAACACGTGAAAAATGTACAAAAACTATGCCTGTGATAATAAGATTTGAACCCAGACCAATGTTGCTGTTATTTATTTATTTATTTTTTTTGCAATATTCATTTGGAAGGCAATACAGTATTTTAGGTTTTCACAACAAAAGACATTTTAGAGTTAACAATAGTTTAAGAGGGGCTAGCTCTCAAATGACAAGCTTTGAAGTAAAGGCTTGAGAACAAAAACCCACTGAAAAAGATGAGGCCTTCTTTGCATTTCAGTCTGCAGCTATTTTGTCATCGCATACCCTGTGCTTTTTTGATCACATCTATCAGTGCGGAGTTCAGGAGAGAAATTCCAAGATTAGTGAAGTGCTGACATGATAAAAATGTCAGCTCTCCATACCGAGCACCTTCCAGCATTTATCCTTTGAAAAAACGAGAGAGAAGGAGAGATAGTGAACATAGTTGTGTTTTCCTTTAATGTCATGGAAGACATGCACTGAAAACTTCAGCAAACTATATTAGTTTAGCTTGACAGGAAGTGCACTTCACAGACAGCCAGAAATGTCATCCAGGAAGATATAGCAACAAACGTGAAGCTGAAATGCTTTGGCAGAGAGGCTGAAAGAGGCTCTGAGTAGGCAGCAGTGCCACTTTCTTTGCAGATTTGCTTTTCTGTAAATTGAGCTTCCCTGTGCCAATGGCTGTTTCTCTGGAGCTGCAACCAGCTGCCACTGCTGCTCTGCACCGGCTCCCGACACATCTGGGCCTGACATTCTTGTCAGGCTTTCTTGATAGCTGCTGGGCAGCAAAAAGGTGTTGGTGAGGTGCAGTGTTCGACACACTTAAAAGAGGAAAGTGCCTTGGGGTTACAGGTGACATGTGGAAACAATTATATAAAGAAATAACCTAAGGTCTTGGCACCTTATCAAATTAAATGATTAAAGGCTTGACAAATACAGGATTTGAACCCAATGGCACAAACACCCTAGCTCATTTGAAAGTATAGAAATTCATTTTAATCACATTTTAAACACATTTTTATAACAATGGGAGATCAACCACAGCAACACCAAACCATAACATTGTATTCATAAAAAGCCAATCATTCCATGCAATAGTAATGGGACAAGCTGATTCCCAAGAGCACATGTGCTCAAAAAAAATGAAATTACTTCTACAGTGTATAATAATACAATCTCCTGCCTCAGTTTAAACTGCTCAGTGGTACCTGTCTATTGCCATTTCAACATCAAATCAAATCATCATCAAATCTTAGCCACAGATGTTTTCTTCATATACTGCATGCCCAAGAAACACTCTATGTAGCCACTTAAATAATTCTGACACAAATAGGGAGCTCTATAGCAGCAACAGTCTTAATCAGAATACTGTAATACTATGTTGGTGAAACAATACAAAAATAGATCTATTTATTGAGCAAAGCCATCCTACAAACATGGTTGTAAATAAATAAATGAAACAACAAACCCTACAGCTTCCCTGGAGTGATTTGTCCAGTTGCCTACCTTAAAGTGTAAAGTACTCTCAAGCACTCCCACACTTTCTCTCTCACTCTCTATATGTCTCTCACTGTTTAACCTGATCTCCCATCTTCTGCCTGCTGAGTGTTTGCCCCGACACACTTGCCAATTTCAAGGCTTCAGGCGACATTTAATCCAATTACTCCTGGAGTCAGAGGCTGCCACACATTTGCTTGGTGGACACTAAGTCAGAACCCTGCTTACATCTTGTGCTTTTTTTTCTGCACCCTTCAGGTTTCTGTTGCCCTTAATGGTGTTCTGTTAGAGGAACAGCATAGTCTCATATGTTTTCTTTTTGGGGTTGTGTGCCCTGTAGCAGGCAGAAGGTTTTGCCACCTCTTGTACTTTCTTCTTGATGTTTCTCTTTCTTTGGTCATAGAGCTAAGAATCCCTACCTACTATCATTATGAAGGAGCATTATATGCATCTTTTCAGCCCATAACTCATGCCCTGTCTATAGGACTTCCATGGAAGCCAGTATAATAAACATGCTTACCACCCTTTGGATTTGCTCTTCCTTCTCGATTAGCTTGATAACAAACAGTACATTGTCCCTGCCAGCATACACTACTCTCACTCTTTCTTAGTGCTTTATTAGGGTGTGCCCATGCTTTGTGCCATCTTTTTATGCTTGCAATCCCCCTACTGCATCTCCATCACACATTCATACCATGGGTTGATCTTAGGTTTAGTGATCTTATGTTTCTAGTCTTCTCTAGCGCCTTCAACACAATCCAACCTCTGCTCCTTAGGGACAAGCTGACAGAGATGGGAGTTGATTCATACCTGGTGGCATGGATCTTGGACTATCTTAAAGACAGACGTCAGTATGTGCGTCTTGGGAACTGCAGGTCTGACATTGTGGTCAGCAACACAGGAGCGCCACAGGGGACTGTACTTTCTCCGGTCCTGTTCAGCCTATATACATCGGACTTCCAATACAACTCGGAGTCCTGCCATGTGCAAATGTTCGCTGATGACACTGCTATCGTGGGCTGCATCAGGAGTGGGGAGGAGGAGGAGTATAGGGACCTAATCAATGACTTTGTTAAATGGTGCGACTCAAACCACCTACACCTGAACACCAGCAAAACCAAGGAGCTGGTGGTGGATTTTAGGAGGCCCAGACCCCTCATGGACCCCGTGATCATCAGAGGTGACTGTGTGCAGATGGTGCAGAACTATAAATATCTGGGAGTGCAGCTGGATGATGAATTAGACTGGACTGCCAATACTGATGCTCTGTGCAAGAAAGGACAGAGCCAGTTATACTTCCTTAGAAGGCTGGCGTCCTTCAACATCTGCAATAAGATGCTGGAGATGTTCTATCAGACGGTTGTGGCGAGCGCCCTCTTCTACGCGGTGGTGTGCTGGGGAGGCAGCATTAAGAAGAAAGATGCCTCACGCCTGGACAAACTGGTGAGGAAGGCAGGCTCTATTGTTGGCATGGAGCTGAACAGTTTGACATCTGTGGCAGAGCGACGGGCGCTCAGCAGGCTCCTATCAATTATGGAGAATCCACTGCATCCACTAAATAGTATCATCTCAAGACAGAAGAGCAGCTTCAGCGACAGACTGCTGTCACTGTCCTGCTCCACTGACAGACTGAGGAGATCGTTCCTCCCCCAAACTATGCGACTCTTCAATTCCACCCAGGGGGGTAAACGTTAACATTTAACATTATACAAATTTATTGTCTGTTTTTTACCTGCATTATTATCAATCTTTAATTTAATATTGTTTATTGTATCAGTATACTGCTGCTGGAGAATGTGAACTTCCCCTTGTGATTAATAAAGTATCTATCTATCTATCTATCTATCTATCTATCTATCTAGGTAAACTGGTGACTCCAAATTGACCTGGTCTTAGTGACTGAGGGTGTATGTATCAATACGCCAGCAAACAACTGGCATGCTACACAAGGCTGGTTTCTACTTTATTGCCAGTGCTACTTCAAATATAAACTTCCCCATAACCATTGTGCCAGACGGCTGGGGACCCTACCCAGCCAGGACGCCTGGACGGTCCACGAGAGGGACGATACCTCCCCTGGGCCACGAGAGGGCAGGTGCCCAGGTCTGCTTGGGGTCCACTGGAACGGAGCTGGGAAGCTCATCCCTATGGGAGGAAGTGGCCAGCGCCAGGGGGTGTCTGGACGGTTATGGAACCCTGGATGGCAGCACTTCCGCCACACCAGGAAGTGCTGTCAGAAGAAATCCCAGGGGCACCCGGAGTGCTTCCGGGTGCTCTCCTGACACTTCCGCCACACCAGGAAGTGTCGTCAGATGGAGCACCTGGAGCCTATCCGGGTCATTATAAAAGGGGCCGCCTCCCTACAGTAGACGAGCTGGAGTTGAGAGGAAGGAGACGGAGCTTGTGAGGAGGGGAGTGGAGGTCCAAGGAAGAGAAAGAGAAAGAGAGAGAGAGAAAGAAGAGTTGTTGGGATAAGGCATTGTGGTACTGTGAAGGAAATAAACGTGGGTGTTTTGGACATTCTGGTGTCTGTCTGTCTGTGTCCGGGGGCTGGCTTTCCACACCATGTATTAGACAAAAAAAGTTCAGAAAATAAGTGGCTAAATATAAGATGGATAGATTTATAATGGTAAACCTCTCTTATTATATATAGTACCAGTGTGAGAAATCATCCATTTTAACTGTTTGTCATTCCAGCTGTTCATTATGTCCCACAAGTAAAAGCTTTACCAAACATCTCATTTTTCTTAAACTACAGTGTATCTGCTACATAATATCTCATTTGGGTTGTCAGACAGTTTGTGCATAGAATGTGGTGGGGGGTGGAGGTAAGGAGCCTCCTTGTAAACAGGAGGAGATGAAGTGTCTTTTGTAAGAATTCTTTCTGCTTGTCAGCAAAATACTGAAAGCCAGTGTCTTTTAAAAATCTTAGAACTCAATCAACACAGGAACAAATTATATTTAAACGGTGAGTGAAGTTTTTGAGATAGCTCCAGCATACTAGTAACCCAAGAATAATGCAAAATTAGTCCATAAACTGTACTTTCTTGGACAGGGAAGAAATCAGATTAGACAAATCAAAGTATCTCAGTCTCAAACACAGTGGTCTAGCTATGTGACAGGGCATCTGTTTCAAGTCTAATATCTGCATGTGTAAAGTTTACACATTTTCCACATGTTTCAGAAATGTTCATTTCCAGCCTGTGATACTGCTTTAAATGCTTATTAATCTTATATTACTGGAAATGCAAGTAGCAACCCAAACCTCCATCAACAAAAAACTTTCATATCTCTGTAACAAATGTCACCGAAAAGCAGCAAACATGTTCATAGGATTATTACCGGTGTTTGTATTTAGTACAATTGGGGTACAGATAGGTTACATGACATCATCAGGGTCACAAAGTGAGTCCAGAGTTGGACTGAACTGGCAACTCCAAGGCCACAATTTCACACTGTTCCCAATAGGTGAACATCACTGATGGTACTCTTTCTTTGTATAACTTACTGAAAATATTTTAATAGCCTTCGACAGTTTCTGATTTTTTGAATTGACAATGATTCCTAATTTTTTCATATATGTTTTTCCATGCTAAAACTTAGAATAAGACTATTTATTACCTGAAAATGGTATGGAGTTTTGTCAGCTATTTATATCAGAACATAATCAAGGCTTTGGGGAGTCAAGCTCCAGCAGTAATACATTTCAAAGCAGGAGCCTGCAATGGACCAGTTACACTATAAGAACTAGTGCAAGCCTAAGTGGCTACTGAGCAATACAGAATTCACTTTCAGCCTAAAAACATAGCTTTGAAATATACAAGGAGGTAGAAAATTTCTGAAGAAGTCCATGAAAACCGACTAAGAAAATGCAAAGTCCACACAAAGGACATCCCCAAGGAAAGAAAAGTCAAAGAATAACAAAGCTTCCTCACCCGCTACTAGAGTTCCCATGTGTAGTGTAACATTCCAAAAGGGACATTTCCATTCAGTTAGCAATCCAGGCTTCACAAAATGAATCTGATGGGCTATTTATGTAACTTTATCCCTGAAAAATGGCCAAAATATCAGGTGTCCTGGCCTAAAACAAAAATGATGGCTGCAAATAAACAACAACAACATCTGTTTATATAGCACATTTTCATACAAATAATGTAGCTCAAAGTGAATTATAAAGAATAATTCATTGTTGAAAAACCTAATGGACTTCCATCCATCCATTATTCAACCCGCTATATCGAAACACAGGGTCACAGGGATCTGCTGAAGCCAATCCCTGCCAACACGGGGCACAAGGCAGGAACCAATTCCAGGCAGGGCGCCAACCCACCACAGGGCACACACACACACACCCACACATCAAGCACACACTAGGGACAATTTAGGATCGCCAATTCACCTAACCTGCATGATTTTGGACTGTGGGAGGAAACCCACACAGACACGGGAGAACATGCAAACGCCACGCAGGAAGGACCCGGGAAGCGAACCCAGGTCTCCTTACTGCGAGGTAGCAGCGCTACCACTACACCACTGTCTCGCCCCCTAATGGACTTAGCACAGCAAAATACTAAACCAATTGGTTTCAGCCTACAAATGTCTTCTTCAAAGGCTGTTGCATTCTGAAATCTATGATGAAAAAGCCTTAAACAGCAACTAGCTAAAAAGGTTGAGGGAGACATTAAAGAAAAATAAGAACAATGTGAATTGTGCAGTACTGTATACGTAACAGGAGTAAAAGGTGGTGAACTCATAAATGGAAGTATGCTTTATAAAAATAACTATAATTGAGTCATAAAGAACCTGATCATGTCTTCCCACAGAAGGGCAATGTTATTTCTGGCAAGAGAAATGGATTAGAGCTGCATGCTACCTGCTGTTTTACCTTGAGTTTGGCCTAGTGTGTACCTGCAGCTTTATTCACTCCTGTCTGCATTTCTTTGTATTGTATTGCACTTCCCAGGATATTGGATCCTATGGCAGGAACCATACTTCTTCAGAACAACTGTCCATTATCAATTTCTGCTTTACTCTTGATGTTTCTGTAAAATGCATTCTCTCAGTGTAACTATGTTTTGGAGTAAGCATGGTTCAGAGAATGAATGAATAAATATACTGAATTTGGATTGTTTGGAGTATGAATCATACACAAATTCCACTTCTGCCTCAAACTTCATAAAATACCTTTAAAGGACATTTATTGTCACCTTAGTATGTGTGAGAGCTCCAGTGCATCATATTTAGATTCATTTAAAGAGAACCCTTTACTCCATTGTCTTTGTTCTCCATTTCCAAGTCAGTTTAACAAGACTAATATTACAGTGATTAGAAATGTGGTGGGAATGATAGCCAGTAAATACAAAAGGGGTAGGCGGAGGTCAGTTAGCAATCAAGCAACAGAGAAACAGTCAAAAGCCGTGCTAATCAAAGCCAGTTGACACCTCTCTCAGGACACAATAAAATTCAGGTGCAGAGAGAATTGCCAGGTTTTTTGTCTCTGCTTTTATATGAGGTATGACCTGTCAAGAATAAATGTGAGCAATTACTCGATCAAAAGCAAAGGATATGGTAAAGGTAAAATTTATTTAATCAGGGGGACATATGCACAAAGCCAACTGCTTTCTTCTAGCCAAGATGTAAAAACTTTAATCTAAAGAGAGGCAATTTATCCCCACTTCTTAATTGTGCCAGAATTTATATATATAATCAGCCACTTGG
The DNA here is from genome assembly GCF_900747795.2 of Erpetoichthys calabaricus. Taxonomy (NCBI): domain Eukaryota; kingdom Metazoa; phylum Chordata; class Cladistia; order Polypteriformes; family Polypteridae; genus Erpetoichthys; species Erpetoichthys calabaricus. The sequence continues at coordinate 91,898,116 of NC_041405.2, read as the reverse complement.
CAAAGGATCTGTTACTGGTATCTGGAAGGTTGCCGGTTCTAATCCTGTTCCTGCCAGAAGAGGTCTTACGCTGTCGGACTATTGAACAGGGCCCTATACCTGAAAATTGCTCCACCAGCACTGTACAATTGCTGACCCTGCACTCTGACCCCAAAAGGTCAAGCAAAAGGACTTTATCTGTTTGGGGATTATTAAAATATATCACCATCATCATCATAATTTGAGCTAGCCTCCACTTGATGCCACTGGCTCTATAATGACTGTGGAAGATAGATGGCGCTATAACGCGCTAACCCGACACAGGCAGATGCTAGAGGGACAAGTCCAAAAAACACGTGAATTTATTTATATACAGTGTCCCCAACAGCCCAATCACACACTTTCCGTTCTTTACTTTCTTCTTCTCTTTCTTTATCTCAGTCCTTTTCTTTTCTCCTCCACTCCTCCTCAGCAAGCTTCATCCTCCTCCTCCCGACTCTTGCTCCTGAGCAGTGTCTGCTGGCCCCTTTAATAACACCCCTGGAAGTGCTCCAGGTGCTTGATGGTGTATTTCCAGCAGCACTTCCAAGTGTGGCGGAAGAACCGTTTTCCAGGGCTCAGCCGCAGTTGTAGCATCCCCTGGCGGTGCCCTTGGATCCAAGCAGTGCTGCACCAAACTCCAACTCCCATGAAGCCCTGCTGGAGTCCGAGGCACTGCTGCAAGCCAGCGGGTCTGCCATCTAGCGTTCTGGGGGAGGTAACGTAGTAACCACACTTGCTCCCCTAGTCCTCCCAGCATGGAGGCGTCCTGGCCTGGCAAGGACCCTGGCCATCCGCCACATGACCAAAACTGAGTTTATGCTCGGAGGCAGAGGCGTGATCACATCAACCTGGTAGATCTACATCTTTATGCAGTTTAACAAAGTATACTAAAAACAGTAAGAGCAAAACACATAATGCATCCTCATTGTTATCATGCTCCAAAAAAACATCACCATTTTGTGGAAACCATGTTCTCACATTGCCATTGCAGGTGTTGGGAATGGATTTCTAAAAAATAGAATTGTCGGTAAGGATGCTGCACAGCACACATATAAGGTGGCAGTAAAGAATAATGGTTTACTTAACAGACCAGCCGGCATTCATATCCATCAAGGAATAATGGGTGCTGAAAATGTTCATAGCAGGATCAGGTGCAATGCAAGAACCAGTCATAGATAGGTTGCACTGCCATGAGTGTAGTCACCCAAGACAAATTCATCTAACACACCTACCTTTGTGATGTGGGAGTAAACCTGAGTATCTGGAGGAAACCAATGTGTAAGGGTGATAATGTGCCTACTCCACAGAGACAGTGACCAGCCTGAAATTCCAACTCCGGGCTCTGCAGCTGTGCTTCTAAACACTGCACCAACTTGCTGTGCTATATGGCCTGTTTGTGTGAAAGTTGCTATAATATTCTAAAACATTTTGCTGTCTTTTCTGGGAAAAGAAAATTTGTATTTTTTTAAGTCACAAGTATCTTGGCCCAAACCCAACATCACTACAAAGGAGCTGAATGTATTTGTCTAAAGGTCGCGTGCAGGCTGCAGAAAGCCTGTGACATTCTCGCCAAGCCAGTGAAGTACTTAACAGTCCTGTTCTACATAGACTGATACTGTACACTCCCCTCTTTAGTCCACATGAGCTCTAATTTCATTAAATGATCAGGACATACAAATGCAATCCAATTTTTACTTCACAATAACCAAGGGGAAATGTTAGTCCATCCTGTAAACACACATAGCTCCCAGCCCAGTGTAGGTAATTTACCAGAAAATTAAGATTTTTCCTACAAAAGTAAACTTGAAGTAGGGTAGGACAAGTCTTTGTCTAGATTTAGGTCAAATGGATAGGTCAGGCTGATACCCTGTCTAACTGTTGTTCCTGCCTTGTGCCCTACGATTGCTGGGATAGGCTCCAGCTGCCCCACGACTCTGCCCTGGATAAGTGGAATAGGAGGATGGATGGGTAGGTTAAAAGAATAGGAGCAGAATATTTGGGTATACCTTCAAGTAAATGGATCTGGAATCTCATTCATTGAAGCCAGTGGCCCGCTGTTATACTAGCAAATGTTTTCTATTATTATTCATACCTAAAAATAGAATACATAATTGGGTGAATTGTGCTTAGGTTTTCTATAGTTAACATTTCTTCAAATGCTCAATGATCTTGCCACAAACCCGTGATAAACAATAGCAGCATATAGCATCGAAAATATACATTATCTAAAATGTTCAAAATTCCTCAGAGGATCCCTGAAAATGTATTATTTATTTTCAAATGTATCTTGGTTAATGTTAGTGATATCAAATATCAGGCTGAGGTTCAGAAGGCAGTTTTATAATTCATGAATGAAATATTTTTGGAATGAAGAGTAACCTATTTGCCAAAGCCTTGCATTAGGAAAGTGAAAACCGTAGACAAATAACACCGCGGCTCCGAGAGTGGCAACACAAGACTTAGATAGTTCAGGCACTGTCTTGGTGGGCTCTATGTGCATTTACCCAGTGGGTTTCCTCTAGAAACATCAGATACTGTTCATACTGCCAACATGTCTGTCCATAAAGGATGGTAGTATTTGTGGGGAAAAAAACGGCTTTAGTAGTAGAGGCTCTGGAAGTGCCAAAGCAGAGGAATAAACAAACAAAACTTGAAACAATCAACAAACTAAGGGGTAAAACCAAAACTCAGAATCAAGAAAGGAACTTTTTAAATTGAAATTTCAGACAGGAAATGAATTGACACCCGTGTCATTGTGTGTCTAATGAATGGTGTGAGAAAACGTCATCTGAGGCCGTATAATGCTGTGTGTAGAATTCACACTAAAACATGGCGTATGGACAAAAGTGGAAATGTTTGTATGCACAAAAAAATTCAGATGCACAAAACCATGCACTTCTGCTCCATAAATCCCAGTCAGCGTGAAATGTAACACATGTGCACGCGCCTGCAAAATGATTACAATCAAGTGAAATAAATTTGTAAATGATATGCAATTCATTTCGGTGTGTTTGATAAAACTGGCATCACAGATATGATTGCCTTGCCTTGATGCTGGGTGCCGTCAGTTTGCAAAACCAAGTAAAAACTTGCGTACGCAAAGGGGGAGGCTGCCAAATGTTTTGTTTAATTTTATGTATTAAAGTCCTGGTTATGTTTTGGGGTGATAGTAAAATATTTGTACAAAGTAGGTATCAGCTGAATAAATGCACTTGATGGCTTGAATTTTTTGGTCTAGTTAGTAAAATTAATTAAGTTCCTCGAAAAACAATTTAGTTTTTTTGATGTACAGGCAACAACTGTTTTTATCATTGCACCTTAGCAAGCCTCAGTAATCTGTAGGCTTAGCATTTGAGGGCTGCGGCCAAAGCTGTTTAGAATCAGTGGTGACCATATTTGGCCTAGTTGCCATATATATGATTCATGCCTGCAATTAAAGGTAATTGGGGTCAAAAGGAACCCAAGTGAGCGATCTGTCCTGTCAGAAAGGGAACCAGGGAAGGCAAGAGGATAGCAGATACCAGAAAGAAGGATGGGGAGAAGGAGCCTTGTGGGTGGCAGTTTGAGTGCAGGCTCAATTAGGGGTCCCAACACCAAGGTGCAATGTCCTGCAGATTTATGATTCAGAGTAGGTGCCCTAATTAGAGTGGGCTTGGATACTCCAAAGCAGTTACAGGTGTTTTCAGTTCACTATTATTTACAGGTCACCAGCCTCTTTAATAGTAAAAAAAAAAATGTTTTAGACTAGCCATCTGCCTCAAAGCCATGTATGCCTCAGGAGCCTGGGTGCCTCAATATGTATGAGAATTTATCAGAAGAAAATGCAAGATTTTCACTGATATGTGTCACAGATTTTACTCTGTATTTCTGATTTTTAAAGTACTTCATTTTTACTTTTCATATCTGAGAAGTTTCCAATTTTTCTTTGTTTTTGCTCTAGGCAGGTTTTTACTATCAGGCTGACTGAGCTATTCATCTTATCATCCAGCTAATCCACCTTTATTTTGAATAGCAGGAAATACCATCTCAATGTCCTTAATAAAGCAAAGAAGGTTGCATGAATCTGTTTTGCAGACATGTTTCTTGTATTACACGGTCTTGGGAAATGAAAATTTATTTGGCACCAATCAGTACAACGTATGAATCAAAAGTATGGCACATTTAAGGCACCTACCCTTTTATTCAGCTTTTTATTACAACTCATGGGTTTAAGCTTATTTAACTCTTTCAGGGCTGATGTCGACTTTTGTCAAAATTCTGGGGTATAGGATGGTAATCAGCTGTAAACTGCAACAAAACTTGCAGTTACGTTTTAGTTTGACTCTTTGCTAGAAGAAAAGTTACATAGCTTTGTTGATTTAATTCCCTGTGTTGATTTAATTATTCCCTGTGCGTGCATGAGTAGTGAAGAGCAAACAACCTCTAAATTGGCACCGACATCTGGTGAGAGACCAAAGGAAATGTACAAAGCAAAATACTCCATGGACATTTTATGTAATTTCGCTGAATAGGACTCTGACTTGTCAAACTCCGAGTTTGATGATCTGGAGATGGATACCAAAAACGAAAGTGAGGTACCAGCATCATCTGATCGGTCCACAGCTGATCGTGGTGCTGAACACTTTCATGTAGCTGATGCGCCTACAGCAGCTTACACCTTGGAGGACCACCACTTATGATGACAAGAGGTACAAACCATATTGCATCACACTGTCACTGCCACCGCCACCCACTTACTGTGTGAAGACAGCCAGGCATCCGGCCCACCGTGCATTCCTGCTGACAATCGAGATGCCCCCACTACTAGCACATAGCAACAGACGTTTTATGTTGCTTTATGTGTGAAACCATTGCTTTGTGTGCTTTTCAGAAAACTGAGGTTTTTGGAAAAAATATATAGCCCTCAAAGAGTTAATGAAGAACTTGAGCTGGGTCACATTTCTTACAGGCATGGTACCCAAAGGCATTAGGGACTATTATCCTCAAGTTCCACATGGTGTTTCATCCAAAGTATTCTTCATGAATGCATTGCTTCTATCCAGCTACTCTGTGAACCTGCTGTGGAAAAAACAAACACCACTCATTTGGAAGAGGGAAATGCAGAGAGCCTTTTCATTTTAACCAACAACTAGATTCTTCTATCTTGTAGGGGTGAAATCTTATTTTGGAACTGTTCTCAGTGGTCTGTATAGTTCAAACCAAATCAGCCCCGAAATGACACTGCAAGTATATCCCTTAGCAAAATATTAATATTACACTTTCATGGGTTTAAATACAAAACATGTTTCATGTCTGTAAAAGGTGACTTTGTTTACAAGTTTATAGGGAGCATCATGAGAAGGACAGTAAATAACCTGAATGATAAAAGCTGATACGCACATATAGGAAGGTTCCAGAATGTGACCAGTCCCTCTCTACAAAGATTTACATTATGCCCAGACTTATGAGTACTTTGTAACATTTTGCCAAAATTTCCATATTCTGCCATACTACTTAATCCAGCTGTTGGGTAACAGGGAGCCAAAACCTACTGTACCAATTTTTTTGCATAACACAGGGTGGCACGGTGGCATAGTGGTAACGCTGCTGTCTCGCAGTAAGGAGACCCGGGTTCGCTTCCCGGGTCCTCCCTGCGTGGAGTTTGCATGTTCTCCCCGTGTCTGCGTGGGTTTCCTCCGGGTGCTCCGGTTTCCTCCCACAGTCCAAAGACATGCAGGTTAGGTGTATTGGCGATCCTAAATTGTCCCTAGTGTGTGCTTAGTGTGTGGGTGTGTGTGTGCGTGTGCGTGTGCCCTGCGGTGGGCTGGTGCCCTGTGCTGGCTGGGATTGGCTCCAGCAAACCCCCGTGACCCTGTGTTAGAATATAGCGGGTTGGATGATGACTGACTGACTGACAGGAACTGGAACTTGGTGTGGTGTCAGTCTATTACATGGCACACCTAGTCACTACTTTGAAGGCATTACTTTAGAGTTGCCAGTTAGCATAAACTGCATGTGTTTAAGAGGCAATTGAAGTACGTGGACACAAGAAGAATAGGTAAAATCCCCACATAGTCACCAGGCTGCAATTATATATATATAGTCTGGGTTATGAACATATGGTGGAGCCCACAGGGACTGAAGTAAAGGAAAAATAGAATGAGGTTGAGAGGAGATAACAGGGAAGTCAAATATCTGTTTTTTCCACACAGATTGATGAACTTGTGGAAGATCAGTGACCTCAACCTGACTCTACCCATCACTCCATCAACATAAAAAGGACTTTCAACATCAAGCTGTTGTAAAAAGACTGGGCTTCTGGAGGATGCCCCATTTAATGTAAACGAAAAAGGATGAAAAATACGATAGTTGTCTTTTGTTTTAGTAATGCTATCTTCCAATGTAGGGAAGTCCATTGTACATAGAAAATGGTGCATGAAAGAGTGCTGGTGATCTGTTGATTTGAATACTGGTGGGACCAATGGGGTGGGATTTTATGCAAAGTGCATTTGATCTCATTGCTCTTCTGTTGGGTTCTCTTTCTCCTTTCTAAATAAAGAGGAAGAACAAAAGTTACCAGTGTAGTAGCTCCAACTAATAGTGCAGCACTCATCGCTGATGGTGTGGTTGCCCTTCTTCACACCTATATCCACCTTAGTAATAAGTGGAAATTTCTTATGGATTGTCTTCTGGTAAAAGGGAAAGACTGTGAACAACTAAGCTAAGTATTAGTTCACTGGAAATTACACTTAACGCCATGATAAATCAACACAAAAATTAATCATTAAGTATTTGAGACAAGAAAAATTACAACTCCTAAGCATAGAAATACCAACAGACTAAATTAATGTAGTGACAAAAAGGAGGAATTCTAAAAGGCCAGTTTAAAAAAAAACTGTCCCTAATCAGAAGAACATGTACAAATGAAACAAATAAAAAAATTTAAAAATGTCACTCCAAAAGCAGGAGAAACCTTTGAACAAATGACCTAAACAAAGCATATTCTGAACCTGTACCTGTAGTTAAAAAACCCCTAGCTTTACCTTTACATATACAGTGGTGTGAAAAACTATTTGCCCCCTTCCTGATTTCTTATTCTTTTGCATGTTTGTCACACAAAATGTTTCTGATCATCAAACACATTTAACCATTAGTCAAATATAACACAAGTAAACACAAAATGCAGTTTTTAAATGATGGTTTTTATTATTTAGGGAGAAAAAAAAATCCAAACCTACATGGCCCTGTGTGAAAAAGTAATTGCCCCCTGAACCTAATAACTGGTTGGGCCACCCTTAGCTGCAATCAAGCGTTTGCGATAACTTGCAATGAGTCTTTTACAGCGCTCTGGAGGAATTTTGGCCCACTCATCTTTGCAAAATTGTTGTAATTCAGCTTTATTTGAGGGTTTTCTAGCATGAACCGCCTTTTTAAGGTCATGCCATAGCATCTCAATTGGATTCAGGTCAGGACTTTGACTAGGCCACTCCAAAGTCTTCATTTTGTTTTTCTTCAGCCATTCAGAGGTGGATTTGCTGGTGTGTTTTGGGTCATTGTCCTGTTGCAGCACCCAAGATCGCTTCAGCTTGAGTTGACGAACAGATGGCCGGACATTCTCTTTCAGGATTTTTTGGTAGACAGTAGAATTCATGGTTCCATCTATCACAGCAAGCCTTCCAGGTCCTGAAGCAGCAAAACAACCCCAGACCATCACATCACATTTCTTGATTGAAACAGGTGTGGCAGTAATCAGGCCTGGGGGTGGCTACGGAAATTGAACTCAGGTGTGATACACCACAGTTAGGTTATTTTTTAACAAGGGGGCAATTACTTTTTCACACAGGGCCATGTAGGTTTGGATTTTTTTTCTCCCTAAATAATAAAAACCATCATTTAAAAACTGCATTTTGTGTTTACTTGTGTTATATTTGACTAATGGTTAAATGTGTTTGATGATCAGAAACATTTTGTGTGACAAACATGCAAAAGAATAAGAAATCAGGAAGGGGGCAAATAGTTTTTCACACCACTGTAGATACAAAAACATTGAAACAAAAATCAGGAAAGTCACATTTCAAGTGTCAGCCAGGGTGTGTTCCACGGCTTATATTTATTTTCCATTTTTGTGTCTTTTGTGCTCATCTATATATATATAATTCACTAAGCAGCAGACAAGGCACGCAAGACAACCATGGGATACACACAACATAGCCACGCCTGCCAACTCACAGAGCCCCGCCCACCAACTCTAAGACTATGGGATACGACGACAACTCACAGAGCCACGCCCACCAACTCTAAGACCATGGGACGAGAACGCCTGCTGACCTGCCCACCCGCCTGTTACCAGCATTCACCGCAATGTACTGGAGTGTAAAACTATCGCAGCTGCTAAGCTTTCAGCCATGTGAGATTGAACAATAACAGGTCTGTGATGCCCTTAGATATCCGGGGCTGCACGCGCACTACACTGAATGGATCAACGTGTGTCTACCTGGCGCCGAGAGGCGTGGGTAAGCCGTTGAACCCCATTCGTGATGGGGATCGGGGCTTGCAATTGTTCCCTACGAACAAGGAATTCCCAGTAAGTGCGGGTCATAAGCTCGCACTGATTAAGTCCCTGCCCTTTGTACACACCACCCGTTGCTACTACCGATTGGATGGTTTAGTGAGGTCCACGGATCGGCCCTGCCGCGGTCGCTCGCAGCCTCTGGCGGAGCGCTGAGAAGACGATCGAACTTGACTATCTAGAGGAAGTAAAAGTCGTAATTCCGTAGGTGAACCTGCGGAAGGATCATTACCGGTTGTGCCGACCCGTCATTGGACGGTTAGGACCCGAAACCTCTCGGGCCCGCTTCCCCGCCCTCTCTTCGGAGAGGCGGAGGGGGCGGAAAGGGCGTCCTTCCCCTCTCCCCCTGTTCCGCCCTCCGCGCCCCACCGCCGTCCAGCCCCGTCCCTCGCTCTGGGAGGTGGGGGCACGGCGGCGGTCCTCCAGTTTTCAGTCATGGACAATTGTATGTTGCTCTCTCCAGAGTTCCATCTTTTCATTCACTTACAGTTGTATCCTCAAACCCACCCCATTTGGACAACTGTGTCTATCAGGAAGTGTTCACCCATCAATACATAATTATGCGGCGTATGCTACGCCGCGGGTTGGCTAGTTATAAAATATTTCTTTTCAAGATTTATTGTACTTAATTGTTAATGTTGCTATTATTTATTATCCATGTACTTAGTAGTGTTCTTCTTTGTTCCTTGTGTTTGTGGGTGGACCCCCAAGAGGCAGGTCTACCCTTACATAACTGCTAAGGGGCCGCCCCTTCATATAAAGGCAGAGTGGAAAGCAAGTCCTTTCTGGTCCACTGATTGTTTTATTGTGCTCTTAGAGTGCTTTGTGAGAATCTGACGTTATTATTTTCTGGTTTCTGACGTTTGCTTCTGTTCTTAGGGTTTTTGATATACCAATTTTGCTTTGGGACTTACTTACTCTGGGGTGCATTTATATACGACTAGCCATCCCCCGCAGCTTCACCCGCGTATTAGTGAAACAGGACAGTGAGGAGGGCCCGGCCCATCTCTCTACTCCTGACAACACTCTTCCCCCTCCCCTCAGCCCGCAGCCCCTGTCTTGGATTAGCGTGAATATATCGCTCCTGCAAGCGAACTGTGATTCTTAGCGCAATGAGAGAAGTCGCAAAATCAACCGGAATGTTCAAGCAAATTATAGAAAAAAGATCTAAATCCATTAAGTAGTTCTCTCATTTGCTAACTAAGCGAAGTTAAGGTTACGTCCCAAGGCAGATGCGTTAGAGAGGAGGGCCCTGCCCCCCTCCCCGCAGCCAGATGAGTCTCTCTTGGATTTGCGCTAATAAATCGGTACTGCAAGCGAACTATGATACTTAGTGCAATGAGAAAGTCACAAAATCAATGGAATGTTCAAGTAAATTATAGAAAAAAATCAGATCTAAATCCATTAAGAAGTTCTGTCGTGAAAAGTGGACAGACATACAAACGAGTCTAAAAAACTATAAGAAAGTTTGCACTTGGACAGCGACATTTTTAAAACCGTTTCTTAGCGAGCACCTATGGGCCAAGGGTAACCTACATTCCAAATTTCAAGTCCGAAGTACTCATGGTTCGGGAGATTTCGTGATGAGTGAGTCAGTGGTATTTGGCTTTTATATACTGTATATAGATTTGCATTATCTGGCATTTTGAAATTTTGTGTTTGTTTGCAGTTTTATTTAGTAAATATTTATTTATAAAAATTCTGCTTTGTTTTATAGGCTGTCACACACGTGTGCATAGGAGGCAGTCAAAGGGCTTAACTGAGGGTAAGATGTCAGCTCGGGGGCTGACGTAGTGCACTAACCTTTGTTTCCTCCTTTTCAGATCATCAGAAGGGAAACCCAGCTAAAGCGGCATCAACTTCCTATCTAGACCACGCCCTCCTACTGACCTTACTCTCGGCACTCTTCCTGCACACTACTTATAAAAGCCCCACACCTTTCCTCCACATTCAGTTCTATTTTGGACTCAGTTGCTAATTTTCCTCTTGTTCCTTACAATGTATGGGGTGGGTGCCTAAGTCTTTTTCTTTGTCTTTCTTGCTATTATGAGGCCAAAACCAGCCATTTGGGCTCTGGGTTTAGACTGCAAGGAGTAGGCCTTTGGGATTATTTGAAGGCATCCGCCGGTCTCTTTACAGAGTACACTCATGTTAACAACACCTTAGATAAGTGTGGAATCCAATTCAATGACGTGGATATTTTTTTTATCTACTTCTTGATTTCTGCTTTCAATCACCTTTTCTCTGAGTTGCTTGGAGTGCTCTTTTTGTCTTCATTTGGGAGGTTAGGCCACGATACCAGCTCACCACAAGGAGCATTTAGACTACAATCAAATGAAACCCCTGACAGGAGATCTTCATTTAACTACTTATGTGATCTCTAAAACCAACTGGCTGTATCTTAATACATTATTCGCCTGCCTGCCTGCCTGCCTCCCTCCCTCCCTCCCTCCCTCCCTCACTCACTCACGTCCGTCCGAAGCCAAATGCGCAGTCGCCTTCTGCGCACTCACTGATGTCAGTCGAAGCTGAATGCGCAGTCGCCTTCTGCGCCGCTGCCCGAAAAAACTTACGAGACCGAAATCCAACCCCAACATCGCGGCAGGTGGCGGATTTAGCCTACGCATTATACAACTGTCTTCAACAGGTACATTCATGATTTAAACATTTCAAAGTTCATCTCACTTCCAACTTATACAAATGCCTCCAAAGAGAAAATTTGCTTCATCCGACGAACATCCGTCCGAAGCCAAATGCGCAGTCGCCTTCTGCGCATCCAACCCCAACATCGCGGCAGGCAGCGGATTTAGCCTACGCATTATACAACTGTCTTCAACAGGTACATTCATGACTTAAACATTTCAAAGTTCGTCTCACTTTCAACTTATACAAATGCCTCTAAAGAGAAAATTTGCTTCACCACGGCAGGCGGCGGATTTAGCCTACGCATTTCGGGATTACTATTCTGAAATCCCAAATCCTTCTGCCCAGGCGTAGGATATTAGCCCCAATCACAGCCAACCCTCACACTCAAAATAATATGTAAGAACATATTTTTATTAAGTACTTTCAGCGGGTGAGTGATGTGAAGGTGCAAGTTAAAGATGGGCCACATCAAGGGAAATTACTACCAAACAGTGAGAGTGTCTTCACAAAAAATGTAGTCTACAGAGAGATTTTACAACTTTAGTTGCATACTGACAGGCCTCCAGTAAACAAACAAAAAAATCGTTGTCATAGATAGCATGTCTTTTTTAAGTATACAGTATTTTTTGCTGTGATAAAGTCATACATATCCCAAACCTCTTAGTTAATTATCATTACTTACATCACTTTCTTATTTATTTCTTACTTATCGTTTGTTCTTCATACACTACTGACACAAACTCATGCCCGTTTCATTTTACGTTGTCGAAACGGGCTTTTTGTCTAGTCATTGATGATTTATATGTGTCATATGCTTATGCAATCAATTATTTTGTGTTTTATATTTGTACTTATTTTAGACCATTTTGCGAAGATGTTTTCACTTTGACATTAAAGAGCCTTTTCTATTGTTGAGTATCAAAAAAGCCAGATTAAATTCTCCATAATTCAATGTTGTATAACAATAAAATGTGAAAACTTTTAATAGGTAATGTATATACTGCATACCATGACAAACCATTTTTTCAGTATTGTGTTTTTTTGCTGCATTTTTTTTTCACTATATTTAACAATGATACTGTTTGCTGGACTCATAAGTAGAAGTACACTTACTAAGAATAAATTCATTTGAATTCAATTAAATTCAATTCAGTTCACTGACAAGCTATGAGGCAATAACAGAAACCAGTGTGCTCAAGTGCCACTTTGGAAAATATTACAAAGTAAGAAAATATAAAATTCAAAGAAATATTTAATATTGGAATTTCCAAATATGCAATCTTACTATATAGGATATATTGAGAAAATGGTAAACCTTATCAGCAAGTACAAAATAAAAAAACCTGCAAATTTAATCAACGAAAGTCAGTAGTTCAAATTAGAAAGAATTCCACTCTGTAGTTGATAGGAGACAGTCATAATATTAACTAACTGTCAAGTACAATTTTTAAGTCAAGCATAAATATAGAGGTAGATGGGATTATTTTTATGACTCAAAGGTTTAGGGAAGAAGGCTTAGGCTTCTTGTGGAACAGAGAAGATAGATAGATAGATAGATAGATAGATAGATAGATAGATAGATAGATAGATAGATAGATAGATAGATAGATAGATAGATAGATAGATAGATAGATAGATAGATAGATAGATAGATAGATAGATAGATAGATAGATAGATAGATAGATAGATAGATAGATAGATAGATAGATAGATAGATAGATAGATAGATAGATAGATAGATAGATAGATAGATAGATAGATATTTTTATTTTTCCAAGCAGAAAATGTACATATGCAACAAGAAGCAGTTAACTAGGCCATGGGAGGAATAAACTTCATATAGGCTGGATCTCATCAGCATGCAAAAGTAAACATGAGGGCTTTCTAAGAAATCACTTATGCCATTGGCAGCATCTCTATATCTAACAATTAATTTACTACCCAAAATTTTACCACTACAAGGACAATGTCAACTTATCAATTAACCTACCTGTCTTTGGGATATGAAAAGAAAAAAGCTGTAAACTCGTCACTGAGAGTGGGCCAGGAATCAACCTTATGTTGCTATAGCAATCAGGCAGCAATACTAAAGTTAGATTTCAGCAACTTATGAAAGCCTAAAGGCATTAAAAAGAAATCAATGAAGTACAAAACATTAAGGAGCATTCCTAGAGTGAGGAACTGGATTTGCCACCAAAAATGACACTCCACACACAGCCACATTTGCCACCATGCATAGCTTTAAGTTGTGATTGTACTGTATTTATTTCTCTCTGGTTTCTTGAATTTCTTGGTCATTTGCATTTTTTCCTCTTCAATTTATTTTGGCCTTTGAGTTTACTTCACTGCTTACTTGTGATGTGCAGCCTCATTCTGATTTAAAAACACTATTTCTGAATTGTCCTAGTATTCACAATTGCCTTAGTCTGTGTATGACCCTTGCCTGTTCTGACCTTGTTCCCATTTGTTTGTGAGTTTCCTATCTTCTGTTTCAGAACTAATTTATAAAAGATACAGATGGCTACTGCCATTTCCAGTGTCCAATCGTAAGATGCTTGTAGAGAAATAAAATTCTCAGGTGAAGGTGAAGCTCTAGGCACTTTTTACCACATACTGTGCTGAAATTGCTAAGTAAAACTGAGGCACTATATGAGAAAATATGTAGGTACAGTGGTGTGAAAAACTATTTGCCCCCTTCCTGATTTCTTATTCTTTTGCATGTTTGTCACACAAAATGTTTCTGATCATCAAACACATTTAACCATTAGTCAAATATAACACAAGTAAACACAAAATGCAGTTTTTAAATGATGGTGTTTATTATTTAGGGAGAAAAAAAATCCAAACCTACATGGCCGTGTGTGAAAAAGTAATTGCCCCCTTGTTAAAAAATAACCTAACTGTGGTGTATCACACCTGAGTTCAATTTCCGTAGCCACCCCCAGGCCTGATTACTGCCACACCTGTTTCAATCAAGAAATCACTTAAATAGGAGCTGCCTGACACAGAGAAGTAGACTAAAAGCACCTCAAAAGATAGACATCATGCCAAGATCCAAAGAAATTCAGGAACAAATGAGAACAGAAGTAATTGAGATCTATCAGTCTGGTAAAGGTTATAAAGCCATTTCTAAAGCTTTGGGACTCCAGCGAACCACAGTGAGAGCCATTATCCACAAATGGCAAAAACATGGAACAGTGGTGAACCTTCCCAGGAGTGGCCGGCCGACCAAAATTACCCCAAGAGCGCAGAGATGACTTATCCGAGAGGTCACAAAAGACCCCAGGACAACGTCTAAAGAACTGCAGGCCTCACTTGCCTCAATTAAGGTCAGTGTTCACGACTCCACCATAAGAAAGAGACTGGGCAAAAACGGCCTGCATGGCAGATTTCCAAGACGCAAACCACTGTTAAGCAAACAGAACATTAGGGCTCATCTCAATTTTGCTAAGAAACATCTCAATGATTGCCAAGACTTTTGGGAAAATACCTTGTGGACTGATGAGTCAAAAGTTGAACTTTTTGGAAGGCAAATGTCCCGTTACATCTGGCGTAAAAGGAACACAGCATTTCAGAAAAAGAACATCATACCAACAGTAAAATATGGTGGTGGTAGTGTGATGGTCTGGGGTTGTTTTGCTGCTTCAGGACCTGGAAGGCTTGCTGTGATAGATGGAACCATGAATTCTACTGTCTACCAAAAAATCCTGAAGGAGAATGTCCGGCCATCTGTTCGTCAACTCAAGCTGAAGCGATCTTGGGTGCTGCAACAGGACAGTGACCCAAAACACACCAGCAAATCCACCTCTGAATGGCTGAAGAAAAACAAAATGAAGACTTTGGAGTGGCCTAGTCAAAGTCCTGACCTGAATCCAATTGAGATGCTATGGCATGACCTTAAAAAGGCGGTTCATGCTAGAAAACCCTCAAATAAAGCTGAATTACAACAATTTTGCAAAGATGAGTGGGCCAAAATTCCTCCAGAGCGCTGTAACAGACTCATTGCAAGTTATCGCAAACGCTTGATTGCAGTTATTGCTGCTAAGGGTGGCCCAACCAGTTATTAGGTTCAGGGGGCAATTACTTTTTCACACAGGGCCATGTAGGTTTGGATTTTTTTTTCTCCCTAAATAATAAAAACCATCATTTAAAAACTGCATTTTGTGTTTACTTGTGTTATATTTGACTAATGGTTAAATGTGTTTGATGATCAGAAACATTTTGTGTGACAAACATGCAAAAGAATAAGAAATCAGGAAGGGGGCAAATAGTTTTTCACACCACTGTACATGAGAAGGTCAGTGATATCATAAATAGAGGAATATGTCAAAATGGTGAGCAACAGGAGCCAAGACGAGAGAGAAAGAGAATGGGCAAGATGGTAAAAAATAATGAATATTACTGTGCCAAATAAAAGAGGACAAGAGAACTGGTGTTTTTACAGTATGAAGAAACTGAATGATAGTCATTAAAGAAATCTGAAGATCGCCTAAGGACCTTGACATCAGATGCGCACTACTATCACTATCAGTAACTCTGATTTATGACAAGAGAGAAAATCCACAAAAGTAGGATATGATCACAGGGAGCACCAAAGTTCAAACAAACGGAACACAATGAAGGTCCTACTGCCACTCAGGATCTAACTACATGGGTCTTGAGCCTTTGACTGCTTGGTAGGATTGGCTGCCCTCTTGCCTACCACAATACCACACAAACATACTCCTTTTCTCAGCTCCCATCTTGGTCTTTTCTTTCTCTCCCTTTTTTACATGCTTATTACCCTCTCCTTTCTTTTTCCTGCCAGTTCAGTCTTCACCATTAGTTCTCCACCCAGCTCCAGACCAGGCCATGAGGAGGCCTTAAGCACCAGAATCTGGAATGGTTGGCACAGATGATTCTTAGTAAAGGGGACAGTATGGTCCCATACTATATCTTCTCTATTTGCCACGCTATTTCTTTTAGAAGAGGGTCAGACAAGTCAGATAATTGCTGATTTCTCTAACCCCAGTGTCTTGCATGTGTCAGTACAGTCTGCTTATACCTCTTGCTCCTTTATAGTGTCCCCACCAAATGCACACAACACACATGTAGACTTTATGGCCACTTAGAGGCCTGCACACCAAAACTGGCATATGAGGAGCCTCTTCTGTGGCTGCTAGTGTGGCTCTCTCATTCTTGAAGGCCTTTCAATGCCTTTCAGCTGGGCACTCCCTTACAAGAGTGAAAATCTGCAAATCACATAAAAAATGTGGAAGATCATATTTACTTGTAAAGTACAAACAGCATCATAAACTGTCTGCCAAAATAATGGGGCCAGATCTCAATGCGCCTTTTTGTTCTATTTGTTGCTTTTTTGTAAAAGCATTTGATAACACTGAAGCTCATAAATAACTCAGATTATTGACACTCACTCATTTACTGTTTACAAAGAAAAGAAGACTCAAAGGCTTTCGATGTTTCCAAAACGCTTTAGGCAGACAGCTTTCACTTGTTTAAATTTAAGTTTATGGAAGCACCGTTAGAGAGGGTGTGGCCAGAAGTCACTGTCTGTGAGGTACTGTAGGTGTAGATTTATGGTTTGAAAATTTGTGATTCTCACATAGTCATTAAGCACTGCAAGCCATTAACTACATTTTTGTATTATTTTCTAGGTTACTTATTGACTTTTATGAAGACCTAACTCACATTAATTCCAATAAGAGCCCAAATATTCATGTAATTAACTATTACCAAAAGACATTTTGTAACACAACCCACAGAGAAACGAGTTTGAGAAAACTAAGGTATAAATGGACACATTATCATTGAAAAGGCAGCGCAAAGGTGGTATGAAAAAGGATGCATGCTAAAGATTGTCTGGTTGGCTGCAAAGTTTGAGGTGGCATAGGGTCCATCAAGACAGATTACAGCTCCTGGTGGTCAGAAGGATACCAAAGATTTTGGATTCGTCCCTGGCTCAAGGAACACAATGGATAGTGACAGAAGGTTAACCATGTGGAAGAGGACTATATTTGAAAGTGTATATGGGCCCAATTACCAGTTTAACATGGGGTTAAGCTTTATCAAACCAGATATTGCTAATTAGTAATTTACAGTGTCTCACACTATGCAAAGTCTAAATCAAGATATAAGCGGTAATGAAACATGTCATTAGAAACAAACCAAATTAGAATACTTTAATACTTACATAAAAAGTATTGTCAGCTCATTGTAAAAACGTTCACCAAGTAAATGAACATTAGTAAACATTAACTAATCTGCAGTAGTTTCTACCATTTTTTTTTCCAAACCACAGGAGAGATGGCAATAATAAGGTCATGTGTTTGAATACCTGATGCTGGCTCATTATAAGGTTCTTTATACTTTTTTTAAGAGGTATGCAGTGATGTTACTAGCCTGGTAATGAAGGATAATGACAGTGCTTCCCAGAGTAAAGGAAAATTCCTTTAAATCATCAAGCTAAATGACTCACTTTTCTGCTCTACGTACAACTGGGAATGTCAGGATTGTGAGATTCATGTTTCCAGGAGTGTTGACGGGAGGATGTTGTAGCAGAGGCACCGTCCTTTAGGTTAAAAATGGTTAAAAACTCAACACAAGGATTTTCATGAAAAACATTAAAACACTTTAAAATTAATGCACCTAATGTTTCTTTGTGAAAATATATGCTAATATTAAAGATTTCAAAGGTTCACAATTTTACATTATTCATTCCAAAAATAATAGTAGCAGTAACAGAAACCCATTTTAATACTTTAGTAATATTGCATTCCCATCATTCTGTGTCCAGACAATTTTAACAATAGCAGGCCAACAAAGCTCATCAATCTCAATTCCCCAAAATAGCATCAAGCTGAGTTTTGAAGATCCCCAGTAATGAGTCCACCACACTACTTGGTAATTTGATTCCATGTGTCTATGATTCTCTGTAAATAAAAACTTCTTAAGAAGTTTGTATCTCATTTTACAGCAACAGTTGGGACAAACCAAACTAATTACCTTTAAATTTTAAGCACTTAAATCATATCACCTCTTCATTTTTACTTGCCTAAACTGAAAAGATCGGACCCCTTCATTCTTTCCTCATAGCTGATTGCTGGCATAGCATCACTTAAAGCAGTCTACGGTAAAATGACATACAGTATCACTAGACAGTATAGCTACAGATTATGCAGAACAGGGCCGTTCTTAGGACGTTGGGGGCCGTGGGCATAATTAGACTGTGAGAGCCCTAATGCGTGTAGTATTAGCTACAGTTCAGCCAGATTTGACCTGTTTCCACTGGGCACCGCGTGGAGGTATGTAGCTAAGCCCAGCGTGTGCAAAATGTGTAGTGCAGTGGTGCATATTTTTGTAAATTTTAGAGCATTTTATTTATTTTTTTGTCACAATTAAAAAGTGTGTTTTTTATACCGTTTTCCATTTTTTTCTACCAAATTAAAACATGGGCTAAACAACATTCCAGAATAAAGCTCAAGAAACAAAATCAACTTTTCGCTCTTTAACACTTGCGAAATCTTTAATTAATGTCGAGTAATCAAGTGATTTGACAACTTCTCGCTCAATGGACATTAATGCTAAAGCGTTCAATCGTTCTTGTAACATGGTTGTCCTGAGGTAATTCTTGATTGTCTTTAGCTTAGAAAAGCTGCATTCCCCAGCAGCGACAGTAACTGGTATGGTCAAGGCGATACGTAGCGCTATTGCGACGTTTGGAACATAATCTTGCAAGCTGTTCTGGTATATAAACTGCAATGTTTCAAGAGCAGAAGCATTAGGAGGCACCAGATTTGCCAAAATACGCAATTCAGAGAACAAGTCCTGAGCATCAATATTGGAACCAGTCGTTTCATCTGTTAATATCGCATTGAGATCCTGACAGGATTTAATCAGATCCGCATCACTTAGACATTTTATTCTCTTATAATTATAAAGAAAACCAAAGTAATCATAATGACCTTTCATTTGGTCAAAGCGCTCAGTCATTGATGATATCGCTTGGTCAAGCAATGCATTGAAAAAGTCAATGCGATATTTATCCTTTGGATCAAGTATTGGTTGATCTTGCGCTTCGTAGTCAAAATTTGACTCAAATTGTCTGTGCACTCTTCTTCTGCGCAGGCTTTCTGGTGCAGGAAAGCTAATTTCTTGTGGATTCATTTCCAATTCTTCAGCTAATTCTTTAGCTGTAACCTGAGCGCCAGCAAACCCAGTTTCCTTGTAGGATTTCAAAAAGTCAATTGTCTTTTCAATGCTCATCAAAGCAACGTCAAATTGCATGTATTTTGCTTACCACGTTGATCTGTGACAGAAGATCATACCAGATAACGAGTGATACCAAGAACGGATAACTTTTTAGTTGTTTGGCTAACGTGGTTGCTTCAGTTCTAGCCTTTGGGTCGTTTGAGCTTTCAGAAATGTCTATCAATGCATCGTAAATTGATGCAACTTGGAATCGCACAGCCTTAACCGAATCTACACAACACTCCCAGCGAGTGTCCGAGATGGGCTTTACGGTAAAATTTGTCACGGGAAAGGGCAGTAAACTTAGCATTAAACTTCGTAGTACAGAAAACTCTCGAATGATGGGGCCCCTTTTGTCTCAGGTCCCGGGCAACTGCCCTGCTCGCCCATGCCTAAGAACGGCCCTGTGCAGAAGAACCTTAAGTGAACATTTGGAATACAAGTATTTTTTATTTAAAAATAGACCCTTTTTTAAATTGTCTTTTAAAAAATGACTATTTAGTGATAACAATCAAACTTATAGAGTACATTATGACAGTATTAGTGAATAGTATCTAACAAAAGATTAGATACAGTACATATTGTCATAAGTGTGTTCGAAAGCCAAGTCATGCACAAAGTATGTCTAATAAAAGGGGCTCTTGGACATTTTATTGAAATGGTGATCAGAACATCTGACTGGAAAAATGGAGAAATTGATAGAAGAAAGAGAAAGAACAATCGAGAATGTAACAAGGACTAGCCTGACCTGTGAAATCTGCTGTCTTTCAAAGGGAACTCAGGGCAAGCAAATTATGGTCAGTGAAACGGTTAACAATGTGTTACCATTAGTTCCAACTTTCAGAGAGTAAGCCTGGTTATCACTGTCTTCATTAATGTTTACCTTTCGGAGCTTCATTGTGACAGAACAAATAATGGATCTCAAACGTTTATGTGTACTTACTGAAACTTTAGTTTATATTATGGTGGCACACCTTAGCCCTGGTTGCATAATGAAGAGATAAGCAAAGTCCACAAGTATGGTATCTTGAAAATTACAGATGAAGGGAGGGATGCAAAATCATTTTCTAGCCATTAGCTTCTTATGGATCCTGGTTATCTCTACATTATGCAATAAAGAAACCATTAGGTGAATCTGGTAGGTATTGCTCATTTTGTTTATGACTAATCTGAATCATATCATCTGATGTCAGGTGATGGGAAATGACCTTAGACTGTAATTTGGAATGTGATTGGTTAAATCTGAACACAATTATAATGTCTATTATAAAGGGTGTAATACCCTGTGATAGAAACAAGATATTATTCATCTACTGGTTTGGAATGTAATATACTACAATATGAAAATATTCTATTAAACACATCAAAGTTGTTAAGGTGTTTTGTGGTGGATATAAAACATTGCCTACCCTTTGAAAAATGTTGCCTCATACTTATGAAGACATTAGAAACAACTGCTTGGACATTGAGGAATAACATACTGTATCTTGCAAATTTTCCGGCATTGCAAGGCTCAACAGGGAGGTGAGAAGTGTAGAACAAATTGGCTATATTGAAAAAAACTTAGAGCTGTGATTGACGACATTAAACCGCAAAACAATGATTATCAATTATACTTCCTGTGGGTACATATTACTGTATTACTGATTATCAATTATGCACTGACTGGAAACAGAATATTTAAGCAGTAAAGGTAACTTACACATACAAGATTACACAAAGTTTGCCAATGTTTTACACCAGATATTTCACCGCAACTGTCCCTAACACTTTACATTAAGACTGCATTACAGCTCCTTGAGGATTCTAATTGTACATTAAGAGTTCAGACCTAT
Organism: Erpetoichthys calabaricus; assembly: GCF_900747795.2. NCBI lineage: Eukaryota > Metazoa > Chordata > Cladistia > Polypteriformes > Polypteridae > Erpetoichthys > Erpetoichthys calabaricus. The sequence continues at coordinate 91,876,818 of NC_041405.2, read as the reverse complement.
TTGTAGTCACTATTTGTGGTTGGGGTAGAATCTGAATGTACTGTACAAGCTTATGATATTGCAGTATGTTCAACTTCTTAAGTGCGCCCAGATGGGGGGACCTTGGATCTTTCTGCATTCATAATTTTCTAGTGTTACATTCATCAACGCATGGTTATAAATGAGACAGGTTGAATTTAGCAAGGGCCCTGCACCAGTGATGTTAATAGTATGTAATAAGAGAACGGGGCAAAGATGATCATGCAGCTGGAATTTCCAAGGTGACTTACATCAACGTCCAACCTCATTTAGTACATAAATTAATATACACCTTAAAATGGCTGGAAGGGATCAGCAGGCTATGCTGAAATAGCAAGAATAGGATAGGGGTCACAATGTCTTTTAGAGTATCCATACAAAAATTGGGACCCATTACACAAATATTTTGGCACATGACCAGCTACTGCACATGTTTCTGATATGCAGCTCAGAGACATTAGGAATAGCTTACGGCTCTAGATCAGGACACAACAAAGATCCATTTGTACTCCTTGAATTTTAATACCAGGCTAGTATAAATATGTACACTTCAAAGCTGAGCTGTGAATGCAAGTAAAACATTTTAGGCAACACTAGTTTATATATCCTTTATAAACAACCTATTAACAGTCTGTAAACATTTTTTGAATGTATGATTAAAAATAATTCATTATCATTAAAATTAAGACTTTTGAAATATATTGCTGCCATTTTGCATTATTTTATATTATGTGAAAAAGGTGTAAAAGGTTTCATAACATTCCGATTGTTGATAGCTGCTTATAATGAATACCTAAACTAAAGTGTTACCATGTTTTGTAACAAATGAGTCACCCAGCCACAAATGGCTTGTCAAGTGATGTTAAAATAATTTGTCCAAAATAACAGTAATAAGAGTTGATATCTAAAGGTCCCCAAAATTATGCTTTCAAACTCATTGGTTCTATAAGATGTACTTGTTTTCTGTACGAAGAACTAGCACCGTAATTTAGTGTTATGGGGTGAATTCAGCCCCAAATGTTACCTTTTATGTGAAGACATTGGTGGCAAACCTTCTTTTCTATTTAATGCAACAAGCTGAGTGTCTTGTGGGAGAAGTGCCAGGCTGAAATAACTACCAAAATCATACTTGTCAGTGCTTCAGAAAGAGTCACACTACAGTACTTGACATTATTCAACAGCCATATTAGCCAAATACCATCCACTTTTTTCCACTTGTTTTCTTTTAAAACACCTGTGCGTACTGCACGCTACTGCACCAGCTGGTTGTCTCTTATCTGTTTTCAAATGATCGGGCGCTCAGACAGCAGGAGGCCCTTAAGTGCTAACTGTGCTTTGTACACTAAGTCAGTGGCCCAGGCCTCCATGCAAAGATAAAGCCCTGCAATGCAAGTGTACTGGCCACAAGTGACCCAACACGGACTGATTTGTGAATGTCCACTTCAACGTCCTGGAGAACTCTGGCCCATTTTTTAATACACACTCTTCCTACAAGTCAAACTGTTAACACTACCAGCACATATGCTTTGGCACAAAATGCACAGTGTTGTAGCAGACCAGAACCTGGTGCCAAAATCCAAGAGCAATACAAAAACAATTGTCAAGCTTTACAATTGAATCTCTGTTGAAAGAGTCATCCCTGATGAAAAGACTACCCTCTCAAAATAAGATGCTGAAGTATAAGCGCTCCTCTTCATGTTTGATCTTGACAGCTATCAAACTGAAAAAAGAAAAAAAGAAAAAAACTGTAAAGAAAACAAAAAAGAAAGAAACTCTACTTTCAAGCCACGGGTTTGACCTCACATGTGTGAAAACCTTGCCACATTGAAGTTCATTCAGCCTTAACAAAAGACGGTATTGGTCTTTTTTCTTAAGTGCCGGTCTTTCAAAGGAAACTGTTAAACAGTCCTCTCTGCTGCTCATGCCCTATCAAGGAAATCATTTTGTACATTTTTTGCACTCCATCTAAGGCAGCTGTTGAAAAGCTAACAATCTTGTTCCAAAATGAGAAGTAGCACAGCCTTTGAGTTAAAGTAATGATGGCAGACAATAAATGTTGATTGCTGCCTGCTGGGTTATGATTATATTTGGTTGTCTTCGGGATCAAATAACTTTTTTTAGTCATTTTCATAAGGAGTGTTCTAGAGGTTAATATTTTTTCTACAACCATGTAATTTATTTACACTGGGTCCATCAATTAGGCTTTTGGTGACTCTACTTTATCCGCTAGCTCATTTAGTTTTAAATTAAACAATTTATTTCTCATATTTCCACCTAACTCATTTATTTTATTTGAAAAAAGCTATGCCCGCATCACTAATGTCTGCACAATACTGTTTTTGATGAGTCAAAATGAAAATCCTCACAACACAGCCTGTTGTTTTCTGGGTTTATTCCAGTTCTGCAATTACCTGCCCACTGTCCTCCAACCCCTGTCTGCTTTTTGAATGTCAACATACAGCATATAGTATACTCCAACACAATCCCATATTTGAATTGTTTCTTCTATAAAGTCCATCCTCTCAGTGCTGATTTCTTTTATCATTTATCAGATTAATTCAGTTGAGGTATGAGTTAAGCTAACTTGATCTGCTATTACTGTGGTCATCTCCAATCACTTTTTTCATATAATGGTGTTTTGGATAAGTGCGTTTAGAAAATGGATGGATGGTATTTATGCCAGTGTTGTTTTTCAGAAGGAGTGTCATGGTGGCACAAAAGTCAATCCTGCTGGCAAAATGGAGTCAGAGTTTGAATCTTAGGCTGAATTGCTGCCTGCATGGTTTGCACTTACTGCTTGTTTCTATGTGGAGTTTTCAAACTCTCTCTGCATCTGTGCAGGTTTTTCTTGGAGTATTCTGGTTTTCGTCCTACACACAAAGAACAAAGAGCTAAACTGAGATTAACTGGTAACCAGAGTTCCCTGTGTGTGTGAGTGTGAGTGGAGTAGTTTGTAAATGCTGTTTGGAGAGGCTCTGGTCTATGCGGCTATAATTTGTGGAAAGTGATAACATGAGATGCAGAGATAGCCTTCAGTAATTTCTGCTGTTTGCAGTGATCTCTAAAAGCTCATTTTTAATTAATCTATATGCATTCATTAATTAGATTTACTAATTTGCAGAGGGTAGGACTTCATTTTCCCACAAATATATACTGAATTCTTAGAGGCACTTAACTTTTTTTTAAGGATTTTGATTAATACTGACATAGTAGCATCACATAGTTGCTTCATATTTTTCAGCCACACATTTCATGCTGCTGAGACTTCCTGTTCTATCTCATTCTAAGGGTGATGTACTGGATTGAGATCTGAGGACTCTAAAGGTCTTTGGAGTAAACAAGAAGTCACTTCGAAAGCAACTTGGGGTGATGCATGCTTTGTAACATGTGTAATGGACAGCTGGGATTCTTAACTAGCCAGGATGCTTCCATAACAGAAGGACCGGGGGAAGGAGCGACAGTGGGCTGCCCCCGTGGCTTGCTACAGTACCATAGGTTTGGAGCATGGAAGCTCAACCCTGCTGGGGCCAGTGGCCACGACCAGGGGGCGCATGGAAAATGGCTGAGCCCTCCTGTGAATGGCCCCCACCACACCCGGAAGTGCAGCCTGAAGGAGATTGTGGAACACCTATACCACTTCTGCCTCACTCCATTGACAAAGCTTGCGGGAATAGGAGTGGAGGTGGACAAGAGACAAGAAGAAGAAAAAGAAGAAAGGGACTGTGTATTTGTGCTTGGTGGTACTGTGTTCCATAAGGTGGGCAACGAAACGAAAGTGTTTCTCACTCATAATAAATGCGGGTTGTGTGCTGGACTTGGGCTTTCTCCTGTCCACACATGGCACATGATCCTTCTGTAAATACCCCTTTGAGAAGGGGAAAACTGTCTCCATAAAGAAATGTACATGATGAGCAATAATGCCTAGGTATGCAGTGGCTCTCAAATGATACTCGGCTGATATTAAGCGGACTAATAATAGCAAAGAAAACATTCTCATCACTATTACACTACAATCTTCAGTTTGTACTGTTAACATAAGGAAGTATGAAACTATGAATGTCTGCTTTTTATGACAAATTTTGAACTTAGCACCTGTATGATACATCAGAACTTGATAGCAAGCTATCTCTAATCTATCCTTTTGCCAATGTAACAATAGGCTTCGGAACTTGAGATTCAGTAGACCAAGTGATATTTTCCTAACTTTGGTCATTAGAGTTTGGTGATTATGTGCATACTACAGAAACTAAGTTCTACATTTCTGGAATAAAACAATTCACCGCCTCCCTTATGCCTTTGAAGTATCACCCAGTTTCTTTGTCCAAAGATTTATCTCATGTTTGTAAAATGTGCCTTTTTAACGTTAAAATAACAGTTAATGCACTGGTTAGCGCCACGGTCTCTAGGTTCAGGACACTTGATTTGATCACCATCTAGGATGCTGACTGATGGCTGCCTCAAGCTTTGTATCTAATTCTGCTAGTATAGAACCTCCATCCAAGACCTGATTTTGGATAATGCTGGTTCAATAAATAGATGGATAAATAGTTTCTGTTTTTTCCTGGCTCACTTCAAAACATACTGTGAAACATTATTCAATATCCACCTAACTTTTAATTTTTTCTTCAAGTTAAAATAGATTGTATTTCTAAATGGTACTTTGACATATGAAGTTAAGAAACGGTAATTATAGCTCTGCATTCCTTTTCTTGTTATCCACTATTGTTATTGTTTTTTTCGTTTTTGTCCAGAGTTAAACCCATCTAGGACTATGTCATCTCTTGCCTTTATCATATTTGCCTAAAATTGTTTATTGGGATGTTTGGGTTTTTCATTTAACTCATTTATTTATTTAATTATTAACTTCTCATAAAAAAGTGATCATTGTGCTTCTCCACATTCAGAAAAATATTTTGTAGGTCAATTATACATAGTAATGATAAAAACAAAATAACAAATTCTAAACACAAGCATATTAGGTTAACTGGGTACTCTAAACTGGCCCTGCATGAGTGACTATATGGTGTGTGTTTGTGTGCTGCAAAAGCCCCCAGCCCATGGGATAAACTGGTTGGATTAATATACAAGATTTGAAATCATGTACAACATGCAACAGTTGTGTATGGAACTCCCAGTAGCTTTTAATCTCTTTGGGCTGCCACTCTTTAGCAATCGCATAATTGAAATTTCACATGTAATGGCTATAATTATACACTCAATGGAGTCATGACGGGTTCGCTTCCCAGGTCCTCCCTGCGTGGAGTTTGCATGTTCTCCCCATGTCTGCGTGGGTTTCCTCCGGGTGCTCTGGTTTCCTCCCACTTTCCATAGACATGCAGGTTAGGTGCTTTGGCGATCCTAAATTGTGTGTGCTTGGTGTGTGGGTGTGTGTGTGTGCCCTGCGGTGGGCTGGTGACCTGCCCAGGGTTTGTTCCTGCCTTGCTCCCTGTGTTGGCTGGGATTGGCTCCAGCAGACCCCCGTGACCCTGTGTTAGGATATAGCGAGTTGGATGATGACTGACTGACTGGAGTCATGACCTGGTTCTTCACAATACATTCAAGTTCTTCTCAGTCTTGATGCATATTCTGTTATAAATCTATTTGTGTATTTGTGTTTCAAGCCTGCTTGCAAATGTCTAAAGATTTTCCTTTCCCACATCCTGATACAGCAGCTCAGAAAATCAAATAAACCTAGTCTATTCAATCAATACTTGTCATAAAGCTTTAAGGTTGTGCTTTTGAACTTATTTCCAATTGTTTAGACTCTAAGCATCATAGAAACTCATCCTAGAAGGTAGCAGAGTATTTTTTAAATTGTCTGTGACTTTAATCTAGATTTTAGTGTTGATCATGTAGAGTATGACAGGCAAATCAATACAGAAGAAAAGTGAAGCAGGACTTTCATTGCAAAACTCAATAATGACCAGATTTGTAAAGTAAATCTGAATACTTTACTGTTTAAGGAATTTCTTTGCATTTAATGAAATGACACATAAATGAAAAACTATGATTGATGATGTAGACTGGCACCAAAATATCTTTTTTAATTGTATTTTGCTATTGATTCTGAGGAGACATACAAATACAAAAATTAACTGTACTACATACACATAACAATAAACTTAATGTAAGTAAAATTAAAAGATCCATTAACAGATTTTTGTTTTAGCAATATTGCTAGGCAACAACCAATATATTAAACCGTAGTTACGTTCTAATTAGTATTTGGTTACTGAAATGTGCTAATGTCTTTCTATAAGAATTGATAATTTTGTCTTTGCAGCTCTGTTTACAGTTTAGAACCTCCTAAAATATTAAAGGATAAGTTTGGAATTTTTAAAGTTAAAGTTATTTCTTTATATTCCTAGCCTTCTGCTTTTTTAAGGTGCCCTTGTAACAACAAAATCAACATGGAGGTAACAAATTGTGTCACAGATTCTTAGTACTATTTTCTTGAGATAAGAATACAGTATGTTTCCTGTTGGCCCATCTGCTCTCGGCAGTGTTCATGGAAGGAGTTTACATTTTTCTGAGGAGCACTGCTGATTTGTCATATATAAACTGTTTTGCCATTGATTCAGATTGTATATTATCCTGTTTCTGCATTTGCAGTTCTGTTTCATCAATGGTTATTTTTTGCCTAAGCTTGTACCAAATGACACTCTGCACAAAAGAGTGCAGAATGTCTAATATGAATAGCCTGAAATAATTTGATTCCAGTAAAGTGTCATCTATCTATTTTGACCGTACATGGTTCAAAATATGCACCAGTGCTGATGGCACATGTGCTCTCAAGTCATATTTTTTTCATATGGCATATGTATTCAAATCACATTTTTATATACAGTGCTGCTGCACATACTGCACATATTGACACAGTGGTTTAATGACAGATGTGCATTCAAACCATATCATTAAATTTTTCCTAAACAATGCTTCATATTAACTAATATTCCATGTTGTATCCAACTACAGACTACTGTAATCTCAGATATGTATTAGCTTCAATCAAAGAACCCCAAATATTTATTGTCACATTGTCACACACTGCTGTGTCTGCTGTGACGGTGTCGTCTAACACCACTGCACTCTTCCCGTGCAGATTGCTGCTTCCACTCTGTGGTCTGTCTTTTCCCCTAGTGCAGGCTGTATACTAATTACTCTAAGTTGTGTGAAAAATATTGTACTGCAATTCTGGGTGATTTTTATTTATGGTTTTACAGAACTGTAAACCCAGGGGGTTCGCCTATTACTTTCTGTGTTATTATATTTTACATTCCCTATGGAGCAAGATTCACACCAAGTGGCAGCATGGTGCAGGTTGGCAAGCTGATGCTTGCGTGCACACCTCTCCTGGAATTTGACTTGCTTGAATTAGGGATCCATTTTGCCTTTAGGAGTGACTGTTGGATGAGTAAAAGAAGGAAATACTAATATAAATTTGAAATACTAAACTAATCTGCATTTTAGGCCGCAGAGAATGTTCTTCTACTTTAATATCAATAAATCTGCACATGCTTTTCAATGGATTTGTAAGATTACGAAATTTCAAAAAAGTGTACAGTGCATCCGGAAAGTATTCACAGCGCATCACTTTTTCCACATTTTGTTATGTTACAGCCTTATTCCAAAATGGATTTATTTCATTTTTTTCCTCAGAATTTTACACACAACACCCAATAATGACAACGTGAAAAAAGTTTACTTGAGGTTTTTGCAAATTTATTAAAAATAAAAAAACTGAGAAATCACATGTACATAAGTATTCACAGCCTTTGCTCAATACTTTGTCGATGCACCTTTGGCAGCAATTACAGCCTCAAGCCTTTTTGAATATGATCCCACAAGCTTGGCACACCTATCCTTGGCCAGTTTCGCCCATTCCTCTTTGCAGCACCTCTCAAGCTCCATCAGGTTGGATGGGAAGCGTCGGTGCACAGCCATTTTAAGATCTCTCCAGAGATGTTCAATCGGATTCAAGTCTGGGCTCTGGCTGGGCCACTCACGGACATTCACAGAGTTGTCCTGAAGCCACTCCTTTGATATCTCGGCTGTGTTCTTAGGGTCGTTGTCCTGCTGAAAGATGAACCGTCGCCCCAGTCTGAGGTCAAGAGCGCTCTGGAGCAGGTTTTCATCCAGGATGTCTCTGTACATTGCTGCAGTCATCTTTCCCTTTATCTTGACTAGTCTCCCAGTTCCATCCATCCATCCATCCATTTTCTAACCCGCTGAATCCGAACACAGGGTCACGGGGGTCTGCTGGAGCCAATCCCAGCCAACACAGGGCACAAGGCAGGAAACAATCCCGGGCAGGGTGCCAACCCACCGCAGGACACACACAAACACACCCACACACCAAGCACACACTAGGGCCAATTTAGAAACGGCAATCCACCTAACCTGCATATCAGTTCCAGCCGCTGAAAAACATCCCTACAGCACCATGCTTCACTGTAGGGATGGTATTGGCCTGGTGATGAGCGGTGCCTGGTTTCCTCCAAACGTGACGCCTGGCATTCACACCAAAGAGTTCAATCTTTGTCTCATCAGACCAGAGAATTTTCTTTCTCATGGTCTGAGAGTTCTTCAGGTGCCTTTTGGCAAACTCCAGGCGGGCTGCCATGTGCCTTTTACTAAGGAGTGGCTTCCGTCTGGCCACTCTACCATACAGGCCTGATTGGTGGATTGCTGCAGAGATGGTTGTCCTTCTGGAAGGTTCTCCTCTCTCCGCAGAGGACCTCTGGAGCTCTGACAGAGTGACCATCGGGTTCTTGGTCACCTCCCTGACTAAGGCCCTTCTCTCCCGATCGCTCAGTTTAGATAGCCGGCCAGCTCTTGGAAGAGTCCTGGTGGTTTTGAACTTCTTCCACTTATGGATGATGGAGGCCACTGCGCTCATTGGGACCTTCAAAGCAGCAGAAATTTTTCTGTAACCTTCCCCAGATTTGTGCCTCAAGACAATCATGTCTTGGAGGTCTACAGACAATTCCTTTGACTTCATGCTTGGTTTGTGCTCTGACATGAACTGTCAACTGTGGGACCTTATATAGACAGTGTGTGCCTTTCCAAATCATATCCAATCAACTGAATTTACCACAGGTGGACTCCAATTAAGCTGCAGAAACATCTCAAGGATGATCAGGGGAAACAGGATGCACCTGAGCTCAATTTTGAGCTTCATGGCAAAGGCTGTGAATACTTATGTACATGTGCTTTCTCAATTTTTTTATTTTTAATAAATTTGCAAACACCTCAAGTAAACTTTTTTCATGTTGTCATTATGGGGTGTTGTGTGTAGAATTCTGAGGAAAAAAATGAATTTAATTCATTTTGGAATAAGGCTGTAACATAACAAAATGTGGAAAAAGTGATGTGCTGTGAATACTTTCCGGATGCACTGTACATCACGCTGTATTTGAGATCTCTGATTGAAAAGGTATGAGGGGCCAAACAGGCCATAAATCATATATTTCTGTGTGTAATCTATTGGTTTACGTATGAACACTATTGGTTTATGAATATTTACTATTGGTTTGCGTGTATACTTAATTGATTTGCGTGCGTACAATACTGGTTTCATTCATATGAACTATATTGGTTCGTGTCCATATATTATCGGTTTGTGTGTGAACTATATCCATTTGTATATGCATAGCACTGGTTTGCATATGAACTATATTGATTCGCGTGTGTATATCAGTGGTTCCAGTACGTTTGTTATTGGTTTGTGAGTGAACTGCATTGGTTTTCGGTTGTATGTTATCAGTTTGCGTATGCACTATATTGGTTTCATGCACGTCTTATACTGGTTTCATGTAAGTAACATATCGGTTTTGCGCTTGAACTCTATTGGTTGTATGTGTGTTCCATGTCGGTTTCTCGTACGAAACATACTGGTTATGCGTGCGCACCCTATTGCAACTCTGTGTATGAACTATATCGGTTCTGCGTGCGAACTATATCGGTTGTTCACGTGATCTTCAGTGGAAATGGGCGGGGCAAGAAACAGGAACTCAGGGGCCGGTAGAGTCATGGAGTGTAAAGACAAGTGGCTAGGAGACAGATCTGGGTTTACTTTAAACAGTGCAGTATTTTTTTCCGCACAATAGGTTTGGGAAAGGACTTGGTGGTAATTATTATTATTTAATAGAATCTGCCATTGAGTGTGTAATGAACACAAAGCTGAAGTTAAGTACGTATTTGGTCGTCTTTTTATTCGCTTCCAGCTACATGCTTGCTTGCAACCCGCAACTGTACTTTTTCACACAGCTTTTCAAACTAGTTACTTATTCTAAAGGCAAAATATTCTACATTTACAACTGACGCCTTTATCCAGTATAACATTTAGTTACTACTGGTTACATTTCTTATGCCCAGCGATCCCGCACCGTGCCGTCTATTCAGGTGAAGTGACATGCTCATGGTCACATAGTGTCACTATCAGGACTTTAACCGAGAAATGTAGGATTTAGAGGACAAAGCCCTTACCACAATGCCCCAATGCTTGCACATCTGCAATGTGTATATTATTTGACATAATATAATCTTGTCCAGGACAGATTCCTTTGTTAAAGTTGAGTGTAGCATTTTCAACCCGTTCAAGTCCTAAATCTGGGATATTTATTCTTTCAAATAATGTATCAGTTTGTAGATTAATGTACACGCTGTATAATATTTTGCCATGCACTTAACATTGAAGAAGAAGCTGGTTTGTGAATAAGTAGCTGACTACAAGCATATGTGTAGCTAGGAGTGAATAAAAAGCCACCAGAATGTGTACCTAACTTAAGTCCCATGATCATTTCAGATGTTAAACGTTAATCATCACCAAGCCCTTTCACAAACATTAAGTGGCATACAAAAGTATTCAATCCCCTTGAAAGTCATAATTTTCTGCAAGACAAAAGATTTATACACATTTATTCATTCAGTATTTTTCTTATGCTGTGACAAAACATTTCCAAAGACAAAATAAACCATTTTCTGTAGACGTTTAACTGAAGAAGAAAAACACCAAAGTTAATGTTTGCATAGGTATTTAAACCTCTGTGCTTTGGAAGCTCCATCATTACACCAATGACAAATTAATTACAAAGGTGACAGTCGTTTAACAGTCATAATTAAACATGATGAGGTGCTACTTGTGAGTCCTTTCTGTCTCTCTGGATATAAACAGCCCCCTTTGTAAGGGCCGTAATCTTTGGTGGACATTCACTGCAAAAATTAAAACAAAGGAGCATTCTACTGATGTGAGAAACAAAGTTATTGAAATGCACAAGACTGGGAATGGCTATAAAAATATCAAAAGAGTTTGAATGTCCCATTGCACACTGTTCCATTCATCACCAGAAAGTGGAAGGTTCATCAAAGTACACAGACTCTGACTAGAACAGGCTGTCCCTCAAAACTCAACATCAGAGTGAGACATCAACTGGTGAGAGAGACAACTAGAAATCCAACTGTCACTCTCAGACGTCTGCAATGATCTTTAGCTGGAGTAAAGGTGCAGGGGTCCACAATTTCAAGAGTTCTCCATAAAACAGGCCTCTATTGGAGAGTAGCATGAAAGAAGCCATTCCTTAAGAAGGTCCACATAAAACAATGTATGGCGTTTGCCACAAAGCATGAGAAAGACCCAGTTAAAATGTGGGAGAAGGTTTTATGGTCATATGAGACCAAAATAGAAGTTTTTGGACAGACTTAAGAGGTATGTGAAGTGTAACACTAACATTGCCCAGGCCTCAAGAAACAACATTCCTACAGTGGAATATGGTGGTGGCAGTCTCATGCTATGGGGATGTTTTTCATGTGCTGGGTCTGAGAATCTTGTCAGAGTTGAAGGGACAATGGATGGACACAAATACTGCACAATTTTGCAAGAGAACTTGTTCCAGTCTGCTATGAAAGCTCAGGAGAAGATTCATCTTTCAACATGATAATGACCCTAAGCATTAGGCCAATGTGACACTGGGATAGCTCAAAAACAGAAAGGTGAATGTTTTGGAGTGGCCAAGTCAAAGCCCTAAGCTTAACCCTGTTGAGAATCTGTGGCACTGTTTGAAAACTGCTGTTCAGAGGTGCCATCTCACCAACATAGAGGGTCTCTAGAAATCCTGCCAAGAAGAAAGGGGCAGAATCACTCCTGAGCAATGTGCAGAACTGGGGCCTACTTACAAAAGAACGAAGGCTGTTACGGCAGCAAAAGGGTTCTTGACAAAGTATGAATGTGTTGGGCTTGAATACTTAATGCATACACCAACTTTGGAGTTTTTCTTCTTCAGTTAAATATCTACAGAAAATGGTTTATTTAGACTTTGGAAATGTATTGTTACAGCACAAGAGTTCACATTAAAAAGAATGAATGAATAAACGTGAAAAATCTTTTGTCATACAGAAAATTAGGATGACTTTTAAAGTGATTGAATACTTTTGCATGTCACTGTATGTTTCTGAAAGGGCTTGGTGGTTATTATTTTTAACAGTATTTTCCCGTAATTCTGAAATATTCACGGGGCTGACGTTAGGTGCACATTCTGCTGGCTTTTTATTCAATCCTAGCTACATCCAGTATATGCTTGCAGTCAGCTACTTATTCATACAGCTTTTGCACACCAGCTTCTTATTCTATTTTAACAGCATGGCAAAATATTCTACAGCGTGTACATTAATCAGAATCATTACAAACTGATCAATTATTTGAAAAAATAAATATTCCACATTTTGGTTCAGCACAGGTCAAAAATGTTAAACACAACTTTATTTTAACAAAGGAATCAGTCTTGTCACAAAACTGTGAAAATTAAGGTGGCCGAACATGATTTAACACTTTACAGTGCCCATTAAATAGCACAGTAAATCCTGTTTATCAGATATTGGAGTGGAAATACGCAGGTACTCGTACCTGGCAGGGCAAAACTCGGCTGCATCTTAAAAAACGCATATGCCTTGTCACAAAACTGTGAAAGGTAAGGTGGCCCAATATGATGTAACTCACATATACTGGTCCTAAATATGGAACATTTAGCTTTTCAAAGAATGGACACGATCATATCATGTCAAACAAGTAAGCCCGCGATTCGCTAGCGAATCGGAAATCCTAGAATGGCAATCAGTTTCTGTTCCGTCCGGGGAAATGTCATTTAATCCAATAAGCATATCTGTACTAAAGAAGTTTCGTTTTGTGGAGACGTGAGTCTGTTGCCTTCGCTGACACCGACTGCTTGAACAGGTTGTGTTGTTTGGGGGCCACCTACTGACTCTGGGAAGCCGCGGCGTCTGACTGTGGGGCGAGCGCCACAGCGCAATATGCGCCTCGGTGGGAAGCCGCTGCGTGAAGACATATTATGGAGGGTATATGCTGTGGTGTGGGCGGTCGCGTCCGGGCAGCTGTACAACCTGGTGTGCACGCTTTACCTCAGGTGTAGTTCACAGGTCGTAGTCTCGTTCCTGTGTTCTCTTTGGTCTAAGCCGTGACTCCTTTCGCAAGCGCGTTGTAGGCGTGCGCGTGTGACATCCGGTTTACAACCTTCTCGTTTCTGTGTTTTCTGTGCAGTGCGCGTGTGCCTCGATGTGCCCAGCGCCCTGCGTCCATATCCGGTTTACAAACTTCGGTTAGTAAGATGGATAATATGCACGTTGCAGATGTGCAAGCAGTGGGGCATTGTGGTTAGGGCTTTGTCCTCTAAACCCTACATTTGTTGGTTCAAGTCCTGATAGTGACTTCACCTGTCTAGGCGGCACGGTGCGGGATCGCTGGGCATAAGAAATGTAACCAGTAGTAACTAAATGTTATACTGGATAAAGGCGTCAGTCGTAAATGTAGAATATTTTGCCTTTAGAATAAGTAACTAGTTTGAAAAGCTGTGTGAAAAAGTACAGTCGCGGGTTGGAAGCAAGCATGTAGCTGGAAGCGAATACAAAGACGACCAAATACGTACTTAACTTCAGCTTTGTGTTCATTACACACTCAATGGCAGATTCTATTAAATAGTAATAATTACCACCAGGTCCTTTCCCAAACCTACTGTGCAGAAAAAAATACGGCGCTGTTTAAAGTAAACCCAGATCCGTCTCCTGTCAGCTCTCCACACGCTCCATGACTCTACCGGCCCCTGAGTTCCTGTTTCTTGCCCCGCCCATTTCCGCTGAAGATCACGTGAACAACCGATATAGTTCGCACGCAGAACCGATATAGTTCATACACAACATTGCAATAGTGTGCGTTCGCAAACCAGTACGTTTCATACGCAAAACCAATATACTGCACACATAAATCCAGCATGTTACTTTCACAAAGCCGGCATAGTATGCACACATAAAACAGGTAGAAGACTGACAAGGACTCAATGTAGTGCATACACAAAACCAATAGCGTTCATATGCGAAACCGATATATTACCCACGTGAAACCAGTATAGTGCATATGAAAAACCAGTGCTATATGTAAGCAAACCAGTAGTATACGAACACAAGCCAATATAGTTGATACGCAAACCGATTGCATACGAACGCAAACCAATGCAATTCATTCACAAACTGATAGCAAACGCACGTGAACCAGTAATAAAGTTCAATTCAATATAGTTCATATGCAAACCAAAAGCATACGTGTACAAGCCGATAGAGTTCACGCACAAACCGATAATATATGAATGAAACCATTATTGCACATATGCAAACCAATAGTAAATATTCATAAACCAATAGTGTTCACGTGTCAACCAATAGGATACGTTTGAAAATATATGATTTATGGCCTGTTTGGCCCCTCATAATATGATGCATTTTAATGACAACATTGGTCCACTGGGAGCCAAATTGTTTCACAGGAACAGATGAACTGACATACATTCAGATTGTTGCAGGTACTTGTCATATTATATAAAAAAGCATTTAAACAAGATAATAAATTACTTCTTAAACAATAAATCAGTTAATGTTTGGCTTTTTAAGTTGCCCAGCCTCACAATGGATAAGATTTAAACAAAGGTTTTTTTTTCCATTTGCCGAGAGTAAATTTTGAAACGAAACATTGACTTGACTACCGAACAAACACGCACACACACACAAACCCACATTCAGATTTATATATAACCGGGTCTAGAATGTTCAATCTTGCATTTAACATAGTTTTGCTCATTACGAAATATAACAGATGATTAGTTATTGAAAAAACACTGTAGTCTTCAGTGAGAAAATGGCGAGACGTGTAAGATGTTGTAAACTGTAACAAATATGACAAGAAGTTGATTGTTGAAAGAAAATTCCTTGATTGGAATTCACAGAATACATGAAAGTTTTCACTCCATGAGAGCACACATGTGATGATGGTCCTGGAGAGAGCTTCTTGTTTCAAAGTGTATGTGGAATAGCATTCAAGGGGTGTATTACTAGAAAATTGTCAGTCAATGCTTCTTAATCAATAAATCTTTATTTTATAAGGAACCTATAAAAAACATTTAAGCAGTGAATACAATTAAAAGCATCAAATACAGTACAATATAATTCAGGAAATAAACAGTGGGAAGCATCTACAACCATAAAAAATGAACAGTTAGAACGGAAGTGAATTTTTATAATAAGAGCCAATAAACATTACAATAGAGTGTGCATCAGTATTCGGGGTGAGACATAAAATAACATTCTCAAACCCACTTAAAAACACTTAAATTTGAGCGAGGTCTGAGCCTATCCTGGCAGCAATGGGTACAAAGTGGAACGGGCCCTGGACAGAGTGCCAGTTGAGAAAGAAAAATCGTTATTAAGCTATAATATTGTATGTATTAATGTACTAATAATCAATAAGCCATTGTTTAAACTGCCTCTGTATAATACATGTAAGCTAAAAGAATAACTTGCAACATTTTTTGGAAAACTGCTGACTTTTAGTCTGTTCTAAAAAGAAGACTGTTGATCTGTTAAGAAACATCTGCATGTTTTGTCTAATCAGAAGCAAACAGGTACTTCCATTTCTGCTTTACTTATTTTGAACAAAATGTTGTAACCCTTGGGCAAAGTACTGATAATCTCCCCCCCCCCCCCCCCCCCAAACTGTTGTGTAACTTATCTCATGCTGTATGTGACTCTCAAGAAGTAGACAACTCTGCTATAAAGGGAACGCATACCCCCTGCAAGATTGGGCTATTTGCTGGTAACTGTCAGTGACACAAGCTGACAGGGGCTGCAGTGGTCTCTCTGCTCACCAAGAATAAAGAAATTGCCTTTTTACTCTACATCTGCTGTCTGCCTCAAACCTCCGTCCACAGTTTTCTGGTGCCCAACGTGGGGCGGAGATGGACAGGTGACTCCTCGAGCAGGATCATCCAGAGGACCGGTAAGAGAACCGATTCCGGCCGGTTCGGGAGGACCAGCTCCGGCAAAAGTTAGGACTGGCCTGCCTCGGGCGAATCCTGCGTGAGAAGTCTCTGGCCTCCTCCGATTGAATACGAAGGTCGAGTGAACTGGGAGTTCCCTAGCAGGACAAGAAAATTCTTGGTGAGTAGACCGAGGGAATCCGATTGAGTGAATGACATAGCTCAGGGATTTGACCTGTTTTACGGCAAAGAAAATTGAGAAATAAAATACTGTATCACCTAATGGATAGTAAACTGGAAAGCAGGGAATAATACTTGGGTCCCTTGGGGACAGTGTAAGGTGCTAAGAACGTTAGTAAGTTACTCCCTGTGAAGTGGAATAGAAAGGGGTGAGTGGCACACTCCTAGAAATAGAGGGAAGGGAGTAAAATGAGTAGCATATATATCGAGGATCTGGGAAAAACACTGTGTGAGAGGGCGAGTTTCTGTCTCTAACATCTGGTCATATTCCTGCTCCTATGGGTTAATCTGTGGTGGACACCAAGAGCGGTTACCAACTAGGAGGCACTTGACGAAGGGATCGGCATTGATCTGTCGAAAGTCCCGGACTCCGTGCTGAACAGACTGTCAGTCCGCTAAAGCCACGAAACCACAAGAGTACTGATCCGGGAGCGGAAGGGACTGGAGATGGAACGTCGCGAGGGCTGATCTATTCTTCTGCGGTCCAGTGCTATTTAGTTATGGGAAAGCAAAATAGTAAACCGGTCAAAAAGGTTCCTTCGGGAAATCAAAAGTCTCTGTTGGAAGGATTATTTTTGGAAAGCACTCTAATTCGGGTCCAAAAGGAGGTTCAACTAGGAAACTAGTAGAAAAGAAAAGCAGATTAGATTTAAAAAAAAAAAAGCGTGTAAAAAATGGAATAAACAAAGCGGTGGTAGATGGCCAGTTGAGGGAACTGGGGACATCTCAGAAATACAAGAAATTAGGAAAATCCTATGTAGAAATACCCAAGGCTGTTGTAACAGGGGTCCTTATAGAATGGACATGTTTGATAGATGGGAATTGATAATTAAGGATAGAACATTGTAAGCAATACAGAAGCGCAATGAGACGCTTTCTGCTGAAATAAAAACCTGAAAAGAAAAGGAAGAGATGTTACTAGTATTACAAAAGACTAAGACAGAGCCGGACCCAGACAATAGGTGGAAGAAATCAGACGGAAAGGACCCCCTATATCCAATTATTCGCTCTCCACTCCCTTATAACCCCCTTCCTCCTCCTCCTCCACCGGCACTTCTAGTGGCCGATGATCCATCTGGAGCAGGCTATTACGATGAACAATACCATTATGATCCGTCCTCTCATTCAGATCTGGATGATGAGGACCAAGGCACTCAGTCAAGACCCCAGCCACAAGTGTCCTTCCAATCTCCGATTTCTAGTCATACTAGGAGTCAAACATCATGCCTGGCCCCAGCATCAGGGTTCAGTTTCATCTCCCCGAAACATCAGAGTTCCGGTACCCAATTTTCTTGCCCTTTAATACAGGTCCCCATCCCCAGACATAACCCCAATCAGCCTACAGGAGCTAACAATCCCACCACAGTAATGATACATCGCAATTGGAATCCAGGAACTGAAAGATGTGGTGCCCGAACTACCCGACCCTAAGGGAGTCGGTGGCTTAAAATTTGTGGAACAGCTCCAGCAATTGGATGATATGTATAAGCCAAATGCTGCAGAACGGACACAGGTGCTGTGACGAAAACTAGGCACTACCCGGGCAACTGTTAATCATGGGACGAGGGGGGATGGAAACGCCTGGAGATGGGACCAAGGTCACAACCGAGGAGGAGATCAGGAACCCCAATTTTTAGAACAATGGGACTTGTTAAAAACTGCAATTGCAGGAAAATATAAAAAGGGAACAGATTGGTCGCTCTTATCAGCTGCTAAGCAGCGGAAGGATGAGACGGTTGATAAGTGGGCACACAGAATACAAGACCTGATTACAAATCATTCTGGTCTGGAAGACAGCGATGACCGAAATCGCGCTGTCGTTCCCCCTTTTGTTTTGGGACTAAGAAGTGACATTCAAAACAAAGTCCGCACATCCTGCATAGGTTGGGAGACCGCTACTTTTGAGGAAGTGAAACGCCATGCAGAGCATGCCGAGAGACAATCTAAGCAAAAAGAATCTGATACACAGACTAATCTGCTTGCAGCACAACTACAATACTACACAGGGGGAATGAGCAGGGGCAGAGGATTCCAAGGCCGTGGACGTGGCAACTCTTTCGGAGGAAGAGGGCGTGGGAGGGGACGAGGGTTCCAGTCCTTCAACCCCAACAACCCCTTCACCCAGATGCCTAATTCATCAGAGCAGCCTCCAGCATCTTACACCTGCTACGGCTGTGGCGAACCTGGTCACTTCAGATGTAACTGTCCAAACAAGCATTCACCACCACCACCCCCTCTCCCAGAGCCCAATGACATTCCTTGGTCTTAGGAATTAACAGGGACCCCCAGCCATTTCTTCCAGTTTCCTCTGCTTATCCGTCATGCTGACACAGATCCTTTACTGACTTTGATAGTAAATGGCAAGGAAACTGTCTTCCTTGTGGACATGGGAGCCACACGCTCCACTTTGTCACTGTTGGAGGTCCCTGCCTCGAAAGACACTGTGAAGGTTCTCACTGCTTCTGGACAACCACACACTTTACTAGTTTCAAAGCCTCTGCAAGTGCAACTCAGCACCAACAGCTCTCCATTAACTCATCGTTTCCTGTTAAATCATCAGTGCCCTGTCAATCTACTAGGAAGAGACCTCATGACTAAACTGTCAGTCTCAATCTCATTGACAGAACAAGGATTTTACTGCTTCATTCCTAAGCTTCTGTGCCAAACTTCCACACACCCCAAACCCTCTTTTGCAGCCTGGACCCTGGACATCTCTCCACACACCCTTCTCCTTAAAGCCCTACACTCTTTCCCTTCATGCATCTTTCCCCACCTTCAAGTCCTCGACACCCTCCACTGTACTGCCCAATATTTCCCCACTGAAGTAGACATGCCTTGGTTAGAATCTTTCCTCTCTTCAGGTACTTGCCCAGGGACCCTTCATATGACTTGCATTTTCATTTCATCTACTGAAGCTGCTGCTTCAGTCCATCTCACATACTCACAGAACATTTTCTATCTAGGAGGTTTGGTTCCCCACGTTTCCTTGGCCAAATCTAACACCGTTCGTTGGGTTGAAATTGGGGACTGGGTTGAGCAATGTCTAAATAGGACTGATTGGCAATACGTCGCTCCAGACATTTTTGATACTTCAGACCATCTGATAACTAAGGTATTAATCCAGATCGACCTGCTGGTCATTCGTTCCCTTTGTCACCCGTCTCTTTCTCTATGCTCTCTACAAACTGACTTTTTCCCATGGCTTTCTTCAATTCCTGACACCCTATGGTCTCAAGGAAAGAACGATTTTGGCAGGATCGCAAATTGTGAACCTCTGGTGGTTTTCCGCAGTCATCCTTCCATCCTCGCCGTGCACAATATCCTCTTTCTCCCGAGGCCGAACTCAGAATTGCTTCTGTACATGCAGACCTCGTTAAAAGGGGGGCTATAGTTCCTATCAAATACTCTCCTGTAAATTCTCTTATTCTGCCAGCAGAGAAAGCTGACAGTTCTTGGCACTTTGTCCAAGACCTCAGACAAGTTAATTCTGCTATTTTTCCTAGGGCACCGATTGTCCCTAATCCTTCCACTATTCTCTCTACGATTCCTGCAATGGCTCGTTACTTCTCAGTAATTGACTTAGCAAATGCTTTCTTTTCTACTCCTGTATATCCTGATTCTCAGTTTTGCTTTGCTTTTACTTTCCAAAACCGCCGTTGGACATGGACCGTTATGCCACAAGGTTATACAGAGGCTCCTTGTGTATACGGCCAAGCGCTTGCTCAGAACCTGGAAGGCTTCTGGCCTAACAGGGGGAGTGCATTGATACAGTACGTTGACGATTTATTACTCTGTAGCGAAACAGAGAAAGCATGCACACAAGATACAAAATTATTGCTCATGTATGTTGCAGAAAATGTGCACAAGGACTCTAAGGCCAAACTGCAGTTAATTAAAACCACCGTCAAGTACTTAAGACATGATATCACTTGTGGTACCAGAGCTCTGTCCAAAGATCGCATCACCACTATCCAAAACCTTCCAAGACCGGTCACAAAACAACAGGTTAAGTCGGGATATTTTCTGTGGCCGCGTAGCTTTTGATGGGAATGTTTTCTTGTTGTGGAGTTGTGCTGTGTGATTTCCCGAAGTGGATTGACCTTGATTTGTCGGTGGAACTTGGATCGCCACGGAAATTAGTGTTTCCTTGATTGCTGCTGAACCCGATTTCGCCACAGACTTTTTCATGATCTGGAAACTAGCATGTATAAAACCACGGTAAGATGAATTCCTAATTTAATGAAAAGTAGTACCAGCTTGCGGCCTGAGAAGTTGTTTGACTGTAAATTTCTCTGAAAGAGCACAGCCTTTACAAAATCTAGCTAACACTGCTGACCTTCCTCTTTCTGGTCGCATACAGTGGAATGAACAGGCTGAGAAGTTTTTATGTGATTTAAAAAGTGCACTACTTTCTGCGCCAGCTTTAGGACTCCCTGACTATTCTTGTCCATTCACTCTGTTCGTGGATGGAAAGGGGGGATATATGAATGCAGTACCAACACAGCTCCATGGAGAAAAACAGAGGCCAATAGCCTATTTTTCGAAAAAATTGGATCCAGTGGCTACGGGACTTCCAACCTGTCTCAGAGCAGTAGCAGCCACAACAGAAGCCGTGCTAGCCAGTACAGATATAGTGCTCATGAGCCCCCTAACAGTAAAGGTGTCTCACACCGTACACTCCATTTTAGTACAGGCCAAAACTTCACATCTCACTACTGCTAGGGCAATACACTATCAAAATGTACTCTGTACTCTGTCAAATGTCACAATTGAAAGATGCTCCACTTTAATCCCAGCCACTCTTCTTCCCACTGAAGAAGAAGGGGAGCCACATAACTGTTATGATAATAACTAAGGTCTTAAAACCTAGGCCAGACCTGCAGGAAACTCCACTAGAAACAGGAGAAGTACTCTACGTAGACGGATGTTCCTTGCGATTGGATAATGGAACACCCTCAACCAGCTATGCAGTGGTCAAAGGTGACCACCTGCTGGAAGCAAACCGAATTTCTTCAAGTTTAAGCGCGCAAGCCGCTGAATTAATAGCTCTCATCCGAGCTTGTCAGTTGTCAGAAGGAAAAATCATAACAATCTATACTGATTCCAGGTATGCTTTTGGAGTCTGCCATGATCATGGACCATTATGGAAATTGAGGGGATTCAAGACCAGTACTGGCAAGCCCATCCAACATCAGAAATTAGTAGAATCCCTCTTAGAAGCCATAACAAAACCATCAAAATTGGCAATAGTTAAATGCCAAGCCCATATTGGGAAACAAGATTCTGTCAGCCGAGGTAATGAACAGGCTGACTACTTTGCCAAACAAGCTGCCTATAATAATACACCAGTCTCTTTATTCTAACAGAAAGATGACAAAGACCCTGACAATCAAATTATCTCTTTACAGAGCGCAGCCACGGACAGAGAAAAGAGAAAATGGTCCAAAGAAGGATCCCTCTCTGATGGGGTCTGGACCCATAAGCAAAATAACAAACTTTCCTCCCAAAAGCTTCCTTCCCAGGTATGGCCTGGATCGTGCTGGAAAGGATGCTATGACTCAAGATGTCGAGCGACTTTGGGAAGCCACAGGTTTCTCCACGTATGCAGAGCAATTCTGCAGACGCTGTGCATTATGTCAAAAATTTAATGTAGGTAAAGGTACCCAGGTAAGTCCCGCCGTCACACCTAACCCAATGGGTCCATTCAAATATCTCCAAATGGACTTCATTGAATTAACACCGTCTAAGGGCTACCATTACTGCTTGGTAATTGTCGATGTGTTCTCCCGATGGGTGGAAGCTTTCCCTTCCAAACATGCAGACACCAAAACTGTGGCAAAAGCCTTAATAAAAGAAATAATTCCAAGATGGGGAATACCACAGAAATTGCAGACTGATAACGGTACCCACTCTGTAATAAATGAATTGACCACTTGGCTCCAGATAAATGTACATCATTACTGCAAGTACCATCCTCAAAGTGGCGGTATTGTAGAGAGGTACAATGGCACCATAAAAACTAAATTGGCAAAAATCTGTGAGCAGACGAATTTAACCTGGCCTGACGCTTTACCCCTGGCCTTAATGGGATTGAGAGAGAGGACACACCGGCAGTTGGGACTTTCGCCGTTTGAAATTCTGACCGGACGTCCCGTTATTGGAAATGTTACCCTGCATACTGTGGACAATGATCTTCTCTCCAGTCTGACAGGTCTCCGAGCATCCCTGAAGGAAGTCCATGAGCAGGTTAACCAGGCTTGGCAAACCAGTCCTCCACCAAAGGAGTCCCAGATTCCCCTGGGAACCTGGATACTGGTCAGAAACACCCGAAGGAATCACTGGCATCAACCTCACTGGAGGGAATCATTCCAAGTGCTGCTATCCACACCTCACGCCGTTAAAGTCGAAGGACTTCCTGCCTGGATTCACATGCGGCATTGCAAAAAATGGCACTCATGGCTCTGCTAGTCCTAATCTTTTCTATCCATCTGACTTTGGGACAACGACAAACAGGTGTTGACCTTCTGACTCACCAACTGAAGCAAATACATGGGGACTTTCCCACGTTAACTTTCCAAGTAGAAGAGACTGCTTCATTTCAAGTTGACTTTTGCACCATTGCTCCCTGTGAAGGTGGCAGACAAGAACAGTGGAGGTGGTCTGAAAAATATGTGTGCGTATCCGATTTCACCACCTATGGTGATAATTGTGCAAATTGGGAATGGGTTTTTGCCAATACAGGACAATATGGACTAAAAACAAGGTTTTCTATTATTAAGGGACATACTAATGGGGACTGCTCAGATAATAATTGTAACCCGTTAATCATCACTTTAAGAAATCCCTCAATTTATGATGCAGGCACCTACATATTTGGGGCCCATGTTTCTGGCACAGATCCCCTTGGAAAATTTATGAATTATTTGGACAATGGTTTGGGTCATGGGCTGGATGGTTTAAATCTATTTTCACTACTGTCTTAATTGCAACATTATTCGGAAAACTGCTGACTTTTAGTCTGTTCTAAAAAGAAGACTGTTGATCTGTTAAGAAACATCTGCATGTTTTGTCTAATCAGCAGCAAACAGGTACTTCCATTTCTGCTTTACTTATTTTGAACAAAATGTTGTAACCCTTGGGCATAGTACTGAACCCCAAAACTATTGTGTAACTTATCTCTGAAGAAGTAGACAACTCTGCTATAAAGGGAACACACCCCCCACCGCAAGATTGGGCTATTTGCTGGTAACTGTCAGTGACACAAGCTGACAGGGGCTGCAGTGGTCTCTCTGCTCACCAAGAATAAAGAAATTGCTTTTTTACTCTACATCTGCTGTCTGCCTGCTGTTTGCCTCGAACCTTCGTCCACACAGTCCACTGCACGGCACGCTCTGACACAGCTACATACTCACACTGGGGCCAGTTCAGGGTTGTCAGTTAACCTGATGCACATGCCTTTAGGGATGTAAGAAGAGAAATCACAAAGGCACAGGGAGAACATATAATCTCCACATAGGCCATAATTAAGGACAGGATTTAAGCCCAGGATGCTGGAACTGTGACGCAGAAGCTCTAAATACATCATTTGAAAACCTTAACTGGTATACTATTTCCAAATAACTAGTTTTCAGAGAAATGTAGGTGGACTACTGGTTGAGTTTTCACCTTAGTTTTACAAATGTTGATAAAAGCCAAAACAAGAAAAAAAAAACTTTCAACCTGATAATCACAATGGTTTACAATTACTGTACACATGGAACAATAAAATGTTTATTATGATGAAGCAAAGAAAGGTAAAAGCAAAAGATGTTAAATAAAATAACTTAATGTAAAAGCCAACTCTAGAGCATTTGTGAAAAATACATTTTGCTCTTTTTATACTATGGGATGTATAGAGCAAATGTCATTACCTCATCTGGAATAAGAGCAAAACGCTATTTTCACTAAAGCCTTCTGATGTGTTAAAAAAAGGTGTGTGTGTGTGTGAGTGGGTGGAGGATAAATAATAAGATGTGCCCCTGTTTGACCTGTAAACTAATCAGTCACAATTTGGTGGAAACCACAAAGCTTTGGCAATAAAAGGCATTTATTATTCAGACAGGTACTATATAGTCTATTAAACAACTTCTCCATTCTTTTTATGTTGTAATTTTGGCTTATAAAATGTTCTCAAGGAAATAAAATCCCATTATAACTAAAGCCCTTTTTCACGGAAATGAAAGAGTCATTATATTTCCAAAGAAAGCTTTTGATTAGCCAAGGTCATCAGATGCTGTTGAAATAAAGGGTACAACTCTAGCAAGGCTCCAATTTTCACTGCTTTAGGTTGTGTAGTGTAACCTGGCAATTCCTTCCTGAGTGGTAATAACTCATACACAAAATATGCTTGTTGAGTGGACCTCAAGCTGGAATTCCACACATTGCCCTATGCAGATTGAGTAACCCTAGTCCAAAATGCCTGGGACTAGAACTATTTCTGATTTTGGATATTTTTGGCTTTTGGAATATTTGCATATACATAAGACATCTTGGGCATACATCAGTTAAATGACAACTCATATGCATAACAATTCATATAGCTGAGTTGTTATTATAATGTGTGTTGATGTGACAAACATATTAAACCTTAGAAGTGGTGAATATCATCTAAAGACTATATTCTCTGTTTTAAGAGGGTCATTGCTGCCTATTTTCACTTTAGAAATTTTTTGCTTTTCATCAGTTTATACAGTGGAACCTCTAGATACGAGTTTAATTCGTTCCAGAACTGAGCTTGTATAGCGAATTTCTCGTATCTAGAACAAACTTCCCCATTGAAAATAATGGAAATCCAGTTAATCCGTTCTGCACCCCAAATATATTAACATAAAAATCAATTTTCCTAACAAATAACACTGATAAATTATATATACTGTAGTCTACCTTTAATAAATAACACTGGTAAATAATATAACTGATTATTAAAAGAATCAAAACAGGTGTCCAAAGTGCAGTAGAGCATTCAATAAATCTTTAAATAAATAATCCTTAAAACAGTTGTGAAGTGGAGGTTTAAAATACACAAGAATAACAATCCTTTAACACGAGGTTAAAACGTCAAAAGGATGCCGTCTTTAAAAAAACAGATGACAATCGCCGGTGCTTCTTCTCTGTTAGCGTCTCACCTGCGGGCTCTGCAACAGGCGAGACACTCTTAATGCAGCTGACCTTCTCTACACCGTCCTGCTTCAGCTGTTTGGCTCGCCTGTTCAGCTACACGCGAGCCTGCACTCGCCTGCCTGCCTGCCTGCCTTCTCTCTCTCTCTCTCTCTCTTCTTTTACTTTTTCTCCCCCTTAAACGGCTCGCGCTTCTCTATATATGCGGGGAGGACATGGCAGCTGCAGCCCATCAGCCACAGGAACAATCATGGATGTGGGCAGTTTCCCACCTGTGCACTTAAGTGAGAAACGCAGACACCGCAGATCGCGGCTCGCAACTGCTACCACGCCCCCTTGCTAAGCCGCGAGCTATACCCACAGCCCGGCTCGTGGCTCGTTACGCGAGCCAATGCTCGTATTTAGAGCTGAATTTTTCGCTCATACTTTCCTCGTATTTTGAATTTCTCGTATACAGAGGTGCTCGTATCTCGAGGTTCCACTGTATCAGCTATTTGTTGTCACCTCTCACTGAACTGGCTCAGCAAGCCTTCACTCAAACATGCCTGCTGCGCTGGAAAACATTAACCGACTGGAGGCGCTACATTTAGTTTTTGCATGGTGTGAGTGTACATACTGTTTTAAAATACACGGGCAAATTTATCACCAAATCTCTCCACTATACGCTAACACTTCTACCTCTCTAGGATATGGACAGTTGAATGTTTTTGACAAAGCGCAAGCTATTGAAGTACGCTTACAAAATAAAGCAAACTCTGCATGCAGCGAAAATGTACTTCTCCAGCTAGATTCCATGCTCAGAACCATCAACCCCTTCGCTAAATCATACAAACACATGCATGAAATCGCTCAGTCCAATCCAACAGCATCTGTATGAATGGTGTTCAAGGAAAACCCTAGGCAGGATTTACGATGATACAATGCCCCGACATTGCAGCGATTTTCGTCAGAGAAGATGGCGAAACGTCTGCCGAAAGGGACATTTGCATCTATCCCATAAGCAACTCCTGTAAACAGATTTTCACGCTCAATATGAATTGTGATCCTATGGTTTACCCACTTTTCTTACATACTTTTATTCTCTTACGGAGACATTGGCTGGCACAAAGATTTACAACATGTTCCCGATAAAAGAACCGCCAAGCAAATAAGGCTTACTCAATGCCAATTTTACGCGTACAGATTACAAATGAGGAATACATTTAGTATTTTGCACTCCAGCGGCAAACTATTCCAACAGTATGTCGTAGATGCTTATGTTAAAACAGAGGGCGTGCGTCTCAACTATCTCAGATTACATCAACAAGATCTGCGTGTGGAACTATCAGACGTACTGTAAGCAAACTCTGAAAATAACAACGTACATGTAGGCAAAATGATCATATTACCGTCCACATTTCCAGGAAGTCCAAGATACATGCAACAAAACTATCAGGATGCCATGGCCATAGTAGGTAAATTTGGAATGCTTGATTTTATTTATCACTTTAACATGTAATCCTGCTTGGCCGGAAATTCTACATGCACACTGCATCTTTCAAGAAGTATTTATTTCTTCTTGATTTCTGAATTCTTTTCTCACCGTTTTCAATTTCTATTCTTACACCGCCGTATGCTACGGTGGGCATCGGTTAGTAATTAAATAATAGGTATACCAATCATCCTTTTCCAGTCTTGCCTTTTTCATTAAATGGTAATAAGGGTCTAGATACTCTCTAGGCAGTAGTGGTTGTGTGCAAATAAAAGCATCGTCTTTCTTAATAATCGGGATATGTTTTTTTTAAAGGTTTGGATTTTTTAAGAAAGATGGCCTTATTCCTAACTGGAGCGGATCTTGCATATTATCCCAAAATGAAGCAGCAAAATTGTCTGGGTGACTAATCAGAGCACCATTCTGGCTACAGACGGTCTAGCTTCTGCTTTTCTATAGTAGCTACTAATCAATATCCCAAAAACTGATTCATCTAAATCAACTGAGAGACAAAAATAAGATGAGAATAAGATAATATTGAAGTCAGATCCTCCACCAGGGGTGTCTGTATTAGTAACTTAATCCCAACCAAATTTAAAAGTGTAAAATCAGCACAGAACCATCTTTATTGTTTGACATGTTGCTTTTATGTTGCTAAATATTTGTTCACTTGGGAATAAAGTTGCTTTACTTAACAATGTTATACTAAGTACAAAAACCGCTCCCTTTCCATACTAAAACCTGGCTTAGTAAATCTGACACATTCCCTTCAGTTGAGGTAGCAGCCAATGGTTTTACCTTCCTTCATAAATCAAGAAATATTAGCCAAAGAGGCAGTCTTGGGATAATTTTGTATGATGAGATACATATCACTTAAAAAAATTGATGATTTTATACCTTATGAGGTGTTCATATTAGAAATTAAAACAGAATCTTTAACCATTTTAGCACCAGTTTATAGACAGCCTAGGGCATTTTCACTGTAACGGCATTTGACAACTTTCTATCTGACTAAGTAAAAGTTATGTTCATGTATTGTTGATGGCTGATTTTAATATTCACATAAATGTTGAAATAGACAGCTTTAGCAATTGTTTTACTCATCTGGTAAACTTAGCATTGCGTCAGATTGTTAAAACCCCAACTCATTATTAAAATCAAAAATTGGATCTAAATTATACTCATGGGTTTGAGATTCAAAATAAATTACTACCCCAAAATATGTATAGCTTGTTTTTGACCTTACAAATACAAAGTCTAAATCTGTGACATCTCAATCTTGATCCCACAACTCCACACACATACAGTCCCAGAAAACAATATTCGCAAGTTGATGTACAATTATAATGTGTCTATGAAAGGGGCCTTAGATAGGGTTTCTTCACTTAAATCATGACACTTCAGCACAAAGAAACTCACTCACTAGTATTCTTGTGGAAAGCATTATTCACAGGTTGTTTAAACCATTCAATATGCAGCATTCAGTTAATTCAGAAATAGTGCAGCAAGAATGATTACAAATACTAGTATGACAACATAACCCCTTTTCTGAAGTTGTTACACTGCTGACACACTGTGTTTCAATAAGTTCAGGGCTTATTTCTTACATATAAAGCTTTGAATGGCCTAGGCCTTACTTATCTTAATCTAACTTATCACTGCATACAATCTTGAACGTTTATTAGAATATCAAGATGCTGGTCTACTAAAGCTTCCAATATTGATAAAACAACAGTGGGAGGTCAAGCTTTTTGCTACAATCTGTCAAATCTATGAAATGATCTGCCTGCTTCTCTCTCAGCTTCTTAATCCAGACTCACTACTTTAAACTTGCTTATCGTGATTAGACCTGCAAATTAGCTGGGCGTATTGCATTTGTTTGTTAGTTATTTGCACAAAAAATATAAGAAAGAGAAATTATGACTGGCCATTTTCTGTTCAGTTTCTCTTCTCTGAATCCTGCTATGGTACTTGGTGCCAAAGCTATAACGCCAAACTGTTATTCCTGTCCATTGGAAAGACATTAGAGATGCTGAGAGCCTTAGCATAAACTTATACTACTGTATATCATAGTAGGTCTAGGACAGGATGGCCAGGCAGTTTGCCTACATCTTTAAAACTGTCTTTGTTGATGAATTTGCAATATAACTGATTGTTGATCACCCAGAGGTTAAGTTTCTCCAAAAATTTTGCTGACTGAAATTGTCAGGATCTGCTTATGTTAATCAATTTGAAATATATCTGCTTTACTGTAATTGCAACCTTAATCTGTATTTTATGTGTGTACATTATGCATTATAATTTACAAAATATGTAATTTGTATTTTATCTGTAAACTTTTTACAGCACTCTAAGCCTGTACTCAGTGAAAATCACTATACAAAAATAAAATGAATTGAAATGTGGATATTAGATTAGTTCCTGGGGAAACCCATAAATACAGGAAGAATGCACAAACTCCACATAAGAAGTAGCCCACTGAAGTGATGAAAGCAGACCTCTGCATTAAGAATGAAGCATTGTAAAACAGTGTACCACTCTTGCCTCACCATGAGATAACACCCATCAACTTATCCATTCAGTGAACACATTTAATCCTGTTCTTGGGTCAAACAGAGATGGGAACTGTCCTGACAGTAACAGTCACAACAAGAACAACCTTGTTTATTGCACAGCACACTGACACCCAAACATACATACCCACTCACACAGGGACAATTTAGAGTTGCCAATTACCCGGGGTTGGGGTCGGGGTCATGAATTGAATTGGGAATGCATGTTAAATTCCCAAAGATGGAACTGGAATTGCTCCCAGCTGTAGAGAACAGAACTGAGTTGAATTCGAATGACAGGAAGCAGAAGTGAACTAA
Source organism: Erpetoichthys calabaricus (assembly GCF_900747795.2). NCBI lineage: Eukaryota > Metazoa > Chordata > Cladistia > Polypteriformes > Polypteridae > Erpetoichthys > Erpetoichthys calabaricus. The sequence continues at coordinate 91,846,750 of NC_041405.2, read as the reverse complement.
ATTCCATCAAAATCCACAACAGGTTGTCTTTACTTAATAAACATTATAAATCAAACATTATGAATCAAATAAAAGAAGGCTAAATAGTCAATCATAAGTACTGTATGTAATATGATTACTTGTGTTATGAAGAATACATTCTTAACTTATTTTAATTTGTTTAAAAAGAAAATTACCATTTTTACTTTTCATGTTTCATTCTGGGCGGCACGGTGGCGCAGTGGGTAGCGCTGCTGACTCGCAGTTGAGAGACCTGGGGACCTGGGTTCGCTTCCCGGGTCCTCCCTGAGTGGAGTTTACATGTTCTCCCCGTGTCTGCGTGGGTTTCCTCCCACAGTCCAAAGACATGCAGGTTAGGTGGATTGGTGATTCTAAATTGGCCCCTAGTGTGTGTTTGGTGTGTTTGTGTGTGTCCTGCAGTGGGTTGGCACCCTGCCCGGGATTGGTTTCTGCCTTGTGCCCTGTGTTGGCTGGGATTCGCTCCAGCAGACCCCTGTGATCCTGTGTTCGGATTCAGGGGGTTAGATAATGGATGGATGGATGTTTCATTCTCCAAATATTTTCTAAAACAATTCTGTTGCTTGGAATTTGATTAAACATTACCTTGAATTTAATACAGTCATGCTGAATTAAACCAAGGTTTAAAAAAGTTTAAAAAAAATGGACAACTGAATCTGTGTTGAATGTAGCATACTGGTGATTTTGTGTGTGGTAGATTGAATTGGACAAAACTGGTTGACATCTGGATTGCTCCCTTACTTAGCACAACTTCAATCCAAATAGCTTACCATCCCTGCTTTATCTGCACCTTTGAAATGCATTTTTAGGGTCACCGCCAACATTTGAGCTAAAAAGTCAAAATCTTACTGATGAGAAAATTTTAAAAAACAACATTGATTCAATGCAATAAAATAACATGAAGCTGAAGAATAAAAGAACATACAGTAAATTTGTCAATAAAAAAATCCTCATTTTGTTTTAATTAAGGATGCATTATTTATAATAGTATAGCAGCAAGTAAGCTAACATTTTCTTCACTTTTTGTGGTACTTTAGTTTACTTGTACAGATGTAAAACAGTTTTTGAAATATTAAAATACTAAAGTACAGACCTCTGTACTTATCACTACTAAAGTGCCAATAATACCAGTGCCCATTGGATCTTCTTACAAAAGTGAAAAATACAGGACTTTTAAACATATGGACAAAGAACTGCAAATTAGCTAAAAGAAAATGTTGCCAACTGCAACTTTGGTGACTGTCGACACTCAGTATAGTCTCTTTGGCCAAAGGTAGAAGGCTAAAACAAAGAGTGTTGAAGGCAAAAATGCTTTAGGCTGCTGCCAGAACCAAAAATGCAGTCTAAAAGTGAATGTGTTAAAAGAATTCAATTCTTTTTTGACCATAATTATTAAAGTAGAAATTACAATGGCAGTAGACGCAGTGAAAGCTGCCAAAACAACAGCATACTGATTAGCAGCTACATATTTAAAAATTGCCACTGATTAGTTCTGATCTTCCAGTAGTGTTAGAATATTCAAATACAGAGTATGTTCATTATAACATAGTGTAGTATCACCACTGCACCTACCATTGCATACTTAATAGACTTTTAAGACCTTTAGAAATGTTTCATATTTGTGCGAAAATGTGTCAAAGGACGAATACTCGTAATTGTGAATCAGGTATAATAATATCAGAGGTACATGACATGATATTTCTATACTGTTTATGTATGGAATACAGCAAGTGTTTACAGATTTTGATATTACTATAATCTTTATGAAAATATCACTTTAAACTTTTACTGCATCAACACACTCCTAATGAGCACTTCATTGAGGTTAAACTGGCATCTGCATTTCTTAATTGTGAATTCTAGGGACTAGCATTTGGGGTAGGCAAGGACCTAAGTAAGATTTCTGGAAAAGCATTACTGGGAGCAGAAAAAATTATGCTGGGTTTAATTTGTATGATTTTTATAGAATTATGCTCAAGTATTATGTCACGTAAAGTGTATGGTAAAGCAAAGAAGATAAAGCCTTTATTCAACAGATAATGTATCAGATAAATACCTGGACAATGAAATAATGGTGAAAACAACAAAATATTTCCAGCATGGTTAATTTATTTCTAAATATTATTTTAAAAATATAGGAATGTTTTAGAAAAGTTTTCACTATGTGTAGATTTTCAAAATGATGTTAATGCAGGCTCCACAGTGCCATACCAGCCAATGCTGCTGCCATACAGCTCGAGGGACTTGGATTTAATGATTACTGTAGGCAAAACTGGCATAGCACTTACACTTTCAAATACATGGCACATTTCTCCAGTAACTATGGCTTCCTCCAACATCCCATAGGTACTATGCGTGTTTGTAAAGTTAACAGGTGACACTAAATTGTTTGTGTATATGTGTTATGATACAAAGATATGATGTTCAGGTGGCAAAGAATCTGCAGGTGGGTGCAGAAAATTAATGACTGATGATGTATGATTAATGACATGCTACTCAGGATTGGCACAATAAATTACAATTCTTTACATGATAACAGTTTCTTCATGCATGTAAAAAAATTTGGCACTGGTTATCAGATATTATACATTTATTTAAAAGGACACTGTGTTCAGGGTCACCAGTGCCATAACATTAACCAAAATTATGATGGAAAATATTTCACTGGCAGTCTCATTGGTACCACTGTCCATATGGTTCCATGAGTAACTAGAATAAATCAATTCTTCACCACCACCCACCAGTCCTAGAAAAGAACAACCTTGTCCACCTCATTTGATTATGTATCACTAGGTTGGCTTGAATAGTGTTAAGGTGCTATAGTTGGATATAAAGGAGTTATTTCTTTCTTCCTTTTCAACCTTCATACTGTATTAATCATCTTCACACTTTTTTTCTTTTTATAAACCTGGACTACAGAGGAGTTCGGAAAGAGGGTGTGAGCACTTTAATGTTTCCATTAACATTTTGTATGTTCCAGTTCTTCATCCTTTTTATATTTTAGTGTTATAGTTTGTAAATAAAGTATTGGTTATGAAAGTAACAAACACACTTATTTTTATTTTTTGTACTGTATTTTGGTTTCGTGGATGCTGGTTTTGCCCAGTAAAATTAAATGCCTATGCTTAGCTTACTGTGACCCCCATAAAAAGAAACAGATATGGAAGTGAGAGGGAAATGTATGGAGTATCATAAAAAATGTGTTCACTTCTCTTCTGAGAATTAGCTGTATTAATCACTCTATGGACATTAGAAGAAACTGTAAACAAAAAAGGAAAGTGTTGGCCTGAGGCATTGTGCAGTAACAATTGTCCTGGGACACTTTTACATATACTGTACTGTAGATATTCATGTCACGGGTCATTAAGCACAGGATATTCAGTTAGGAATTTAGAGATTATTGAACTAGAATTTGTATGGTGTAGGGAGGGAAACTAATTAACTTTGCATACCTGGTTGGTGGATAACTGCTCTTTGCAGAATTTCAAGTATCCATGTCCTTGTCTAGCATTGTTTTCACACAGTGCTATTTAATTTATTTGACCTCACTTTGATCATCTACTTGTATATTTTTCAAATTTTGCATTGAATTTGACCATATTTTTTTTATGGGTTGTACTAGTGTAAATACTGTAGGAAGACTCTGGAAAAAATGGATCCATTGTTTGAGGCCTTCTAGATAAACAAGCATATAATTTTCAGCTTTGATAGTGTGATTTAGGCCTGTCTTGCCAAGCCTATAAAATCACAATGAATTTGTCATTTCACAGATCCTAGGGGTACAATTCTGTACAATCAAAAGGAATTTCTGAAAACCACCCCAAAAATGTTTTTTATATTCATCTAGAAATACTCTTGACTGCCACCAAGCACAGTCAGTCAGTCATTCTCCAACCCGCTATATTCTAATACAGGGTCATGGGGGTCTGCTGGAGCCAATCCCAGTCAGCACAGGATGCAAGGCAGGAACAAACCCCGGGCAGGGCGCCAACCCACCACAGGGCACATACCCACACCCACACACCAAGCACACACTAGGGACAATTTAGAATCACCAATGCACCTAACCTGCATGTCTTTGGACTGTGGGAGGAATCTGGAGTACCCCACCAACCACAGTCCGAGCTATATTGTCCAAATGGGGAAAGATTCTACACTTTAGGCAGTTTTCTCAGGAGCAGACATCTCCCAAGAGAAAAGCATCAAATTTTGCATGGAGGAACAGAACCCCAGAAAAGCAAGACTGAAGCCTTCCTTTGTCTTAGCAGAGATCACACTTTGTTACTTCATCATCAGAAGGACACTAGACAAGAAAAGGCTCACTCTGTGTCAGTATAGGACGGTCACACCCATTGCAATCAATAAACCAACATATTCCACTGTGATAGCTATGGCAAGAGCTCAAACCAGCAGTTTATGGTTAAGAAATTCACAAATGTGATTTGAGTTCTGCAAAGACTATGACAAAATGTCCTCCATAGAATGTCAACATCCTGTGCTCCACTGTCTGTCCTCTGTCCCCTAAGAAGGCACAAGAAAGAAACTCTTGCCCATGGCACACTCTCCACATTTTCCAGTCTCTTCATCACTGATGTTTCCAGCCTACTCTGTCACCCACTGCCTGTTCACTTGACTCTATCTGCTCACATCTCCTCCAAGCCATCTCTCCCTCACTCATTTCTGCAATTACACAATTATCAACTATGAACAAACAAGTCTCTTTCTTACTTCTATAGAAGAGAGTGCCTAGTCCTAATCAGTCAGGCTTCAAGATGGGCCATTCCAATGAGATGACTGTTGTTGTCACATGGCTTGAGCTACCAAAATGTTATCTGTCTTTATCTTTTTAAGCTCACCTCCATCTCTGACACAGTCAACCATCAGATCCTCCTTGCCACCCTCTTTGACCTTGGCATCACTGGGATTGCTCTTAGGTGGTTTGAGTCCTACCTCCTGGGCATATCTTACCTAGTGTCCTGGGGCATCATGTATAACGCCGTGCATAGAATTCACACTAAAACATGGCATACGGTCAAAAACAGAAATGTGCATATGTACAAAAAATCCAGATGCATAAATCTGTGTGTACACCAACTTCCACATTCTTCCGCAACATAAATCCCGGTCAGCGCGAAATGTAGTGCACGTGCACGCTCCTGACGCCCCATTCTGACTCCTCCCAGAATTACGCCTTTTTCAATATGCAAATCAATATAAATAGCCTCTTAAGTTCAGCATTCTGTGAAAAGACAATGGCAAAAGCACTGGAAAACAAGAAGAAATTCAGCGAACACCATGTGGAGTCGAGGAAACACTCAATATTTGTTGGTTTAAGCAAAGGTATAAACAAGAAAAGAAAGTTGATCAAGTGACATAGAGTGGTGGAGAAACTCGAAAGTTCAAGTTCAGAAAGTTGCACAGTGCCCGAAATAAAAAAGAAGTGGTGAAAAGGCGAGTTGTAGCCCACCATCTGAGTGTCATATGGAAGCATATTAGGGTACAAAGAAAAGAAAAAAAACAGGGACACAGTGGAAAAAAAGGTCGAAATTTCCACTTTAATCACATAATTTATTTTATCATTAAACTAGAACATTATAAACTTCATCTTAAAATCGTTTAATTTACTAGTTCTCAAATCCCATCATAACTAAAGTAGCACGTTAAATGCTTCATATTCTATGTGTTCTTCTTTGTACTCTATGTGCGTGAATCACTACGTGCTTTTTGAACGGGCTTTCTCTTATGCCAACAGGACACAGAATACAATATATCCAATCCCATGGTTTCTCACTTGCTATGCTGATGATATTCAGTTGTATCCAGAGGACCACATGGTATCAAGCTAGAACCTCTGCATGTTTCACTGATATTGCAGCGTAGATGAAAACAAACAATCTCCTCCTCAACCTAGCAAAGACAGACCTCCTAGTTATTCCATCTCATTCATATCTCTGTTCAGCTTGGCTCACTATTGCTAACAACTGCCAAGTCAGTACACAACCTAGGGGTGGTATTTGATGACCAGCTATCCTTTGCTGATCCTTGTGAAAGTGTCTCTCAGTTTTGTAGAATCATTCTATGAAACATCTGAAAGATACGACAATATCTGAGGTTGCCTGGTCCAGACTTTGGTCTTGTCACATCTGGACTACAGCAACTCTCGGCTGGCAGGAGCACAAGCATTTGTTACCAAGCTGCTGCAGATAATTGAAAATGCAGTGGCATGTCTAGTGTTCTGATGTTCAACTAGCCTAGGTGGGCAAGTCAGTACTCTTTTTAGATCACTACATTGGCTCCCTTCAGCAGCACACACTAAGTTCATATCCTTGATATTTGTATACAGAGAAGTCAATGGGTCAGCACCAATGTGTGTGGAGACACTTGTGAGGTTCTATGCTCTTTCTCATCAGGTCTTCTGTTGAATGGCATCTGGTGATGGCACCAAATTTAGATCCTGACTGTTTTCGTGTATAGCTATTAGCTGTTGGAATGAGCTGCTCACTTCCCTCTGAACTGCTGACCCCCATTCAAGAAGAATTTAAAGACTCTTTTTCTTTGAAATTGTGTCACATTGATAATGGCTCTTGTAACTACGGAAGTGTAACTAGAATGTTTTTGTTTTGGGCTCTTCACTTGTGGTGATCAATTTTGTAACCTTACACTGTGACAATTGTTCCAAAACAGTCCCCCAGATGGATGTTTACTCAATTATGCTGACCTCTTTGGATAAAAGTGAATAAATGTAAATGTAAGTATTACTAGCGTCTTGTATGAATATGCTGCTGCAAATATGTCACCAAAATCAGCATTCGAGGAAATCAGACAAGCAAAAATAATCATTAAACAAAAAAGAAGAGAGCAGCAAAAATAGCAGATAACAGCATCACTCCTATGAATTTAATTTGGATTTCAAGGCAATGTGAACCCACTTGATCCATATTTTATCTGTCCTGGCAGCATGGGATGCAAGGCAGCCATGTCTGATTTAAACAAATTCAACTTGAGGTCAAGGATTCTATCTGCACACTCGCTACAGAAATGCAGGGATACTGGGTTACCTGATGAAATGTTAGTGATGGAGTCTTGAATCTTTGGGTTGTGGAAAGAAACAAGCTACAATGTCTTCTTCTTCCTAGCATTTATCCTGCTTTGTTGCATGGTCCACTATATGACACATTGTTTTCCACTTTGTCTAGTGAAGGGCATCTTCTGGGGTGGAATTAACATGTTTCATATATTCTTCTAGTCTGTCCATCCAGTGTTTCTTTGGTCTGCCTTGTGGGCTTTTCCCTTTGGGGTTGAGCTTTAGGACTGTTTGGCCTCTGCCTAGTCATCACTATGGATCACATTACCATAACATGACAGGCACACTTCTCACATATTGTCCCCGATTGGCTTTACTCTCACAGTCTTCCTCATGTCACCTTTAATGACATGCAAATCATCTGCATTTTCATAGCAAGCAGCACCTGTTTATGTTTCAACAACTGTTGGCCAGCATTCTGTGCCATACAGGGTATTGTGGATGACCATTTGATAGATTTTGGACTTGAGTGAGATTTCCATTTTTCAGCTGCAAAGGATTCTGGTGACTGGGCATCATTTCATCCCTGTGGCATTGGCTTGTGGTGTTAGCTTGCGCCATGACGTTGTGGATAGTGTCGGCATCAAAGGAGACCAGTGGGCTGAGATCACTTGAACTCAGTGACTTTGTTCAATTGTTGTCCGTCATAGCAGATGGTGACATCAATCTGCACGTTACACTTCATATTCTTTGTCTTTTTGATGTTGAGTCAAAATTCTCTCTTTCAATCGCATTTTCAATGTTTAGATAAGAAGCTTGAGTTCCTGGCATTTCTTCTTCCTGAGTAGGCCATCATCAGCATACAGTAGTGTTCATGGTACATATGTCTGGACGTTTGTTGACTTCAGGTATGTGCCAGATTAGTCACGAAGCACTTTGCCGAAATCCTTTTCTGGGTTGACAAAAACCACATGAAATGACTTGTTCTTCACTTTGTGCCTTTCCATTACCAGGTGGGTGGGCTTGATTGCATTTATTGTCCTGCATCCCTTAACAAATAGACACAATTGTTTGGATTGATGATGACGATATTGCAGAGGCAGCTCTCAATGACATGTTCAAACATCTTCATCTGGTGACAGTGTTGCTGCATCTGAGCATTTTCCAAAATTCAGCCAGGATGTCATAAGGGTCTATTACCTTGTCTGTCTTAATCTTCTAAATGTCTACTTTGTGGATGGTAATAAAAAAGCTACAGTGTATACCTTGGAATATCTTGGAAACTGAATTTTAACGACATTCAAAAAAGTAAGAGGCAGCACTCAGTGCCAAGGGACGCTACTTCTGCTGACACCTCCCTCGCTACCAGCATGAGCCAACTCAGCAACAATGAACAGGGTGGTAGTATGTGACACAGGCCACCTTAGTACACATTTGGACTTGCACACGTTTTGGGGCCAGTTTACCTAACTAGCAAATCTTAGGGATATGGGAGAAAAACAGGAGTACCTGAAGAAAAACCAACATTGACACAAGAAGAATGTGCAAACTCCATATGGAATGGAATTCAAATACATGAAGCAGTAGCGCTAACTACTATGCTTCTATGGCACCTTATCAATTAAATTCCAATCATAGTTTTTAATTATTTGTTCATCCAGGTTACATTTAATACTGAGTTGTTATTGGTAATCTAGTAAGAGTTACTGCAAAGATTTTGCAGTAATGCATATTTTAATATCAGTGCGCTTTTTAAAATACACATTTGCTATGTGCAAATGCTATGAAATACATCCATAATGTAAATAGTACATTTTATTTTTGCCTACCAAATGAGTTTTCCAGCTAAACACTTTCTAAAAGCAGATGTCTATCTTTATTTTTGTATTTTATTGTATTATGTTTTCTGTTTCATGTCAATTTTTATTTTTTGCTTTACATTAATTTGTAAATGTCAATAGTTCTAGAAATTTATCAACAGAAAGCAAGCTGCTAAAAAATTTAAAGGGAGAAATGATTTTAGGCAGTATTCTGGGGTTTAACAAAATAAATGTCTGGATTCAATTAAGTTTGATATAAATATAGCTTTACTTTGTGAAAAAAAAAAATATGACTGCACAACAGTGGGATTTGAAATTGAAATGACACATTATGAAAAAGCCTTAGAGATGTATTACTATTCATATTCAGAAGTGATGAAAAATGCTAATAGAATGCTAAGCTGGTGGAGAAGAAAGAAGGTACACTTAAGCTGTACATTAAACATGGAATAGTGTGCACAGTTTTGGTCACCACATTATAAGATGAACATCAGCAGTGCCAGATAAGCTCAAGACAGTAACTACTAGAGCTTTTCTAGGACTGTGAGTTATAAGCTATGAGATTAAGATTAAAGAAGTTGAATCTATATATCTTAAGGATATTAAGTAAAACACACAATATAACAGAAGTATTAAAAATTATGAAGGGAGTAGGTAAACTTGATGTCAGGTTTCAAATTACTTTGCCTCACGCAAAGAACTATAGATATACTAGCCAACCGGCGGCGTACCATACACCGCATAATCAGGCCGCTTTTTTAATGATTTTTAAGCACAGGGAGAAAATTAACATTTGAAAAATCGGAAATATAATAAATCACCAAGAAAATTAACATTTCATGTGCCCACCCCCAACTCGTCACCTGAGTCGTTTTGCTCTTTGCACAGTCCATATGCACGTCTGAGTCACGTAGACTTTTCATTGGTGTTTGCGGTTTTGGCTGCTTTTCTATATATAATCCACCAAGTCATCCGACCATGGTAGTACCAAGGGAGGGCGTACAAAGGGCAGGGACATAATCAGTGCGAGCGTATGAGCCGCTAACCATGTTTTTGAAAGTTTGGCCCTGTGCCTTATTAATTGTCATCGCAAAGGCAAGTCTAACAGGAAATTGTCTTCGTCTTAAAGTAAAAGGCAAATTATCCGCGACAAACTGTTTTACACGCTGCATACCAACTCGCGGTGCATAATCACGCTGCTTTTTTAATGTTTTTTAAGCAGAGGGAAAAAAATGAACATTTGCAAAATCCGTAACGCTGCTTTCAGTAAGTACAATGCACACACGTTTAATTTGTCAGCCACTTTTTGCCAGCCGTCTTTTCTGGTTTGGGCTGTTTTTGCAGTGTTACCGCTTGTGTATATTAAATCTTGAAATCCTTCGAGTAACTAATTAACTAAGACCCACCCACCCAGCTTGTGTGAAAAAAATGCGCCCGTTCTTTCATCATTTTGTTGCAGCCTATCAAAGACTTGCTGATCATGTTTTGTAGACTCAATATATATTGGCTTTTCACTCAGCGCGAGGGCGCGCATTCATCTCGGATTATTACATCATGCTAGACTAATCTGCTACACGGCTGCGTTTGAAAAACCGACTTATCCCGGATGAGTTTCACCGGCATTAATGATTAGGAATCTGGTTGAAACAAAACCCTGCATCCACAGGGGTTCACCAGGACTGAGCTTGGCAAACACTGCTGAACAGAGACGAAACTGACTCAGGTGAGGAGTGGGGGCGGGCAAAGTAGTTGCAGCTATTGATTATTCAGTGTTGTTTGCCTGGGTGTCTGATCTGCGTTGACTGACATGGCTGTTTTCTGCATATGCCATGGTTGTCTTCCGGCAGTGTGAATGCCTCGAGAGACAGGGCGTCCTTGTGTGGTGAGTTGTTGCAGTTTGTGACCATGTCGCCGACATTATCCCAATGTTGGCAAACAAAGCCAATAGCCATGTTGTGAAGTTTGAGAGCAACAGTTTCTTCAATGACATTTTTACATCCAGCTAGTCTGCTAGACTAACGTGCTACACGGCTGCGTTTGAAAAACCGACTTATCCCGGATGAGTTTCACCGGCATTAATGATTAGGAATCTGGTTGGAACAAAACCCTGCATCCACAGGGGTTCACCAGGACCAAGTTTGGGAAACACTGCTGAACACAGACAAAACCGACTCAGGTGAGGAGTTGGGGCGGGCAAAGTGGTTGCAACTATTGATTATTCAGTGTTGTTTGCCTGGGTGTCTGATCTGCTCAACAGGATCATAAATAAAAGGAAAACAATGTGAAGGCAATGTCACAGGTGATCCTGTGGTATAGCGGGTCCACAGCTCCCCTTCAGAAGCCCATTTTTAAATAAATAATCATCGCACTCACAGTGTAGCGAGGGGCGTGGAAGTGTGGCTGAAACGGTTTCCGGGTAGACTCGTGCTGCGGGCATTTCTCCCCTGTGCAGTGTGTGAGCGAGTGAGGAGAGAGAGAGAAAGCCAGTACGTTAGAGTGAGCGAGAGCAGGCTCGAAGGCAATGTGTTCTTGTGGTATAGCGGGTCCAGAGCTCCCCTTCAAAAGGCCATTTTTAATCAGGCGACTGACAGTAGTGGAGTCAGGCACAGAGAAGGTCAGCTGCAGAGAGAACGTCTCGACTGTTGCAGGGCCTGAAGCAGGTGAGACGCTAATGAAAAAGAGGCCCAGGGCTTATTGGTTTTTAAAGACCTTTTCCTTCATTGTGTTTTGACTTCAGTTTTAAAGGATTGCGTGGCTCTCTCTTGCGCTGCCTGTGTGTGCCTCTGTCTCTCTGTGGCTCTCTCTCGCGCGCTGCCTGTGTATGCCTCTGTCTCTCTCTGGCGCTGCCTGTGTGTGTGTGTGTGCGCGGCTCTCTCTCTCGTGCTGCCTGTGTATGCCTCTGTCTCTCTCTGGCGTTGCCTCTGTGTGTGTGCGCGTGGCTCTCTCTCTCGCACTGCATATGTGTGCCTCTGTCTCTCTCTGGCGCTGCCTCTGTGTGTGTGTGCGGCTCTGTCTCTCTGGCACTGTCTCTGTGTGTGCCTCTGTCTCTCTGGCGCTGCCTGTGTGTGCGCGGCTCTCTCTCTCCCGCTGCCTGTGTGTGCCTCTGTCTCTCTCTGGCGCTGCCTCTGTGTGAACCAAGGTTCCACTGAGGTTGACTAATGAAAAGTCAACGTGGCTCAGAGCTGCAAGTGGACTGTGGCACAGACAAACAGAAATGACGGCATGTTTTCCGAGGCGTCGCGTCCGAGTTGGTGGGCGTGGCTCTGTGAGTTTTTTGTCGTATCCAATGGTCTAAGAGTTGGTGGGCGTGGCTCCTTCCTGCGTGCGCCATTGGCGTCTTACTTGTCGGCGGTTTAGTGAATCCACGCCCCTTCCGGAGTGCTTTCCATGGGTGGCTACTTGTCTCCCGGCTTAGTGAATTATATATATAGATGGTAAATATTACCATCAGTTGTGTTGTCGTTGACAGTATCACCTTGAAGACATTCCAATGTTGATCTGTAATTGCGTTATCAATCTGGGTAAAGCTAAATGGCCTCTTCATATGAAAATTCATGACAAATGTTTTTAGAAGACCAGTACATTAACATGCATCTGTTTTTGCACATCTTAAACAATATGTTTATTCCATGCCAAATCAAACAATGCCTCATGCACTTGTGACTCAAAAAATTCTGGAAAAATTACCAGGTGTACCCCATGTTAGTCAGAAGACACCCTGTAAAATTTGTTTGATGTAAGTTCAATAGTTTCCAAGACAGAGCCAGTTTACTGAGGGGAAGGGAGTGTTGATTTTATCCAGCCTCGTTTTTTCATCAAATTTCACAAATCCACACCTCAAGAACCAAAGCACCAAGCACGCTCAGACTTTGAATGCTGGTACATTAATTGTTATAGTTTGTGACAAAATTAAATCATTTGGTCCAATATGACACTGCATGGTCAAAAGAGTCAAATTTTATTTTAATTTTTGGCTTAGCTACTGTATGTTTAGGCCTCAGAAGCACACATTTGTAACCAACACAGACTTTTGAATTTTTTCCTTATTCAGATAACTATATAGGCTTTCTGAAAAAGCAATACACATAACTGTAATTGTATCAGGGTTTGAAAAGAAGACCTCTCAAATCCAAAAAATCATTTTGAATTTCATTTTCAAAGCACTCTAACAGCATTTGGGAATGTGCAGATATTTTTTTAAATACTTTTACTTATTCTTGTTGCTGGATAGAGAATGTGATTGTTCATGGCCAAAAGAGTACCTGGTACTCAAGAATACCACTGTTATATCCGTACAGAAGATGGCAAACTCAAAGTCAGCTGGGTGTCTGGTGAAGACAGTCAATTGATTGTCTGAATATTCCCCACTGAAGCAGCAGTTGAGATCCTGCCTTGTCACAATCACACTCCTAATGGATCAGATGCATCCCTCACATTAGACCAGTGTCCTATTGGAAGGTTATGTTGGGTGTATGGATGATGAAAAATATTGGTTTGATGTGATTCATGACAACAGTGAAGGGGACATCAGACATTTTGATATGTTTCATGCATCCAAACTATCCTGCGCAGTCTTTCCTTTGGCCACCTACAGACAAAATGTCATTACACTGCTTAGTGAAGCTACAACAGTCAATGGAAGGCAGTGCCATCTTAATCTCAAAGACAAACATGGCCTTCATCGTACCAAGATGTCAACATTTCATTATAACTAGTGTTGTATTTAATGACAAATCAAGCAGCAGTTATTTATATGTTGTACTTAATGTGCCTTTGGTGATTTATTTTTTCCATTAAACTTATACCCAAGTTAGTGATGAAGAACTTGATGATTATCATTACTGACAAATGGTGAATTTAACCCATGTTTAGAATGGAAAATAAAAATGAAAGATTGACAAAAAAAATTAAGACTTGTTTTTTGAGAAAGAAGGAACCATGTGGGATACAGGAAAAATCATTTTTAAAATGTCTGGACATTCCCACAGTGCATTAAGCTGGTCTGAAAATTACACCCAAAATTATTTTTTCATATTTAAGAGATCTGCTGGTCAAACCCTGGTGCATGGAAAATTTGCAGCAGGCTGTATCGGTTAGAAGTACGCTTTCTGAAAGCCTAAACATGGCAAAGCCAAAGCCCAAATTTTTTTTTTTTTTTAACATTTTTGAAGGTCTGCTCTTAACAAGTGGTGTCATCTGGATGAAACTTTCTGATTTTGTTACGGGCTATACCTATAAAGGTACCAGTATGCAAAATCTGAGCCTGTTAGGTGGCTTGAGATATGGTCTTGTGAAATTAATGAAAAAATAAAGCCATGTGAAACTTGACACCCCTCTCCCCTCACAAAATTGTTTTGTAAAGTGTTGATCTTGCATCAAAATAATTTTACAGGGTGTCTCCTGAATAAAATGGGTACACCTGGTATTTTTTTAAGAACTTTTTGAGACCGAGGGGTGTGGGATTTCTGGAACATTGGTTGATTTGAAATGGAACAACCCAATAGTTATGTCTATGTGTCTATTTATGGGATGATTATTTGAAGCTATAGTGGCTAATTCCACTCTTTTATCTCCTGCTCAATATACTGAAACATTGGACAAGCTATAATTGGAACAAAATTGATTCAGAAGAACAATAAAATTGTGTTTACCAGCTGAACTGTGACATCAATTTCTTAAAGCAGATGTTTGATTGGAATTCCTTTCATCAGTTTATTTCCTACAAATACTCAAGTACTTCCTGAATCAGAACAGCTGTCTTGGAAACCTGGCACATGTCTTGTGATGCAGACATTCACTGCAATTGATGATAAAGAGCACAAAGACTTGACCCATTCCCCTAAGTATACTCACTAAAGGCATATTATGACATGGCCTAGTGTACATTTTTTTCCAAGAGAATAACAGGAATTTCTTTGGAAATACCAGGTTTGCTTTGTTCCACTGTTGTTGGTCACTTACAGTCCATAATCAGAGTGTGTGGAAATGCAGTGGTCTCCCTTACACAGAGAATACATGACTCATAGTTTGGCGCAAATTGGAGCAGTGCTATGGAACCATTCTTTATGTCTCCTTTCAAACATGCATGTTGAAATGGTTTCTAGACAGATCAATCTGCGTGGAGAATAAATAAGACTCTCCAAATATATTCAGCAGTGTTTTAGAGTACATCCAGATTTATTGAGTGTAGACAACACTGCTCTTAAATCTTGACAACCATAAAAAGGTCTGCTTCTAAAAAACAGCTGGAGATCATATGCAAATCAAAAAACATTGCAGCAGGCAATACAACTGAAATCACTACACTGCTCTTTAAATATACTGGTATAATGACTTGGATTGTATCAAAAGATGATGAATATTGTAGAGAGATTGAGACAATATGGACCAGGGATCCTGGAAAGGACAAAGAGAACAAGTGGTGATGGTGTTGTTTTCACTAATCAGGATGGATCTTCATTTTGTTGTTTCTGCCATTCTTCTCTCTCACCTTGCTTTGCATTAACTGAAAAGGTATTAGCAGCTTCAGGTCTAGATTGTTGACAAGCTGCTTCTTTAGGAGAAGGATCTTCACCACCCACCCGCACTAAATTTCAGATGAGTTAGTAGCCAAGTTATTAGCTCTCTCCAAATCCAAACATAAGATATGCATAGGGAGCACCCAGAAGACCTCAAAAGTTAACAAAAACATTAACGTTTTACATTCAGCCTGGTCAATATTTATTTTCACTATTTCATTTTTGGGAAGGGTTTTTGAAAATTGAGGTAAGTTTGAAGCATAAAAGTTGTTTCTCGGCTGTCAAAAATATTCTGAACAGACATCCTTTGGAAACTCAATTGAAGGATTGACATGAATTACACATTTTGCACCGTTGACAAGTAACATCTGATGTGGTTGTACTTTATCTGGACACTCAAAAGAAATTATATATTCAGCGGGATATCATTTATCAAATGAATATCTTTCCAGCAACAAACACAAGAAGGGTTTAGACTTTCAGTCTAGCTTATTGCACAAACATGGCCACTTTTTGATAGCAACAAGCTAGGTGATAAGGTGCTTAATCAGGATCTGCACATCTTAGTTCTGATTTTTTTTTTTCTATTCCCATTTTCAAGTTTCTTGATTGCTTTCTCATTTCTTCTTGGATCTCTTTTTCCACAGTGTGAATCTGCCCATTTCTCCTCCTCCTCCTCTCTCAGACTGTCAGCCATGAAGTTTTCTTTGACTGCTGTATATCATTTTAGAAGAAAACAGATATGACTGCTGTTACTGGAACAGTCTTAATTCTGTTCATTCTTCCATTTTTGCTGTAGATGCATGCTAAAGCGCAAAGAGATGAGAATGGGGATGTGAGGGGTGATGACTATCAATTTATATAACTCCTGGGTATGTGTATAAAATTCTAAAACAATAAAATAGCAAACAATATAATCAAAGTCTCCCATTGCTAGCATTGTCCTTTTAAAGTGACAAAAAACTTTACATTTCATTGTCATTTTCCTTAAAATGAGCAACCTAGTTTTTAATCTCTAAATACTTTCATACTTTTGTCCTGTTAAAGTAATTTGTGGAAAACATAGTACTCTGCCCACTTCCATTGATTCTTGGGTTTTAATAAATATATATATATATATATATATATATATATAGCTTTCATTTAAAAGAATATATACATATATTTTTTAACATTCAATGTTTTCATTCACCACGTAACTCTTACACCTGTTCAGGCATGTGCAATTAGGAGGCATCATCAAGGCTCTATACGTGTAAGCACTACCACCCCAAGCAGAGAGGAGGCACTCTTGCTCATATAATCTCTCCTTCTGTCTGCAGTTTCAGGGAACCCTTAGATGGAAGGTGAGTGATGTCACTTCTCAGTCCAAGTCACTAGGACCTGCCCCATCTGAGAATCAGCACTACAAATTAAACCAGGACCAGAAGGAGTCAGCTTGTTGACTAACCATGACTGAGAAGATTCCCTCAGAAGCACTACATTCTTTTCTTCTTTTAGCACCCTCGCTGGCTGTTTATTTTGGCCAGCATTTTCCATCATCACCCTTGGATTAAACGGGGACCCGCTGTTCCCCAAACATTTCTTTGTGGCTCAAGTCTGCTAATATCATAGTGGCGTAGTTGTCAGGATTCTGCATCAATCGAGAATGATGACCAAACAAATAAATAAAGCAGATGTCACTGGAGATTAAGAGGAACAAGTCCACCAACTTCAAGTCAAGTTATTGGCACAAGTTCAATTCCAACAAACAGTAACCTAAAAGGAATGAAAAGTCCTTAGGACCCTCTGAGATACTGTTGCCGCTACAACTGAGAGAGGATGTTGAGGTGTATGTAATGATCTTAGAATGTACTGCTGCCCAACACAAGTGGCCAAGGGAAGAATGGGCTCAAATCTTAGTTCTTTTCCTCAAAGGGGAAGCACAAAGGGCTTATTTGACATGGATCAAGAGTGGGTCAACAACCACAACACCCTGAAAAATGAAATCTTTGCCTGATAGGGTCTTACGACTGCCTGTCAAGCCCAGAGATGTCAGCACTGGAAGATTGATCCCAATTGCCCTTCCCAATGACTAGCATTCTGTCTATGGAGAAAAATGGTATGGTGACTACGTCCAGGCGAAAATACATCAGAAAAGGCTGATAAACTCTTAACGTGCAACTATCTAGTTTACACTTTACCTGAATATCTAGCTAAGCCGATACCATGTCACTTTTGGAAAGATATGGAGAGGCTCCTCGATGTAATCGAATGTCATTGTACTGCTATTTAGTCTGAGCATCCGGAGAAACATCAGATGTTTTAAATGTGGAGTACTAGGGCACTTTGTACTGAATGTCCCCGATTCAAGGAACCCGTGGATTGTAAGTGGGCCACAGGTATTGTTGCATGTGCAACTAATTTCCTCTCACTTCCCTTTACAGGCTATGCAGAAATCAATGGTTATACGGTGGCCGTTCTCCTCCTCCTCAGCAACATTACCTTTGTCACTCTTTACTATGTGTTATTGCAACTATTCAACAAGAAAAAGGCCAGCCTTACCTGAATCCATGGTGAAACATGTTGGCATGAAACCACTGAGTGTAACATTTCATTTCAGAGTTATTGTCGGAAACTCTTTGCAGCCATCATGCCTTCTCCTCCATACACAGTGATTCTGGGTCAAGAGTAGTCGTAAAGTGAATGCATTAACACTGATCTGCAGTCTGTACAGATGAACAGCATGGTCGTAGAAGGTTCAGATTCTGCCCGGATGCCTCCAAGCAGTGTAACAGACCATGTAAAAGGGTTCCCATACAGTTTGGAGAGGATCACCAGGAATCAGCACTATAAAACCAACCGGGACTGGAAGAAGTCAGTTTTTTGACTAACCATGATTGAGAAGGATCACTCAGAAGCACTACATTCTTCCCTTGTTTTAACACCCTCAAGTGCTGTTTATTTTGGCCAGAGTTTTTCCTCATGACCCTTGGATTAAACAAGGGCTCACAGGTTCCCCAACACTTCTTTGTGGCTCAAGTCTGCTAATATCACACATCATTTGTCATTGATTTTGAAGGATTTCCCATTGTTTGATGAGGAATGTCATGCAACTTATCATGCATTAGGAGACTAGTCTGTTCCTAGGGGGTATCAAACATGGATCCAGTTTCACAGGAAGAAATTCAAATCATAAATGAGTGTATTAGTCTCTTTTGGTGATACTTTCCTATTTTAATGTATACTTTGGAGAGTTAGTGTGTAATGCAATGGACTAGTATACACTCATAGGATGGGTTGTGGCATATGCTTCCAGGATATACTTCACCACAAGTAACACTATGTTAGAAGTGAAAAAGGAATCAATAAAAAGGGAACCAAGAGCATTCTGAAATAAAACTGAAAAAGGCTGCACTGTAAATAAACATGTACATACAGAAAGATGGACATAGTTGGAAAACATGGTGTCTAAATATGACAAAAAACTCAAATTATCAAAACTATGAATAACAGAAAATAAGATCTGGAAGACTAAATTGGGAAGGGGAACAATGAGATGAACTCATGAGAAAACAGATGGAAATAATATTTACTGAACAGCAAGATGAAAAGAATAACAAACAAGCTAGTGAAAGCAGTGAAAGTAGAATGTTCAAATACTGAATCATTAGAGAAAGAAGACAAATTAGATGAAATGTAAACTTGTATTGAGGGACTAATACAAAAGTGGAAAATAATTGGAAAGTTGCAAGGATAATTTTAAAGATAGGATCAAAGATGACTTTAAAGACAAATGGCAGAAATACACGTGAATCCTGCAAAACAGGCATGGACAATTTATGATAGAAACGTTTGAGTAGTTATATGAAAAAAAAACCTTTGAATTTAAGGAGAAAGGACCAGATGTATATAGTGTTAAAATGTTTTAGACAACAATAAAATAAGTAATTTAACAAGGAAAGAGAAGATCCTGGAAGAACTTAAAAGAAATTTTAAAAAAAGAGACAATTTGCTACAACTATTTTATGCATATGGAGCAATCAGAAGACTTCTAAATGTTAGCAAACCTGATAGATTATGCACATCATAGAGTAAACATTTTTGTCAAAGCCCTGTTTAAACATTAAGTGAGAAAAATAAGCTTCTTCATAGGTAAAACACATTTTGTATTCAGGAGAAGTAGTGATATGAACAATAACTCTTCTGAGGATTTTGTATGAGAAAATAGGTTCATCTTAAAGCAGTTTATATGCTTTAGCAGTAATGATTATGGCAGCAGAAGGGGAATCAAATCAAGGAAAATTCTGATATAGCTTGAAACAAGGATTATGAATTATTTTTCAGAAATAATTGATGGAGTACTGTGCATATAAGTAAATAAAGTTAATAGATAACAAATCCATGCCATTAAATTCTGTGTTAACAATAATACATTAAGTAAATTTTAAAGGCAAGAAATTAATAAGACAATAAGCAGTCACACAGCATTGTAGCTGGGATAACAAAAAGACAGGAATAAATGTGTTAAACATCACAGTAGATAATTTACATTCATGTGGTAAAAGTTACATACAGTAGATTACATTTAGGATATAAAGCATATAAATGAAGAATCTAAAAGGTTGAAGATCATTAAGACCAGGGGTCTCCAACTCCGGTCCTGGAGGGCCCCAGTAGCTGCATGTTTTCATTCTAAACCTTTTCTTAATCAATTACCCATTTTTGTTTTTTATATATATATACACACACACAGTACATTACTTACTATAAAACACTCAACAGTATTCTACAAAATAACTGAATTTTACTCATCTTCCAAGGAAAACTTGCTTGCTCCTGCAGCAACCTAGTCTGTACTTTGTAACTCTCATCAAAGACAGCAATTCCCTTACTGTAAGTGAGGGCTTTTGCACTGTGTTACTCATACTGAAAGTGTGAGTATGACAACCACAGCCCTGTCCAGAATAAACTGCATTGTTAACAGATGAATGGATGGGTGCATAGCTGCAATATGAGGTGTCGCAAAGACTCTTCGTTCTTTTTATACTTAGCAAAATAATTTTATTTTTACATACTAATTTTATTTTGATATACTAAGGAGTGTGACCTCCCTTAAATTTTCACCACTTCATTTAAAACACACAAGCAGAAGCACAGTCAAAATTGTTGAGAGGTTAGAATTACAGGTGCAGATACCACCGAGTTTAATTGTTTGTTGGTTGCATAACTTAAGTTGCTGGCAGTCTACTTCTGTAACGATTTCAGTTGTTCCTTGCCGTGTCCCTTCACACATTTAAAAGTTAACCCTGCTGAGACAG
Source organism: Erpetoichthys calabaricus (assembly GCF_900747795.2). Lineage (NCBI taxonomy): Eukaryota > Metazoa > Chordata > Cladistia > Polypteriformes > Polypteridae > Erpetoichthys > Erpetoichthys calabaricus. The sequence continues at coordinate 91,826,070 of NC_041405.2, read as the reverse complement.
CTTTACCTGTCACTGTAATGCATGTCATACACGTCCATCTTCACTGAGTTACCATTCCTGGATATATTTACCAATTTTACTTGTTATATGGGCTAATTTGTATTATTCACTCAATACATTTTTCTGTGTTTCTGTTTTTAACACACAGCCACACAGATGACTTATGCAGGACAGGTTAGCAGGTTAAAGTCCAATGTGCCTATTATAGGGTTTTGAGGTAACCAATGAGGCACATAAGTTTTACCTTATAAGAATAAAATTTGTTTTAAAAGTTTTTGTCTCCTACTACTGTAAAACAGAAAATTACAGAAGAAATTAAACTAATTGAGGGCATGTAACTATGTGAGACACAGCATTAGAGCATGGCCAATATCAATTCAGGAAAAACAGAAACAATAACAAGACAACTCTACCACTTTATTATTATGCTTCAAATAATTGACTGTTGGAACACTACATGCTGTTGCGTTAATTGGAAAAATGTTTCAACATTATCTAATAAATACATTATCCACCTTAGTGAGGAAAAGTAAAATAATAGTTCCAAAAGTGGTATTTATATAAAATGTGCCCTAAAGTAAGCATTTATTGTAATTATATTAAATTTGTTTAGCTATAGGGCACACACAGTCTAACAATATTATAGAATCAAATGTCTCAGCATTTAAATCTCAGATGAAGACTCATTTTAGTATAGCATATTTTTTGTTAGAGTTGTTGCTGAAGTTTTTCATATTGCTTTGTAGTGAATGCTTGTCTTGCCATGACTAAGGTTTACACCCTGTTTTCTTTTTTCTTGTGAATGTCTGCATTGGAACTTGGTCAGCTTTGATGGACTTGTTTCCAGACATTTCCATCTAAATTAAACAGTCATTATTTTCCCTTTTTAAAGTGTGATTGGCGAATGGAATTTGAACTTAAAAGCATCCTGTAAATTTTGTACATATACCTATATTTTTTGTACCGTTTTACATAAGATTTTTTTTAATATACAGAATAACATATTGTGCTAATATGTGGAAGTATACTTAATTTGAATATACTTGATGTATAACTTTGCAAGTATGTAAGATGCGTTTGCAGTGTAAACTGGGTGGTATTGTGCTATGCTAATTCACTTTCTCCAAAATTAACTTTGATTTTAGCCAACATAAAACATATCAATATACTGTACTGTATATACTGTACTTCTTCTTCTTTCGGCTGCTCCTGTTAGGGGTTGCCACAGCGGGTCATCTTTTTCTATAACGTTCTGTCCTCTGCATCTTGTTCTGTTACACCCATCACCTGCATGTCCACTCTCACTACATCCATAAACCTTCCTCTTTTCCTCTTATCTGGCAGCTCTATCCTTAACATCCTTTTCCCAATATGCCCAGCATCTCTCCTCTGCACATGTCCAAACCAACGCAATCTCACCTCTCTGACTTTGTCTCCCAACCGTCCAACTTGAGCTGACCTCCTAATGTCCTCATTTCTAATCCTATCCATCCTCGTCACACCCAATGCAAATCTTAGCATCTTTAACTCTGCTACCTCCAGCTCTGTCTCCTACTTTCTGGTCAGTGCCATCGTCTCCAAACCATATAACATAGCTGGTCTCACTACCATCCTGTAGACCTTCCCTTTCACTCTTGCTGATATCCGTCTGTTACAAATAACTCCTGACACTCTCCTCCACCCATTCCACCCTGCCTACACTCTCTTTTTTACTCATCCACCTTCGCTAACTCTACTCCCTGCATCCTCACCATTCCACTGACCTCCTTCTTATTTACACACATGAATTCTGTCTTATTCCTACTCGCCTTCATTCCTCTCCTCTCCAGAGCATATCTCCACCTCTCCAGGGTCTCCTCAACCTGCTCCCTACTATCGCTACAGACAACAATGTCATCAGCAAACATCATAGTCCACGGGGACTCCTGTCTAATCTCGCCTGTCAACCTGTCCATCGCCATTGAAAATAAGAAAAGGCTCAGAGCCAATCCTCGATGTAATCCTCGATGCAGCGGAGAAGTAGTGTGTTAAAGAGGTTATGAAAAAAAAAAGGAAACATTTTAAAAATAACGTAACATGATTGTCAATGTAATTGTGTTGTCATTGTTATAAGTGTTGCTGTCTTTTATATATATATATATATATATATTATATATATATATACTACCAAAATACCCGCGCTTCGTAGCGGAGAAGTAGTGTGTTAAAGAGGTTATGAAAAAAAAAAGGAAACATTTTAAAAATAACGTAACATGATTGTCAATGTAATTGTGTTGTCATTGTTATAAGTGTTGCTGTCTTATATATATATATATATATATATATATAATATACACACACACATAAACATATATATATACATATACATATATATACATATCTACATATACACATATCTACATATATATACATATACACATCCACATATATATACACATATATATATATATATATATATATACACACATATCAACATATATATACACACATACATAAACACACACATATACATACACACACATATATATATATATATATATATATATATATATATATATATATATATATATATACATATACACACACAGACACATATATATACATAAATATTTACATATCTACATATATACACATCTACATATATATACACATATATATATATACATATCTATATATATATATATATATATAGATATGTATATATATGTGTATATATATGTAGATGTGTATATATGTAGATATGTAAATATTTATGTATATATATGTGTCTGTGTGTGTATATGTATATATATATATATATATATATATATATGTGTGTGTGTGTGTGTATGTATATGTGTGTGTTTATGTATGTGTGTATATATATGTTGATATGTGTATATATATATATATATATATATATATATATATATATATATATATATATATATATGTATATATATGTGGATGTGTATATGTATATATATGTAGATATGTGTATATGTAGATATGTATATATATGTATATGTATATACAGTGGAACCTCGGTTCACGACCATAATTCGTTCCAAAACTCTGGTCGTAAACCGAGTTGGTCGTGAACCGAAGCAATTTCTCCCATAGGATTGTATGTAAATACAATTAATCCGTTCCAGACCGTAGAAACTGTATGTAAATATATACATTTTTTTAGTTTTTAAGCACAAATATAGTTAATTATACCATAGAATGCACAGCGTAATGGTAAACTAAATGTAAAAACATTGAATAACACTGAGAAAACCTTTAACAACAGAGAAAACTAACACTGCAATAGTTCGCGCTATAGTGCTAGGAACCGCTCTCGCTAAAAACACTTTTTTTAATGAGTTTTAAGCACAGGGGAAAAAAGGAACATTTGAAAAATTCGTAATTTAATAAACCACCAAGAAAAGTAACATTGCAACAATGCAGGCTATGAACCGATCACCGGAAACAGAACTGAAAACAAAAACAAGCCTTCTCTAACTTATGCCTCCCTCAATCGCTCTGTGTGTGTGTGCGCGCGTCTCTCTTTTGCGAGCCTGGAGCGCCTGTGTGTCTCTCTCTAGCGCACTCCTGTGTGTGTGCGAACGCACCTCTCTCTCCCCCGTGTGTGTGCGTGCGTCTCTCTTTTGCGAGCCTGGAGCGCCTGTGTGTGTTGTCACGCTTGGGTCACAGATTTGCACAGAGACACAGGAGGTTGTAGAAAAAAAGGAACTTTATTCAAAGCACTGCAAACAAACATTTGTCTCTTTTCAACAGTTTAAACGTGCTCCATGACAAGTCAGAGATGACAGCTCCGCCAGGAGCACAGATTGTCTGAGAGAGAAAGAAGGAGAAGCAAGCAACCAATTTAACAAACTGAAAGAAGCCCGTGCAGGCTTTTTAAGAAGGCGGAGCACCGCACGAGAGGCATATTACGCGACAGAGCCGGCAAGAACGGAAAGGAGGAATGTGAAGGTAGTCTGTCCATGTTTCTTAGGGGTTTTCCCAGGGGCGTCTGTATTCTCTGGGGGTGCGATCAGCTTTGCAGCTCACAGTGTGTCTGTCTAGAGCGCTCCTGTGTGTGTACGCACACGCCTCTCTTGTGTGTGTGTGTGTGTGTGTGTACAGCCCTCTGTCTCTTGTGCTGCCTCTCTGTTTGTGTGTGTGTGTGTGTGTGTGTGTGTGTGTGTGCGTGTGCGTGTGCGCTCGCGCTCTCTCTCGCTCGCTGCACAGGAAATGCACAGGGAGAGAATGAACATCAACAAACCGAAAGGGAACCTGGCTTGTTCGTATACCGAGTGTTTGGTCGTGAACCGAGGCAAAAGTTTGGCGAACTTTTTGGTCGTAAACCGAGTTGTACGTGTGCCGAGACGTTCGTGAACCGAGGTTCCACTGTATATATATAAAAGACAGCAACACTTATAACAATGACAACACAATTACATTGACAATCATGTTACGTTATTTTTAAAATGTTTCCTTTTTTTTTTCATAACCTCTTTAACACACTACTTCTTCGCTGCGAAGCGCGGGTATTTTGCTAGTATTCTATAAAGAGAGAGGTTGGTAGCATACACTGATAGTGCGTTGCCGCACCCACCACACAATGGACCACCTGGACCAGGATCCGAGTGCAGCAGGTGACACCTCAGCACCACACTGGACCAGTGTGAGGTTTTTTTTATGGTGCCTGGATTGCCAATCCTGCTACCAACCCCCAAGTTTTCAATGTAAGATGGAGGACCTGGGCTGGATGCAGATTAATGTCATACCCAGGATGAAGCAATTGCAGGTTAAGGGCCTTGCTCAAGGGCCCAATAGAGTAGAGTCATTTACGGCATTTACAGGATTTGAACCAGCAACCTTGCAATTGCTGGCGTAGATCCTTAGCCTTGGTGTCACCACTCTGCCCATATTCTATGTTAATTTATAAAAAGTGTGGCCTAGTCATACAAAAATATAGAATAAGAAAATTTTTGATGAGAACACTCTATTCAGGCAAACACAGCTCATCAAACCCTATTTACTTAATTTGTAAAAAAAAAAAAATTCCTTGAGCTCTTAAGGTCCCCAATATACTGTTGTCTAATACATTATTTGGTCATTTATTCCACATATCAGTGGTTTGAATTAAATGTTACCCTTAACCAGGTGCACCCATATTCTTCAATATAAAAAGCAGCTAGAATCCACTGTACTAAATGCATGTATAATTTTGAGCACGTGTCTCCTCTTAACCTCTGTTTCCTTAAATGGAAAAGGTTCAGCTCTTACATTCTTTCAGAACAGATCAAGCCCTGTAGTCCTACATTTGGTCTCGATACTTTATGCTGGACTTTCTCCAGTACTGCTATATCTTGTTTGTGATACAGAGACCGGAACTTATCACAATATTGCAGTTACTCATGCATTTTTTGTAAATTTTGGTGGGAAAAATGACTGTTTAGAGTAAATTCAATTGTTGATCCTAATTCATTATAAGATATACTGTAGCTCTGTTGTGGGGTTATGACTACCTGATGTGGTCGGCAGAGTATGGCTTCAAATGGAACTGATAAACAGCAGTAGACAAATTGTGATGGTACTGTAATGTGATCATACCTGTCTTCCAGATTAATCCAATTAATCTGGATTGATTCCTGGCCATCACACTTAACTTTTTCTTTAAGGAGAGATTACCCCAAACTGGCAGCATTGAAATGCCATATACTGTAGTTTATATTCTAAGTTGGACTTCTCAAGCCTTCCTTCAGTTTTCATAAAATTGTTATACAGAACAAACATATAGAGCCACATGCCAAACCAGTTTTTTTTTATACAGATGAGACTTCACTAGTGCATTGTAGATAGAGCTTAAGCATTCTATGATAAATCTTAACAACACGCTTAAGTGTAATCTGCAAACCCACATCGAGTCATTGTTAGCCTGTAATAGTAGCAAACTGCAGTGCTAGTTAAATTTTAAAAATACTCTAAAGTCACCATGTAATTATTGACGTTTTGGACTAAATTAATAAGCTAGTCAACTAACATATAACAGTATAAATGTACAGGATTCACCATACACATACATTGAGGTCAAATATTTTACTACATATGTAGAAGATGTTATTTATAAAGTTTTTAAAAGTTTATATTCTGTGGATTAACATCTTACATTAAAGTACATTTACATACTTTTTAAAAACATTATATCCACAATCAAGAATATGGAAAAAATATCTAATAATTAATGCCACTTTTATCTTTATGTGAGTAAAAAATCTAAGCAGTACTGGACACCTTCAAGTATTACAGTAAATTAATGTATCCTTTTCTATTTACGCAAAGACAGACACCATAAATTTGTTTCCTATCATAACTTTTCTTAATTGATGATGACATACCTAGATAATGCCACTAATTTACTACAACACTTTTATTGCAAAAATGCTTAACAAAGATAAATACATAATAGTGATGTATTTCTTTTGAAATCCAGTGCAGAGCAAAGAGGATTTATTTTTGTTGTCAGGAATAAATAAAGCAGAAGATAATTAAAATAAAAATAACAAATAAAATCATAGAGGAGGAAACTGATTCATTGCATAGATATGTCTGCTTCCCTCACAGCTGTAAGGAAACAAAATAGGGAGAAGGTCCTCCCCAGCACTAAACAAGCAGTCACCTTAATTGTTGGCAGTCCTCCAGAAAAGCTTTGAAAGTGTCTGTTTAACAAAGCTGGCAGTTTAGCTATAATAATCCTGACCACTACAACTCTGTGTCTCTCTCTCTCTCTAGGTCTTTTGCTCTCACCCTCCCTCCCCCATGTTGTCTCATGTGGGTGGTTAGGGGAGGGGGCAGGAAAGGCCCCCTTTCTGGGATCCACAGTCACTGATACATTAGCCACATGACCGACACTAGAGGTTTTTATCCAAGCCAAACAGCTCGCATACATAAACCTGCAGCAGGCAGCCTCTCAGCTCATTCACAGCTCCACTGAACTTGGCTCTGGCTTGTCTTGACAGAGAAAGAGAGAGAGAGAGAGAGAGAGAGAGAGAGAGAGAGAGAGAGAGAGAGAGAGAGAGAGAGAGAGTGGGGGAGAGAAAGAGAGAGAGAGAAATCAACACGCCTCCCTGGAAGCCCTCAGATAGAGACGTGCATTCTATCTTGGAGTGTCCCTGTCACGCCTGTATATATACAGCTATAAGCATAAATATAGAGAAAGTAAATCTCCTAACAGAAGCTGTCAGTAACTATCCTTACGCTTAGCTGAAGCTACAGGAGTGCCAAGGAAACGTGAAAATGAATGTGAAGATTCTGATGCTGGCCTTTCTGCTGGTGGTGTGCACGCTTCACTCACTGAATGCTGGTAAGTGACAGGAGCCTTGGCTTGCATGCATTTTAAGTACTAACTGATGTAACCGGGATTGGGTTTTCCTTTTACTTGTTCATAAAAAGGGAAATGTTTTATCAGCTAAGCTTTACTGGTTAATCAGTTACAAGGGTGGTTATCTTCCAGAGTGACAAACTTCAGTGTGTCAGCACCTAAGCATTTGCTGCAGTGCAGGGATTTTTTTTTAAACTTTGGAAGGTAAATCATACATTGTTTTTCAACTTGGTTTATCTGGGCTACTTGCAAGAGATCTTTAATATATCTTTTAATTGATGAGGTTTCATTTGTATGTCTCCATCATGCCATTTACTATGCTGTTTTTATGATATTGTCAGGCAGGTGAAAGGAGAGTGGTGTGGTGGTGTGTGTTTATTTTTTTCTTAATTATTTCAATGACAGTAATGAGGACTATATTATTAAAGCTTTAGTTCTTCTACTGCTGCTCTATAGTAATACTGCCTTGCAAAAAAAAAAAACAAATTTCACAATTAATGTTTTATCCTTTTAAAGTCTTTATTTAGTCTGCATTTAATTTAATTTTAATGCAATAAATAACACCAGGCAAATAAAAGTACACTATTCTAAGTTGAATTGTTTGCTGGTCTCAGTGGTCAGTGAACACGACTTCCATAGCAACAATGCAGCAATCTGCTAAAGGCTACATACTGGTTACAGAAAGTGCATTAAAGGATTAAAGAAACCTATTATCCTGTTTATCCAAGGACAAGTGTGCAGGATTTAGCATTCATATTTTTCAGCGTGGATAACAACAAAAAGAAAGATGGTTTCAGATAATAAATCTGAGATTCATTGCAAAATTCCACTATTCCATTTTCCAGAAAAGGAATGATAAACCCTAAAACTCACTGCAGAGAATTGAATCAATTTACATAAATTCACACTGCTGAAAAAGCCCACCTACTGTTCAAAATGTTCTTTTTGCTGTGATTACAAAAGTCTACACACAGTTCATCCTGTTGGAAAATCACAGATATCTGCAGTGATCAAACTGAAAATGTACAGCTGTATGCAACATTTAAACATACAAATTCACCTGGGCAGAACAACCTCTTTCAATGAAATGATCCTTTTACTGATTAAAGTGGAGAAAGAAAAAATGTTAATTTCCCCGACTTCATGCAGGCCTCTGAGGAGCAAAAACTCTCAGGTCTACATGCAAACCTCAAAAAAAGGTTTGCTCCTCTAAATTACATCTGACCCTTCACGCCACATACTGGCTGCACGAACATACAACACTTGGGGTTATTCCTGTGTCAGTGATGAGCACTGGTAATGAACAATATGATTGATTATACAGTACTAGAAACAAGATAGGATTTAAAATGTCTTTAGGAATAGGTCATATACTGGAAAGTATAATTACTGCATATCTCCACACTGAGTGAACATATTATGTATTCACTCACACCAACAAATAGTGCAATACTGTAAGAACAGAAGTCACAATTAATGTACCCTTACCTTATTGTTCACCTGTTTGCATATCGCAACACCTTAAATTTAGTTCATAATGCCTCTTGGCCTTGTCATGTCAGATCATAATTGAAACAAAATGCAGATTACATATGTCCTCTTGACCTCTTCTTTCTGTTTATCACCAGGACAACTCTAAACTGCATTCATTCCTCATTCTTGCAATGACCCAAACAGTCATAATGTTCTGTTGGCCTTCTTTTGTATTAAAATGCATTCTGTTACACAGACCTACTTTCTCAGAGTCACAAGAATTCTTCCTTAAGAAGTCACTAGGCGATGATAGAAAAAGCTCAAAAAGGAGGTCAGTGGGGTAACAGGCTTGGGTGTAAATCAAAGCTGCTATAAGTCTTATGTGCCAAACCATATATATTGCTGTAATTTAGAAAGTTATGAGAAACTTTTGAGAAATGTCAATTTAACGGCTTCACTACATGACCAATTCTTTAACTGTGCATTACCAAAATATATACTGACTGATCATAATCCAGGCTAAATAAACAGATAACACAATTATTGCTTCCATGTTTCCAAGCCTGCAGTGTAACTGCTTGAAGAGGCACATCTCCTAATAGGCGCAAAGCTACACGCACTGCAGGTAGCCTGTTTAGCACAGAAGCCAAGCAGGTGTGATTTTGTTTTATGTGTGATTCAAACATCTTTCAGGAAAACTGTACAAGGTAGAAAAATGGGACAACAGATGAAATGATGAATTCAAGTGCTCTGAAATACAGTATTTCATGAGCATTACCCATAACAACAACAACAAAAGGGTATTATTTACATGACACTTGAAAAGAACTGAAAAAAATTAAATACCCATATGTCAGCTTAATTACTGCATGACAAAACTGTTTCTCTGGCAGGTGAGATTTCCTAATGATTGCCAATGGCCTGCATGTAAAAGAGCAAATAAATAAAAGTAGGACCTTGCACAGACCAGCATCATGTCTTTTATTCTGCAATATTCTTTGATGTATTGTTCATTTTGGCCTGGCACTAGCATAGGCATTTCAGACATTCAGTTTTGTGTTCAATCGCGCAGCTGGTGTTAAAAGATATGGGGCTCCAGAACAATACATGGCAGGTTTGTTAAATTAGCACCAAATGATCTGCGGCACAAGCCCTACTTATAGGGAACTGGAAGCCCACAATATGCGCCTAATCCCACTTTACCCTATTTTTTCTGATCGCCTTCCGTCTCTTTTGTAGCCAACCATATTTTAGTGGTCCTAAAAAATCCGTGATCATTGTAGGCTATTAGTATTTAACAATTCAGACTGTTTTTGTATTTGCATTAGTGGATTGCTGTACAATGTACTGAAGAGAAGACGCAACAAGCAGACATGGGAGACGGAGAACGAAAACGGTAGCGGAGTGTGCTGGAATGTGTTAACTTGGCTAGCCCTCTGAAAGCCACGCGCTACGTACAACAATGATCGATCGTCTGTTTCCGTCTTAAGAAAAGATGCCGTGCGCTCGTGGCGTACTGAATGTGTGCGTGACTCATCGCGTGTTTCACTTGAAAACACTCCTTAAAGCGCACTTTCCGTTCTTTTCAAGACACGACATTCTGTTGGTGCACTGTGTATCAGTTTATTGGGGGTGCGCTCACTTACTGTAGGTTTGTGACGCTGATCTCGCGCTCCAGATGCGCACCTGCGAGGCCGCCACCGCACGCTGCTTGAGCTACTGGGCATGCGCACCCACCTGCTGCATCCAGCGCCCTTCTGCTCCCGAGCTCTGCGGCGTCTGCCTGTCATCCTACTCTGTAGGCAACCTGCTTGTTAGACGTTATGCGAAGCTTTCTGAAAAGGGCATTAATCCTAAGGTAATCAAATATAAATGATTGTTCGATAATTAGCCAGAAGCATTATACAACGATGGACACGCATGAAGCTTTCCGCAGCAGACATAAACAGCTGAGCCCTTTTTGTATGCTTGCCAGCTCTCAATTTAAGTAAATTACTTAACGTAGCTGGATCACTTCCTAAATTATACCCACATAAAAATAACATAAATCACCCCCTTTATGCACACATTAAACCGAGGAGAGGTTTGTGTCGTCCGTTCGCGCCCTCAAAAGGCCCTTTAAACGCGTTCTTCATTAGTATTTTAAATAGGCTTGAAGTGAAACAAATGTAAAACTATTTTCATTCTTAATAAATGTGAATACAGTACTTAAATAATACGACCTTGCATCAAATTACCTGAATAAGGTGTACTTCTCACCATCAATGGCTGATCACTGTACAGTATGAAGGTACCCGTGAAGCTACAGTAAATTAAATTAGAGGTGTGATTTTTAACATTTAGAAACAACTCTTGCCAAGTAACCTGTATTAGTAAAATAATTACACTCACATGAGTCAACTCCTGAGCATTTAAAACAATAATTTACATAATTCAGTTTGATTGTCTTTTAATACTGTGGGAAGCATAACAAAAGTAAGAAGCATATTCATGTTATGTTTACCTTGCCTCACAAAATTCTTACTTTGAAAGTTAGACTAACATTGAAAGAGTAAAAATGATATTCCGCTTTTCTCTTAGCACCAGGAATCACAATAAGGCCAACAGCCTGGGGTAGATGTTTTTCCTTTTCAAGTGAGAACTCCAAAGGAGTTGTTACTTGTTCAAGCAATTATCTTCAGTTAATGTTTATGTGTGATGTTGATCCAGGCTTGGTACCTGTCTTCTTCCAGGTGCTGACAGGACTGGCAGCAGCTCTCCTCTTTATAAGGGAGTTTAATACAGTAAATGGAAGAATGGATACACAACATACAGTATGTGTAGACACATGTTCACACCCACTGTATATATGTTAAGCATTGCCTACATGCAGTATGTACTGTGTATGTGGTACTCCTCCAAAATATCTATGCATCCATCCGTCGATTAGTTTCTTGATCTTTTTCCAGTTCTAGATTAAGGGAGATGGAGCCAATGGCAGCATCAAGAGCAAGACAGGAATTAAATCTGAATAGAATGCCAGGTAATCCCATTGTTACTGCAAATATACTGTATTTAAAAGGGAATTAAAAAATGTATTAATTTATCTAAAATAATAAATAGTAGGAACATGTTTTAATTATGTACCTTTCTTTACAATAGTTGCATGCCTTTTATAAATATAATGCATACATTAATCCATACAGAGTTTTATGTAACTCCTTAACACAAAATTAAACAATGGCCCATATATTTCAGGTTACACTTTGACACCAAAGAAACAGACAACGTTTTAAAAATGTCAATGTTAGTTTTGGTAATTATGCCCAAAAAAACCCAATAACTCATTTAAGTAGTGGTTGAAGTTGGACTCAGGGTGCCCTCCCATGTCTTTTTTTTAAACCGTGATTATTTCTTCAGATACTTTTTATTACATGTCAGCTCTGAAAAAAATGCAGCATAGTAAGTCAGTTTTGCTACTTTAGGTAGTTATTTGAAATAAGATGGTCAAGCCAACTAATCAGGACATTTACCGTGCTTTCAGGAATAATTTGCTGAAAAATAAATTGTAGTAAACAATTATTTATACTTTAAATTACAGATGAATTATGAAGTAAAATTATAAAGCTGATCAATTCAACAAATGAAAATCTTCATACAATAAAAATTGTAAATAGTCTATAGTGCATCAATTGCTAGGGATTTTACTAAATTTCAAACTTGGGAATTAAATGTAGAACAGACTTACAGTAAAATTGTATATAATTTGCATAGATTTAAATAATGTAACATCATTAATTTACTTACTTCCATTTACACATTTTTGCATTACTTGCTGAGTGTTAGCGTTTTTTGATTCCAGATGTTACTGAACTACAACATTGCACTGTTTTATACTGTAGCATATTCTCTACCCTGAAATAATTTAATTTGATGTGTGGTGCATTCAGATTTATCTTCTGATAATGATTTGCTTTTCTCTTTCCATTTACAGTTTTATTAATTATTTGGGAATACTGTTGTCCAGTTCATCCCCTTTCCAACATCTTAGCCTAGGTTTGCATTACAGTATAATTAACTACCACACTCAGAAAGTCCAGTGCCGTATAGCATGATTTTTTTCAGAAGGTTTATCTATCAGATTTGACCACCTGACCTCTCTCTCTATACAATTAGTAATCAATTAACCCAAACTAATCACAGCAGTAGGATTCTTAATCTCTTTGAATTTTTTCAAAAACTGAAAGACTTACACAACATGGTGCTGAAGTACTTCTGGATGAAACAGTGATAACCCAGTTTAGATGAAAAAATTAACATAAGGGCAGCACAGTGGCTCAGTGGGTAGCGCTGCTGCCTCACAGTTAGGAGACCCGGGTTCTCTTCCCGGGTCCGCCCTGTGTGGAGTTTGCATGTTGTCTGCGTGGGTTTCCTCCGGGTGCTCTGGTTTCCTCCCACAGTCCAAAGACATGCAGGTTAGGTGCATTGGTGAATCTAAATTGTCCCGTGTGTGGGTGTGTGTATGTGTGTGTTCGCCCTGCCCGGGGTTTGTTTCCTGCCTTGCGCCCTGTGTTGGCTGGGATTGGCTCCAGCGGACCCCCATGACCCTGTAGTTAGGATATAGCAGGTTGGATGATGGATGGATGGAAAATAACAATCACAAATTCATGTACAGAGTTAATGTGACATGCACACCAAACTCACTGCAGAAGTTTGAATGATCTATAGTGGCTGGTCAAGTGAGTGAATGGGAGGGGCTGATTACATAGAAAAAAATGTATTTTTTAAAAGTAGAATGAGTTTACAGTCTGGGTGGCATCTTTGCGGCTTTATAGTTAGTGATAATGAACAGAACATTTGGTGTAAACTGAAAGCAAAAATGCAGAAAGTATAAAAGCTACAATATCTACAAATGGTATTTAATTTCTTCCAAGACCAACCCGAACTTGTATCAGATATAAATATGCCCAAGTCCATAGTGCATTTATATATTTTCAGGCAGACTTCATGAGTATTCACCACCAAGTCAATTTCTGCATTTAGATAAGAGAATGATTTTTGTATATATAGTACTGACAAATATTCAAATAGAATGGTGCTGCCTTCTTTTTTGTTAGTAATCAGTATAATTGAAGGGGAGATCATCAGAACAACCTTTATATACCCAGTTGTTTCTTTTGTTCCCCCATTTAAATTCATGATTATGCATTTAATGAAAATGATAAATATCTTGTACTCTGTAATAGTTCTCTTTATGTGTGTAACAATATAAACTTTTACCACAGTATATCCAAGTCAGTCCTCCATTATGATATCTGTAACTGTGCAACATTAAAAAAGACCTTACTATCTGCAAGCAATGTTTGTTTTTTTAGGTGTGTTCACATATAATGAGCAAAGCAACTATTGCGATAACCATGTCTCTCTCTCTGTCTGTCCACATGAAACAATTTACCATACCATGGACCAGCTTTTTTGAAAAGTGGCACGCTTTTTCTTCAAGGAAATGTATTGAGACAGTTCAATTTTCGTTGACATATCTAGAACAGATCACACCTTCTTAAATTCTTATCTGAAAATGGAGAAACGTTCTGTGTGACTTCATGTACAAAGTAGTTTACTGTTTCAATTCTGCCTTGACAGTAGTTGCACCAACTTGTATATTTTGTAGATTTTCCTCTTTTTCACATCCGATAGACACTGATGGCAAACAGATCTCCAATACAAGTTAATGAAAAACCAGTGTGGCTTAGGAAGTCCCTGTCTCTGGCTGATTGCGTGTGCACGAGATAACAACCCTATGTTGGCAAGTCCATCTCAGGGTTAACAGAAACTTCTGCATGCCTCTCCCTTCTCTCGATGCTTTAAGTCATTACAGGTAAGATAACTGTTCTTATTAACCGTAAAAGTATAAAAGGCAAGCAAGGAGAACAAAGGTTTATCTGGACATGAAAAAAGTACCCTGTCACATGTAAGTCGTTATTCGCAGAGCAAATGCGTATTTAGTTAGTATTGTGTACTGTACACTAAACCACACTTGTGACGCCATTATCTGGTTATGATGATTTACCATTTTACTGTCACTTTAATTTACTATATTGGCCAGATGTTCAGGTGACAAGGGCAGTCCCAATTTCTGGCTATGCACCCTGATAAAATAACTGAAGAATATCAAAATATCCTGGTTTTACGAAGGGGGCTATCTAATAAAGCATTGCACCGCTGAATCAAACATCTAAACAATATACTGAGAATAGCATGTACAAAACTCCATGGGGGACCCATCGTACTTCAGCTCCCAGTTTGATGTAATATACCTATAATAGCACTGTCCAAAGTATGACTAGAAAAGCTTGATTAAAATTAAGAATTAAGTTAAATTTTGAGCAACATCGTGAGAAGCAGACAAAAACAGAGAATATTGTCATTTGTTTGTTTCCACTTCAAGGTGTGGAATCATATGTGCTCATTTATAAAAGTGTTTTATTTATTTATCTATCTGTGTTTTTGTTTGCCTGTGCACCGATTCCTTGCTGATGACGAAGAGCTAAAGAAAGCATTAAACAAACGAGGACAGGCTTTGTGTGTGGGCATACATGTTACACAAGTGTCTGGGATCGGGAATTTGAAAACTTTGTCACCCTATAATTTACTAACAGAGTGCCATGTTCATCTGATATCCATAATGGTCATTTGCTCTAATAAAGTTTGCCATTTGCTTCTGTTATTCTCTAACATTTGTCATAACTGAATTGCTTTGCATGTCCCATTACATGTTTAGGCAAAGAAGAAATTAATTACAAAAGTTTTTCATTTTTTTAATTTAGCCTATGTTAATTGGTCATTGCAAATTGTGACTATGTATAAATAAGAGATGTGTGTGTGTATGTGCTTATGTGTGTGTGAGTAAATATGGTCTTTGTGATGGACTAGAGTCCTGTGTGGGCCTGTTTTCAGCCTTTTGCCCAGACCTGTTGAGATAGCCTTTGGCCCCCACAATCCTCAAATGAACTGAGATGGTGTGAGAACCTACCTATTGAACTCAGTTCATTGAGGGCCACGTTGCTTGCACAGCTCTTGAACACACCTGAATGTTATGGCATGTGTATATTTTCTATCTCGTTTTAATTTTATTGTACTTCTGCCGTTTTAAAACATATTACTTTAAGCCTGGTGTGGTGGCAGCTTACTGTGTATTTGCTATAATTATGCTAACTCTTTTCAGACTGAAAATGTTTGTGAAAGTTTAAAGCTATTGGTGCACCTTCATGCCATTCTTACTATAAATAAATTGATCTATTGATTGATTGTTAGAATGAATTTTATAAAATAGAACACAACTGAAAACAAACCATGTTCAACTGTCTGGGGAATTGTGGTAACATAATCTGACTCATGCTATGTCACTGCTGGCCCTGGAATGGAACACTTTACAGGTCTTTTACATGCAGCCATGGAAACTAAGTGTTAAATGTAAAGGATTAATTATTATTATTATTATTAAGTCCCATAACCACAGCCATGTAGTCTTTAGCACTGTAATCAATTTTACCTGATGCTGTCAATGTAATCTTGGTCTTGACCTGTTGCTTAACCATGGCTAAAGTTAATTTTACTTTAAAGTTAATTTTATTTTAATGTTATTCATTTGTGACTTCTAGTGCTTCTTTACTTCATCTGATTTAGTAGTGCTACAGTTAAATAGATATTTTTTGCTATGCTTTATAAGTGAGATACCAGGGTTTCCTTATGCAAGTGAAACACAATACCTAACACATCACAGGCTTTTGTGCATTATGTGACAAAGTAGATTACTGTTCATTACTCTAATTGCGATGGGTGTTTCTAGAATAAAGCAAATAACTCATTGAAGCCAAAGAAAAGCAGTAAATCTGTTCCTTTCTTTTTGCACAATGGGAAGTATGAGCAAGAGGCCAGGGTTTGAGACCCAGACTAGAGAAAGGGTTAATGAACACAGCAGCTAATAAGACATTCAGCCCCATGTGCAGACCCGGAAAAACTCGATTCATCCCAAGTGACAATGTCACTCTTTATTCTAAACTGAGCGCCTTTCAAGACTGCTGTCATAGCAACATGGCTTGCAAGTCTGCAATACATTGGTACCAGTTTCTGCCAAGGTCCTCAGCTACTGGCATACAGGAAAGCAACAATATCGTCAGAATTTATTAGCTGGAAGTCAAGAGTTTATTTTTGTTATTGTTGATTTATTTGTTTTTTGAATGTAATTACCTTTGGTTACAAAAAAACAAAAACTCACCATTAGTCTGCATGATAATATCTGTTGCTTTTGTTTGTGTCTAGACATATGTCTCAAAAGTTGTCACCTCACCTTTATACCCATAGTACCACAGTGCACACAAAGTATGATGTTTACAAAGACCATCAAGGCCAAGTTTTTGCTCAGCTAGAAAGGAGTATTGCTTAGCGGAGGTTTGAGAAGAAAAAAAAAAATCACATATTTACTTATTTTTTTATACAAAAAAATCCTAGTTCAATCTGAAAAATCCCATTAGCGATATTAGAAATGTCAGTATTACAATAACAACAATAAAATTGAATTAATTGGGTTCAACAAATTGGAGGATAGTCAAATCTTTCAACTTGTGAAACTGAATACCAGATATGAATGGAAATATTTGTTGAGAAAATGCACTCATTTGGACCTTCATTTTTGGTGAACTTAGGTTGTCTTATCCTATTCTCATATTAAATATCTTTTGTAGTGATCAACTGCATAAACTGCTTTACAAAGTAAATCAATGCAAGAGAGCATATTACATATTGTGAAAATACAGGGGCCGTACCACTCCCCAAACCCGGATACAGACAGGCACACAAGTCCAAAAGCATGCGCTTTTTTTTCTTTCTTCTCTGCCGCTTCCACTCCTGTCATTGCAAGCTTTGTCCTCCCTCCTTTATAGTGTACCTGGAAGTGCTCCAGGTGTACTCTGATCCTCTTCCTCTTGAGGTTCCAGGAGCTCCCAGCAGGGTTGGCCCCGATGCAATCCAGTGGGGCTGCCCTCTCGTGTTCCGGGGGAGATATGGCCGTGAACTTGTCTTCTCCCCCAGTCCTTCCATCACAATATGCCTGATGTTTTTTGTGAATTTTCTTAAACTTAAACATCACTTTGCAATCACAAGCTGGTTCAGTGATTGGTGCTGCTGCCTCTTAATTCAAGCATCCTGGGTTTGAATTCAGCGCCATTTTCTTTTCTGTGTGGAGTTTGCAAGTTCTCTCCATGTGTGGATTTCCTCTAAAGTTTTCTGCTCTCTTCCACATCACCAGAGATGTGTTTTGTGTTCATTGCAGAGTCTAAATTGGCCCACTGTGGGTATGTGAATGAGTTTACCCTATGCAGGACTGGAACTCTGTGCTTTATTACTTGCAGTCAGTACAGCAAGGATATGCTCCAGCCTTTATCATCCTATCTATCCATCCATCCATCCATTGTCTCCCGCTTATCCGAGGTCGGGTCGCGGGGGCAGCAGCTTGAGCAGAGATGCCCAGACTTCCCTCTCCCCGGCCACTTCTTCTAGCTCTTCTGGGAGACTCCCAAGGCGTTCCCAGGCCAGTCGAGAGACATAGTCCCTCCAACGTGTCCTGGGTCTTCCCCGGGGCCTCCTCCCGGTTAGACGTGCCCGAAACACCTCACCAGGGAGGCGTCCAGGAGGCATCCTGATCAGATGCCCGAGCCACCTCATCTGACTCCTCTTGATGCGGAGGAGCAGCGGCTCTACTCTGAGCCCCTCCCGGATGACTGAGCTTCTCACCCTATCTTTAAGGGAAAGCCCAGACACCCTGCGGAGGAAACTCATTTCAGCCGCTTGTATTCGCGATCTCGTTCTTTCGGTCACTACCCATAGCTCATGACCATAGGTGAGGGTAGGAACATAGATCGACTGGTAAATTGAGTGCTTCGCCTTGCGGCTCAGCTCCTTTTTCACCACGACAGACCGATGCAGCGCCCGCATTACTGCGGATGCCGCACCGATCCGCCTGTCAATCTCACGCTCCATTCTTCCCTCACTCGTGAACAAGACCCCGAGATACTTGAACTCCTCCACTTGGGGCAGGATCTCGCTACCAACCCTGAGAGGGCACTCCATCCTTTTCCGGCTGAGGACCATGGTCTCGGATTTGGAGGTGCTGATTCTCATCCCAGCCGCTTCACACTCAGCTGCGAACCGATCCAGAGAGAGCTGAAGATCACGGCCTGATGAAGCAAACAGGACAACATCATCTGCAAAAAGCAGTGACCCAATCCTGAGCCCACCAAACCGGACCCCCTCAATGCCCTGGCTGCGCCTAGAAATTCTGTCCATAAAAGTTATGAACAGAATCGGTGACAAAGGGCAGCCCTG
The DNA here is from genome assembly GCF_900747795.2 of Erpetoichthys calabaricus. Taxonomy (NCBI): domain Eukaryota; kingdom Metazoa; phylum Chordata; class Cladistia; order Polypteriformes; family Polypteridae; genus Erpetoichthys; species Erpetoichthys calabaricus. The sequence continues at coordinate 91,806,881 of NC_041405.2, read as the reverse complement.
GCGGAGTCCAACTCTCACTGGAAACGGGTTCGACTTACTGCCGGCAATGCGGACCAAGCTCTGACACCGGTTGTACAGGGACTGAACAGCCCTTATCAGGGGGGCCGGTACCCCATACTCTCGGAGTACCCCCCACAGGATTCCCCGAGGGACACGGTCAAATGCCTTTTCCAAGTCATTTTATCATCCTAATAACACAGTAAGTGGGTTTGTAAAATCTCTTAATTAATCAGTTAATTTATTAATTATATAGAGAATATTTAATATATTTACTGTAAAATATACTGAGAAGCACTCTAGGAGGAAGTACTAGTCAACTGTTCCAGTATATTTTGACCCACATCTCTCCAAAACCCTTGATTGTTCCATTACATTAGTGCATTTACCCAGAAAAATAAATATTGTTTATGTTTGGGATTTACGCCAAGGTTTATTTTACATGATATGCTGGCATTTGCTGGCTATTGATAAAACTCTGCCACAGTTGAAATGAATGCCAAAGATTGGTGGCTGGATCATCAGCTTGTTTATCTGCTTTGGTTGCATTTCCTGCATTTTTGGCATAGAGCATTATAAGAGGTGGCTGAAAGAATTTATTTCTCACTATTAGCTGCTGACCTGCTTCTTAATGCTCCCTAATCCCTTCTTTCCAAGGAATACTGGATTATTCCTAGCAGGCTTGGTGTAGGCATCTCCATTAACTCTCGATTCCTCCTTCTGTGCCTCACACAGGGCATTGGGAGGACACAGACCTCTGTGTGACAGCTGCTGAAGAATGGAGAGTAGAGAGCAGTGTAATGAGTTGTCAGTAGTCAATAGTGTTTAGAATTCTTCTAAAGCTTTTCCGTTGTAGCAATTCTTCATCAAGAGGAGACATTTACAATATGAGACTGAACTTATGGCCATAACAATGAGAAAGCTGTTATTGTATCGAATGAAACGTACAGGAAATAGTGTTGCAGAAGCTGAAGAAAAGATGTCACAAAGATCTCAGACAAAGAATGCATGGATGGCGGGGGATGGGGAGGTCCATTGTCTGTAATTGTTTTCAACAATTCACCTTTGAGCTTCCTTCTTCTTAACTGAATGCACAGACCCTCTTCAGAATCATTGATGATTTTCAGAGAGGGCTTTGACTGGAGGGAGCCAGAGATGCTAGTTTATGAATGAAGTTATGCTGTAACATTTAATGGCACAGAAACTGGAAAAAAAAGAGTATCCAGATGTAGATTTCAGTTGCTATAACATTTTTAAGCTTTGCATAATTTTATTATGCATTAAACAGACAATCTCACACATGCATATACACATATTTAAATGTGTTTTCAACATTTGGCCAATTACTGCTTATTCATCATTTTGTACCATGATTTACTGGCAGCATCTGCTAGCAGACCTTTTATTGAAAGCTAAATATTTTAATTTTCAAGAAAGACGTTGCAGATTTTGTCAGACTTTTCTGTAATATTAGTTAAAGAATTCAGAGCAACCACATCTAAATGACAGCTGCTTGTTTATTACTGAACTGCTCTGAAGTATTTTTAAGCGTTATGTATACAAAGTCTTTTTTAAATGATCAGATATATATTTCTTTATTACTGTGTCATCAATAGTGTGTTGACACTGGTCTGTTATCTCTATACAAGGCAAAAATGGTGAAATATAACAGTTAAGGCATAAATCATAAATTTGCTTCTACACACACACTGAAAACTATACAGGTAGTTGTTTACTTGCACTTTTGAACTGAAACCTTTTTAAGGCTCCTCACAGCCTTACTGTAGAGAATGACAGTCTCATGGAGTCAGATCACTTTAATCTACTCCTCTGTTACATGCAACTAAGTGCCCAAAAATATTGATCATGAATATCATGACTTCCACAATACAAACAGTATGTGTAATATTAACTTAATGACATCAACATACTGAGGATTCTGATTGTAAAAATATAGGTTCAATGATAAATTAAAAGTTGCAGAATATGAGATAGTAAACATAAATTACATATGATTAAAGTAGTGACAGTAACAGATGAGACAAAGAGATATATGTAGGCATTTTCCAAAGTTTATCAGTTGCTAAATGCAGAAAAATAAGACAATGCAGCCACTAGCAAAGATGACATGTACCCCAAGCCCCTTTGTACTTAATGTTTATTCACGGCAAACTGAACTAAAATTTGCTTTGACATTTAAGTGAGAATTAAAAGTTTTAACCAAAGAGCTTAGATGAGGCTGTTTCAGTACTACTTTCCATTAACAGGAACATGATGTTCAACTGATCACATTGTTAAGTGGATGGTGGTGGGGGTTAGCATTATAAAGTAAATAAACAGATGAAAGGTAATAAATATCACCTCGAAAACACAGCCAAGCAGGAGCCGTTAATTAGCTGGGAGTGATTTGTCATTAATCATTAGCACTGGAAACAGTCCACTGCAGTAGGCTGTCAACGTCTGAGGCTCATGAGAAAGTGAGTGACACTGAAACATTCCACAGATTCCCAAATAACTAAACTCTAGACAAGTAATTATACAAAGGTTATAAAATTGATTGATGTAGTAGTAGTAATATGAGACATCAGACAGATAGATAGATAGATAGATAGATAGATAGATAGATAGATAGATAGATAGATAGATAGATAGATAGATAGATAGATAGATAGATAGATTTTTTTTTGCTTATTTTATTCTATCTATCTATCTATCTATCTATCTATCTATCTATCTATCTATCTATCTATCTATCTATCTATCTATCTATCTATCTATCTATCTATCAGAAATAAAAGTGCTATGTTCTTTTCTTCATAAGTCAGTTTATACATCAGATCAAATAAAGCGTTAATCACCATTTTCATTCAGGCTTTCAGCTTTTTATTTAGTCAACCCATTAATTTCATGTAATGTGTTTCAGTAAGTACTTTTATGACAAGTGAGAATAATATTATAAAATCAACAATGAATAGATTGAATTTAGATGTTAATTTTAATGGTGTCTTTACATAAGCCCTACTGATAAAATGGAAGGAAGGAGTCAAATTGAGCTGAGGAGAAAGCCTAAAGACATTATATACAGTAATTTGGGGCTAGTGAGTACTCATCTTCAGGGATTGTAAACAATAATAACATAACGTTCTCAAGTTAAAAGCTTACTTAGGCAGTACTAGGTGTCAGGCAGGACACAGGCCAGGACAGAGCATTGCTAATAATAATAATAGCAATGTAAGTAGTAGTAGTAATAGTGTTATTATGCAAAAACATGATATGATTCAGTGGAATTAGTAAGTAGTGTTCTCATTACAATATAATATACAGAATTCAATTTGTATGTAATATTTATGTTTTGTGCACAAATACAGTATATGACAATTTGCTTTGTAAAGGCAATGAAGCCTCTCACAATTCTCTATATAAGAGTATATAGGCTTCATTATTTATCATTGCACAAAAATGAGAACAATTAGAAGAAGAATCCAAATGCCGCTGTGGGCTTTCCGACACAGGATATTGTTCCTTGCTTTTCAGATGGACTGGATCTTCCACTTTTCCATCATTGAGCCCCACTTTCCTTTCACTATTTTTTTAGCTAGAAAAAATTGCTGCTTCAAATGTGGCCATGTTTTCTTTTCATCAGCAAGCATCTTACATCCTATAACAACTACCAGACAGCTAATACAAAATAACACATCAACACATCAGATATTGTGGGAGCTAAAAATGACCTTCAGGGTGTAGCATAAACAACTCCCTTAAACGCTTTACCTAAAAACTATGAACTATGATCAAGCTGAATGAATTGTTGCCTAGCAACCAAAGATACTTCTTCCTAAAAGTCATGTGACTAAGTCTGTACTACAGTCTGACATCTGGAGTATTCTAAACTTGCTCATGGTCCTTAATTCACTGAAGGGGTGAGACACACCTTTAACACCCTTTGTGTTGGTTTGCCCCTTTAGTTATACCACTTACTAAACCTGCTTCTGACTTATAAAAAGGGTGACACTATATTAATGATAAAATGAAAAAACATGTATATTCTTTCATATTCTTCAGTTAAACTCCCCAATAATGCGCTTACATCAGACATTAGCATTACTCCACATTAGTTTTACTCTGTGTCTTTTAAAAAATATTATATTTGAAGGCTTCTTTTAATTTTTACAGAGTTTAATCATATATCATCTATAGGTTTTAAACAATGATGTAGTAATTAACTAAGTTTTAGAATTTTATGGTCAGTGCATACTTTATCAACTTAAATGTTTTAGTGAAATAAAGTGTTAAAGACAATTAAAAGTAAATGTGTGTATTAGCATACAAACATAAGTCAGTTTATGACATTTAAGCCAAGGTAGCTCACTTTGCTACTGCTCAGCACTATGCTTCACAGTAATCTTGTAATAGCTTAAGCGAGTAAATGTGCTTTGCCAAAAGTCCATTAGTCTTCAACTGCTTAGCTGATGTTGCAGAGGTGGGCATGAGTTAAAATATAGATGCTGTCTGGCTGGCAGACAACTGCAAAAAAATAAATAAATAAAAACAAAAAACACTGATACTTTATGCAGAAGGCAAAGCATCTGGGGTCCTAAAGGATTTGCTTATTTCTATCTACAGAAATCCTGTTATAAATGTTACAGAAGACTTCCTCTTTTTACCCATACATTTCTTATAAACTTTAATTCCCACTAATGTCTCACTTGCTTAGAATCTTTGACACTTTAAGCCTAGTGATATGAAAAATGCAATGAATGCAACTGGAATGTGAAAACACTCTCGCTCTCTTTTAATCTAATGTAATAACTAAGGGATTTTAAATCTTTGGAAAAGAGGCTTTTTCTGACAAGAAAAAAAACTGTAGTATAGCGGTTTTACAAAAACACATTAGCCCCAGACTGTGCTTAAAGTGAAAAGTTATAATTGAAGAAAAATATATCAATTATGCAGTTGAGGCCAGGCTTCAATTTGGATTTTTCACATTTCAAAACAGCCAATGCTATCTTTGTCATCTGGTAAAGGACTGCTTGAATCATTACATTTTATGTGCCTGCTCACTAAATGTTATTACATAATTCACTAATCAGTTTTCAATTACTGAATACTGTACATCCCATCTGAGGACACTGGCTTGAGTCTATTCTAGAAAAAAAAATAGTATTTGACAAGACTGCTACCAAAAGTGGAAGAAAATATGGCCTGTAGAGACATCCCGTCCTAAGCACATCATAAACATTTATTATTGATCATTAACCTTGGGTCATTCTTAGGATCAAGGTTGACTCTTAAAATGTGTTGAGACTAAATGTGTTGAGGCCACTGTATCTAAGTGGTTCCTAGACATACTATACCTCTGATTCCCAGCTATGCTGATTACGGGGCTAGGGATAAATGTGCAATATCCAGGTTATATTTCATGTAATTAAATAACTGTTATGCCACCACAAATGCAGATACTAAAAAACACTTTTCTCATGCCTGAGACATGTCGATGAGATAGCAAAAGCATTCCCTATGCCACCAAGTTGCCCCACAGCAAAACCAATGTTATTCAATGAGAAACTGCAGTTTTTTAGTAATCAGATGTCAGCTTTTCATTTATGATGATCTGTCTCATGCATGCATGGTATGATTCTTTTGAGAAATGTAATGCCTTTACTATTTAGCTAAATATATTGATGGTGCTTTGAATTGTCAAACATGAAATCATAGAAAAAGTGAACTTAGGACAAATAAAACCGACTGAAAGTTTGCTTGGCACAAATTTTCAAAAGACACCTTGGACAAGAATCTGTGATGTTTTATCTTCGTCATTTGTGAATGCGGTTTAGTTGATGCCTGCACTTCAGATTACGTACAAATGTAAAAATTTAGCAACACTTTATATTACATGTGAAAACAGTGCAATTACAAAGCAATTCCTCAGTAATAACTTGCATAAATACAGAGTAATTAGGCATTATGACCATGTACTTACTGTTTAACATCTTAATACATAATTCGCCTGCCTCCTCACTCACTCACTCACGTCCATCCGAAGCCAAATGCGCAGTCACCTTCTGCGCAGCTGCTCGAAAAACCTTACGAGACCGACATCCAACCCCAACATCGCGGCAGGCGGCGGATTTACGGCCGAATAAATTCAAAGAGAAAGGCGACTTCGATTAAAGCTCTAGAGGCCTGAAAGGCGATTTCGACTACACCTCGAGGCCTAATTACACATTCTGATTCAATTACGCATTCATTCAATACACCTATATCAGGTTTGTGGTGCTTATACTTATTACTATTCCATATTGTACTGGAACATTCATCATTCAATATTATACTATAGGCCTGGAAAATTCATCAACTAACAGTACAAGCCTGTACAATAATGAGTAGAGCGGACTACAATCATTACAAAACAACTTCTTCGTTACTTATCATTTGTTCTTCATACACTGCTGACACAAACTCGTGCCCGTTTCATCTTACGCTGTCGAAACTGGCTCTTTGTCTAGTGATTAATAATATAGGTACAATAAAAACATTATCAACTGTGAAATATGAATGAGAAATCCATATTTATGTGTGTCATTATTCATGTTGCACTCTATAATAATGTGTAGTTACACTGTAGTTAAGCAGGTGTTGTGATTACTGAGAACTTAATTTTCAGACAGTCTAATAAAAGAACCTTAATGTTAAGTGTTGGTAAAAACTATTCTGCCTAGACTGGTGTTTATGGTTTATTCGTCCATTTACTTTGAAATCTTTTCCCAGTATAAAATTGTGGGTAACCAAAGTCTTTTTTAGGAGAAAGAAACATTGAGCATGCGGTAGTCTTGGACAAATCAATACTCTGTTGCAGGACACACTTTTGCACACATCTGTCGTCACTCACTTGTAGCACATTGGGTTCACAAATCAGTTTACTGAGAAAACCCACATAAATGCAGAGAAAACTCTATACTGAAATCATCCTAGCAAAAGTGGCAACATTGCATAAAGATTACTGACTATACAGCTATATAAATGATTTACCAACTGCAATGTTGGACTTTAATCATTACTTTAAATGTTGTTCCAGAAGTAACAGCTTCAGAACAAAATTAGTATATGCCTGTTTGACATTTACCACACATTATTTTAAAAATTCAGAATTCAAAAATCAATATACTGATGTGTGGCACATGGATGCATACACAGGAGAAATAAACTAATCTACTTTGGCTATTAAAACTCCACATGTGCAGTATGTGTTTAATTTCTTTAAAAATGTTGCCATTATGTCTTTGTGTTTAAAACTGGGGTGGTTTGTAGGTATACTCCTTTTACAACTGTTTGCAACACTTAGAAATTGTTAATGGAAGTGTGCCATATAAGAATAACTTTACCTAAATATTGGGATTTATTGTACAAGGAAAACACTGTCTGGATTCCAGGAGCTGTGAGGCAGTTGTAATAGCCATACTGCTATCCTTCTTTTATACAAAAGTAGCTGTCCCCTGCAGCTCTGCCTGTGTAGTAGTGAAACAAGACAAAGTTTAAAAATCAATAAACAAACAGGTATCGCTAGCTAAGCGGAGGAAAGGTATGCTCCAAAACATTGCAAAATGTAGATAGATTCGAATAGAGGCTGGCACGTGAGTGAAGAGGGCCCCACCCAGCTCCGCACTCCTGACGTCACTCTTCCCCCTCCCCTCGGCCCGCAGCCTCTGCCTTGGATTAGCGTGAATAAATCACACTTGCAAGCGAACTATGATACTTAGCACAATGAGAGAAGTCACTGGATCAACTGGAATGTTCATGCCAATTATAGAAAATACCCAATCTAAATCTGTTAAGCAGTTCTTTTGTGAAAAGCAAACAGACATACAGTCAGACAGACAGACACACATTGGATTTTATATATATAGAGAGAGATGTGTCTTTTAAGAGCAAACCAATGAAGTTTCTGTTCCACTGAAATTGAGCAAAAAAAAAAAAGAGAAAATGAAAAAAAAAGAAGAAACCCACATTAGAAACTAGTTAGTTCTGTATGTTCTAATAGTTGATCCTTAAAATCAGAAACATTTCTGTAAAATGTAGATCTGCTGCTAAAATTTGACACGTGATTCCATCCATCCATTTCTTTACTCCATCAAACCTATTCAGAGCATATCCCACCTGCTCTGACCTCAAATCAGGAATCATCTCTATTTCAGGTGCTAGTTCACCATAAAGTCACACTCACAAAACAGAGTGGCACTTAACAGGTCTTCCACTTCCACTTCCACTTCCTTAGGATCTGGAAAGAAAGTCAGAGTCTCTCAATCATCAGTGACCACCATTCCATCCCATGTGCTACCCCAAGAATAGTCTCATTTACAGTAAACAGGATAAGCAAAATGCTCCTACTCCCCCCAACAATAAATTGGATTAAGGTGGTTTGAGGGTTTGCTATGCTTTTACATTTTCTTAAAATACTTTACTGTTTCTTATACAAAGAAGTAGGATAAGTGAAAGTTCAGTGACTCGTAGTCTAAGCATGTTGGTAATCTTCCTGCTAGCACAACTGCTGGACAAAAAGTGTCATGCCTTGAAGCTGATGTTGCTTGTGTTACTTTCAAAAATGCTTGTTCTGCAATTACGTAATTATTTGTAATTGTGCACAAAGCCGTTATTTAAAAGGCTTTCCTTTTTGGCTGTGGTTCAACATTTTTCAGCCTTTTGCGGTTCACAAATATCTCTGGCAAATGCTGCAAATTGAGAATTTCTGTATGCCTTCATCTCTTCATCCTCAATAAATTAAATTCATCCTCAAGGCACTGGCTTGGCTCATGAAAAAAAGAGACATTTTGGTGATTTTCACAACCAACACAACACTTGTTAGTGGCCAAAATCAATTGTGATCATCTACCAAAATAAGGGCTTCTGGTTCTTTCTTTATTTCAGACTCTTGTCTTAGTTATGTTCAGTTCTTTTATGCTAACAGCGGATGACCTAGTACTGAGTATTTCAGTTTGGTGAATGTCTATTTCAGAATTAATGTCTGTCAGGGGCGGCACGGTGGCGCAGTGGGTAGCGCTGCTGCCTCGCAGTTGGGAGATCTGGGGACCTGGGTTCGATTCCCGGGTCCTCCCTGCGTGGAGTTTGCATGTTCTCCCCGTGTCTGCGTGGGTTTCCTCCGGGCACTCCGGTTTCCTCCCACAGTCCAAAGACATGCTGGTTAGGTGGATTGGCGATTCTAAATTGGCCCTAGTGTGTGCTTGGTGTGTGGGTGTGTTTGTGTGTGTCCTGCGGTGGGTTGGCACCCTGCCCAGGATTGTTTCCTGCCTTGTGCCCTGTGTTGGCTGGGATTGGCTCCGGCAGACCCCCGTGACCCTGTGTTCGGATTCAGCGGGTTGGAAAATGGATGGATGGATGTCTGTCAGATATTTCTTTCATTAAGATAAATCTGAACAATGCAATATTCAAAGTTCCAATTTTACAGAAACACAACTTTTGCCCTAGATTAAAAATAGCAAATTGATTTTTTTCTTTATAAAAAAATGTGCAGTGCAATTATTAAATCATTGTTGCCAATCAGTTTGTTAGGAAGTAATTTCCTAGCAAGAGCAAAATTTAATGGTTGAGGCCTTAACCTGTTTGTCCGCTGTGTGCCACATAATCAGCACACTGCCAGTAATTACCAAATGCAGGTAAGAATTTCACTGTACACATGACAATAATGACCCTATAAACCTATAAACTAATCTCTGAATGAAGTGGATAAAAACATCTGGCCTCTTCACCTATGTACCTTCTAGTTTCCCAGCTTGATTACAAATTTAAAACAAACAGACACCCACTTGCTGAGCCAAACTAAAAACTGTGATACAACTACCTTTCTGATCTAAATTCACATTGCACCAACTTGTGAGAGGCCATCCTGGCCACAGCTGCAAGGCAACATTAGGATCAGATTCCTATCAAGCTGAGAGCAGCAGGAGTGCTTCTTTCTGTACTGGTCATGCAGCAAATTGATTCATTTATGTTCCTGGTGACCTGTGGTCTGAAAAGGTGCAACTGGAATGCACATCTGTATGTTTTTTTCTGTCTAATTCTAGTCTCTCTTGTCTGTTGTGCAGGGCCAGTGGTCAGTCCTGAAGAATCAAAGGATCCAGGGCAAGAAAGCAGTGTCAAAAAGCTGGTGCAACCAAGTACAGCACGCAGTACGCAGAGCCACAGACAGGCAGGCTGGCGGAGAGGTCGACGCCCACGTCCTCGCCTCTCCCACAAGGGACCTATGCCATTTTAAAGACGGTAAGATGGCACAGAGTGAAAGAAAATCTCCTCTTCTCTAGATCTGCTTAGATTTTTTGGGAGTTTCTTCACATTCAGCCACATTTTCTAAAGTGTGAGACATTTATTTTTCTTATCAAATTGAGCTGTTTTGGATTTTAAGATTTTGAATAAGGTGTTCTAATCTTTTCAGATCTATTTATTCATACTGTTCTGATTTTTGGAGGATTATATGTAATATTTCATTAATTGTAAGAACCCTTTCAAATGGATGAAACTGTGACATTTTGCATCATTTGGTTGTAGTGAGTTACATAAAGAGTTAGGATCAAATTATACCTTGCAATACAACTATTCAGATTAAAAGTGACAATGAGATAAAATATACTGACCAAGCTTAACTTGACACCGGTCCAATACTTCTTTAAAAATGTTACCCTTTATATTGAAATCTCTAGGAAAATGATACATTTTCCTTATTAGAAAATAAATATATAATTCATACCAGAAAACAACATTGAAATGTGTTTTGTGCTAATTTTCTGAAATGTGTTTTTGTGCTAATTTTCTGAAATGTGTTTTTGTGCTAATTTTATAAGCATGATTATACAAAATGACTAAATTCCATTTAATAATCATAGCTCTGAACAAAATGTGTACACCATATGAATAAAAGACAATTTACTTAACCCCCTAGATACTAGTACTTTATACTATATATCTGACTGTGTGTTTAGCTGTGAATAAAAGATATTGCTACAATATACAATAAAATAACATTCATCTGCTACAGGATATTAGTGTGACATCAATTTCAGGGAGTCAGTGTTCTCAAGCCCTCAGAGGTTGGTGTTTGAAACCTGCCAAACAAATTTACTAACATCTAAACCATCTAGGTTTCAGGTCAGATTGCATGTTTATGGTCAGCAATAATTTTTACATCTTTATTACTACTCAGGAATATGAGGATACCTGACATCATTTCCAAAGGATGTATGTGAACTGCTTGCTATGTTAGTGGCATAAATTGACATTGGTCCAGCCGTACAATCATGATACTGCTTTTAGATGTTTTCTTTGACTTTTTCTCTTGTAAGTGTCAAATGGATTAATGGACAAATTAATGTTAAAACACAAATCTAGATTCAGGACTAACCCACAATTTTGGGACAGACTCAATTCAGAACATTCAGTTGGGCATTATGATCAAGTCTAGCAAAGAAATCCAGGTTCTAATTATGGCCATGTGCTGAGGAAGAATAATGAGTTAGTGGCAAAGACCCTTCGCACTGTGTACTGCTTGGTGCATGTACGAGGTATGCACACTGAGCTCCTAGTTGCATCTGAAATATCTGTTGTAAAAGAGTTTTAATACTCATTGCATTTTAATAACAATTGGTGATTTCATTTATTCATTTTCCAATCATAGTCAAAGGGGGCCAGTGACTATCCAGCAGCAATGGACTCAAAGTCTATCATAGGGCACATTCACACTTTTGTATACAGGGCCAAGTAAGAGTCACTGCTTAATCCAATATGCACATGGTTTTGATTGTGGGAAGAAAACTGGCACACAGTATTTGGGGAAAAGCCCCACAGAGAGAGAGAGTGCACTGGGCCCAGGATATGAGCCCAGAATTCTAAAACTAAGTACTTTGTCTCAAGCCCATAGCTTTATGATTTTGTTTACTTCATTTCTACCATTAACCTCTTACACAGCACAAAATTAGTTTTGTTCTCTACTAATCCTTTGAAACAAAAATAAAGGCTTTATCCATTTTGAACCATTGTAGTACACTAATTGTTTCTTCTTTCATAAACACTGCGTTTCCTAGACTATTTATTTCAGTATCTCAACATTGTTTAATATAATCATACCTTACATTTTTACATTATCCATTAATAATTTTAAAGGTGCATTGTCATTAATTAAACCGAATGTAACCTAATGCTAATCCACCAACTGAATTGATCATGAAAAAAGTATTTTTCGACACTCAAATTCTATTTCACCTCATTTCAAGCTAACAGTTTTGCATTCATAAATATGTATATGAATGGAAATCTAATAACAGTGTGCTAATCTAAAATTCACAACTGAATGTTAGCCCTCCATCTCAGGAAAAAAGCAGGGTGTGCATAAAATATTATAGTAGTTTTTCAGGTTACAATACAAAACTGGATTAAAATGTACTCTAAGTGTTAAATGTGTTTGGACAGAATGATAGACAGTTACTTGGCTGGATTTAATGATTACTGATTGAAAAGAAAAACCACCCAAGAGCTAATGATCCTGTCACATTTGAGAGTTTCATAGCTCTTGCTCATATGTTGTTCATTTTATCAGGGCTGTGGGGCGAGCCAAGGTGGAATGAACATGATCAGCCTGGTTTCCTGGTGAGGTTAAGTACTCTTGACTCCTTGGGAGACCTTGAGACCTGCAGTCATTCATGATACCCCTGACTAAGTGCTGCTTGCCACTAATGAACTTAGATTTTCAAGACACTGAAAATACAATACAATCAAAACAGCGAAGAAGAATAGAACAGAGCCCTTTTATTTCATTAATTAGGGTCTCGACAAATGTAGATGGGGCCCATCAAAAGGGGAATTATTTATGATAAAATTTTGCAGGTTTGTGCAAGAAATACTTGCAATTTGCTCTGCCTGGATCAACGTGTTGATCAGGCAAAATATATCATGATAAATTAGCTTTTAATACAAATACCAGTCTTCTGTATATACAGTTCGGCAATTTTGTAGCTTTCCTCATTCTACACCGCTCTGTATTTAATTTTATGAAAGTCAGAAGAGAAAGTGGGCAGTATGGCAAAAAACACAAAAACAGAGTGAGTGAGGCCTAGGATTGCTAGAAATACTGCAGCCTCATACCCTAGTAGATTATCAAAAACTCAGTGTTTGCTGTAGTTTTCTCTTTTCTGTCATTTTTGCATATTTTCTTTTATTGCACCGCCGTTCTGTGTTACTCAAAGAAGAAAGTAATATAGCATATCTCTTCAGAATTGTACTACTCCCAGCAATATTTATAATCTTATCGGTGATCTTTATTGTCAAATGAAAGCTTGCATAGTTTGTTAATTGTAATACTATACACAGGCATATGGTTTTTAATTATATTTATTGAATTAAATAATAAAAATAAAGATATGACTCCAGTATTTATAATAAAAAACATTCCACATTTATTAAAATATTAAAATACATTTCCAAACATTATTTTCTGTCATATTTCCAAATTGTGCAGCAGAAATATGCACTTGTTTACAGCTTCATGAGATATGTTCTGTTTCGTTTAATTATGCTAGCCATACGCATTATTAAAGGAAGTGTATAGACTCTGTAGTGGCTTATTGGCATGGTCGTTAACACTTCTGCTTCACAGCTCCAGTGCACTCATTTTCAGTGCAAACCCAGTAAATGTCTTTATAGAAATTCACATTCTGACTGTGTGTCATTTTTCTTATGGGCAAACTAGAGCATAGTTGTAAAAAAAATTACAAAAAAGAACAATGTTACTAAATAGAATGATTAAGGAGCAAAAAGAAAAAACTATTACCGTACAAAAGGAACCAAGGCCAACTTCAAAATATCTCTGTTGTCGCCTACTCAGTATTTATTTATACACTGTATAAATAAATGTATACCTTAATCACTGTAGACAGAGATTATAGAGTATAATTTCAGACATCTGAGAGTGCTCTACTATGTTGTATACAGATCAACTTATATATTCAACTCCAAATTCTAAAACTTTTCAATTCTAATAAGTGCCATATGAAGTTAGAATCACTGGGGTCTGATATAGAAACAGCTCATGGTAAGATGCTGGTCTACTGCAGAGCCCACTCATGCACAAAGACCATTTGCTCACAATCCTAATTATAAAAATAAAATGCTATAATTCCTGCAGGCTTTTAGATAAAAAGATAGAAAAGCCTGGATGTAGTCTGGACATCACTCCTACTGCAACTGTTTACCTGAAATGAACATAAGTTTACCTGCAGATAGGAAGATCTACTGTTTTCTTAGACAGTGTAGGAAGGTTTCAGAATGGCTATATGATAGCTGCTATTAAAAGGTAGTTAAGCATTACTTGATTCAAATGTATACCTGAATGATGGAACAAGGGAAATTGTTTTCAGATTAAATATCAGACTGAAGTTATTATGTAGGCAGTGATCAAGACCCAGTTTACAGTTAAAAGTACACACTAAAAAGATCCAAGCTCCTTAACCTTTACAGTACGCTGTATGATGGCCTTGAGGTTATGGCGTCAAGCCCTGAAAAAATAATAATTATACTAATCACTGTACTCTGCAATTTATTCTAAAATCCCACAGGCTTCAGACAAAGAGCCACAAAAACCCCAACTGTTGCTTTTAATGTATGTAATTTTTACATTCTTCTTTCCTTAAACATTTTCTAATACAACATAGTGCATTCTGTGGTTTATTGCACAGTAGACTTTCCTCTGCACTCCCCCGTCAATTGAACAGGCCTGTTGTTTCTCATTTTTCCTTTCTATTTCTTAAAATAGACAGCAATATTACCTCCCGCTGAGGCAGTCTTGCCTTCATGTCACAGTATTAGGCAGCATGAGAGCAGTTCACACTCATCATTTTTTTTCTCCCACTTAAATGCCTGCAGTTTGCTGTCATCCGCAACTTTAAATCTGACTTCCCTGTTGGGAGTCCAATTATTAAAACTCACTGGCAATGGCTATGTGCGTAGTGAGGTAATTTGTGTGTTTGTGTGTGTGTGTGTGTATTTAATATAGATAACTTTTTCTTATTAAATTTAGCTCAGTAGTGGTTTTAGAAAAGCTATTCTAATTGTAATACTGTATCTAATCTAATATTAAATGTCATCATATGTTTTAATCAGGTCTATTAGGCAGTACACTGCTGATATAAAAACAAAGTTGTCCAGGGATAACACGCATCAATTAGACATTTTTTATAGTACATTTTAAACAGTTTATCATCTCAATGCACCTTACAAAGCAAACAGTGAGATCACAGTAAAGATAGTATGTGGTATATTGCAACATCCTCTATGTTAAACAATAACTCATAAATCAAAGGAAAAAAGTTCCTTGAATGGGATAAAATGAGACAGCATTAAAGGTACTGCCTTTGGGGGCAGTTGCATAGGGGCAACTGCCTACCAAGTGCTAAAGTGAATAGATGCCCTGTCAATTTCCAAACAATGCTAGAGAAATGTCTAAATGGTAAAAATGAATTGAAAAGTCCATACCACCTGTGATTCAATTATATGGTGTTACAGGCTACTAAAGCAACAATCAAACTGCAGATAAAAGTGACTCATCAATTTCAATGTTTTTTCAAAAGAATTTTGTAAAGTGATTGAAATACAATATGACTGTTTGCCTATATGTATCCTAAATTGACAAAATTAATAAAATATAATCCATCAGACAGATGCCACCTAATAGACAATCATGCATACCAGGTACATGCAGACTGCACATTATTCACAATGCAGGACGTCTGCAGATTTGTCAGCTCATGATGGCAAATATTCAAAGATGCTTGGAATGGAATCATCATTGCCACAAACAAACCTGTGGACACAAGTGAGGAGCCTCCTGACAAGACAGTCTGGAAAAATGCACTATATGTGTAGCAATATTAGGCTGTACTGACAGGACTTCTTTAATTGTTGCATTTTACATTTCTCTAAAAAGATTGGATATTTGCCACATGAGTGAAAATGAAATCGCTATTTTACAGCATTATACTTGAAAGGGTAGTTTTTTGTTTTAGCCTGCCACCCTAACAGGTAGATTTAAGTGACGGTGATAACACAATTGTAATCTTTCCATGCAACCTCATAAACATATAAATTAAAATTAGGTACCCGAAATAAATTGAGTAGCCTAATATATTTACAAAATTTAAATGAAATTAAAGTATATCTTTTATCGTTAAATATTAATCCCTGTGTACTGTCTATGTATACAAAGAATGTAATATCACCATCCAATCAATGTACGGCATCAGAATTTTCTCGTGTGCCAGAAGGAAATGTAAAGAGTGTAATCAGTCAAGTCACAGGTGCTAGTGAGAAACTAGGGTTGATATATACAGATTTAATGCATGTAAGCTTATTTGAGAAATGATTCAACTGCATATTAAATCATCCTTTAACAATGCATTCAAAGCCTAGAACTGTAGTCCTGTTGATTATGTAATTTTATTTTGCCACGTTTCTTACGCTATGCCAGTTAAAGGATTATTATTATTGTTTCTGTTATTGTTGGATTACTGTTTGTACTCTACAGTATTATTTTCTTTTTGCACTTGTCCCCCAACCCCCCTCCCCCCATCACCACCCATCAAAAGTGCTTAAAACAAGTTGCCACCTATGGTAGCAAAGATTTCAAGATGACTCTGCAATAGTCAAGGATCCAGGTAGAACAGCAAAATTAAAAATAATGTGATGGCTGTATTTCCTGTCAGAAAATGGAAAGAAATAGATGGACTGAAAGATTGAGTCTGAAAATACTCTATTTTATGCACAGACCCTTGAATAAAGTAAATGAATACTCATTTTCACTGCTTTAGCTGCAGTGCATGATTTCTCAGATGGGATAGGAAAAATACTTTCTGCAGTCATTATAAGGTAGTAGATAAACTTAATGTATGACAGTACAGATGTGCCCTAATACGCTTCCATAATAGGCGGAGTGGTGGTTCTGAGGCTAGGGGTCTGCACTGGCAGTCGGAAGGTTGCTGGTTTGAATCCCGTAAATGCCAATAGGGACTCCGCTCTGTTGAGCCCTTGAGCAAGTCCCTTAACCTGCAATTGCTGAGCGCTGAGTAGTGAGAAAAGCGCTATATGAATGCAAAGAATTATTATTAAAGAATTATTAATCACAGAGCACTATTGAAATATCTGGTTTAATATTCATTATACAGTTGAATAAGGAAAATCAAAGCAAAACACGATTGTCAGTTTCATACAGTGTATTTGCAGTGTAAGTCTGCATATATAAAGCTTGGAGAAAATGCTTATTTAAATGTTGAGGCCCACAATGAAAATAAAATTGGTATTAAAAATACACGTGACAGAGCTCAGATGTTACATATAAAACATGCTCTAATAAGGAAGAAGGGAATAACAATTTTGTTTCAAGATGTGCATTTGCTAGTTGATAATATCCTTTCTGTTTATTCCCACACTGTATAATGCTGCTTTTTGTGTATATATTTCATCTTGCCATCAGTATGGTATGCCCCTGATTCACAGAATGTGATAATCTTTCCGCCACCCATCCATTTACCATTAGAGGTCCAGTAGTGACAGGCATAAGGCAAGAAGCCAGTCCTTTGAAGGTCACATTCACACGTGTAGCAATAGTCGCCTTGGGGCTGTTCATGGAGTTATAACTTACATTGTTGGTTTGTTGAAGGAGAAATGTGGAGTGGTAGAAATGTGAGGCAGTATTATTAACACTGACCCATTATACAGTCATTTGTATGTAACTTTCTGTATACTTTGTTTTAAACGAGCAAGCAATGACAGAAAATACATAAATGTACAGAAACAAATTAGGTCAGCAAACACTGAGTTTGTTTTATCCTCACGAGAGCAGTGGAAAAACCAGAGAGAGTACTATATGTTTCAGGAGTAGTTGTATGCATGATTTGAGCCTTGGTTTCCTGTACAATATGACTCTTTATAGAGCACCAAATATGGAGTCTTAAATTTGTGAAAGTCCACCAGATATTAAGACTTCAGTTATTTCACAACTGTGAAACTTAGGCTTTCCTCATCATATTACAGTGTCTTGTATCAGCTTACAGATTGCATTTGGTGTTGATGTCTATTTAACTTCAGGTATTTGTTACTTCATTATGTAAAGCACTTTGAGCTATATTATTTGTATGAAAATGTGGTATATAAATAAATGTTGTTGTTGTTGTTGTTGTAATACATTTTTTTAGTCTATTGTCTTTATTTATTTAACATAGAGTGCACCCCCCAAACTGATTATTATTCATTAATTTGTTCACTTTTTCCCCTCACACAGATTCTGCACAGGACGCCCTCCCCATGTTTTGGCATTCCTAGATCTTCCTTTACCTTGAAGATCTTCATGCTGGGGTCCTTGCCAGAAGAGAAGAAGGGTGTCCTAAGCACACACAACCTTATATTTCAACCAACTTTCTATCTGCCCAAATGGACGAGCTGCTCTCCCGCCTCAGTGAAAAGGAGCAAGATGATGGGAAAAAAAATAACTGCAAGATATTTTCTTTGTTTGACTTGCTTCTAGAGACCTTTAAGTTGTTCTTTCTCATCAGAGACATGCCTTGCATGATGTGGGTGGCCCAATTGGAGCCTTATCAAAGTAAAATCTAGTCTTAATACATCTGAGACATTTTTGGAGTGTGTCAGATAAGTTATGGAGGCGACAGTCATTTTTGCCCAACTCCAACGTTCACGGCTGTTCAGTATTAATTTGACTTTTGGCAGTCAGATGTTTGTGTGATAAAATCCAAGTTATGGATGATCACTGATAACTGTTAAAAAGTGCTTCAGTGACTGTTTTTCTTTAAAAAGCTTTAATGAAACTATCTAAAGCTAATAATTCAAATGTTTAATGAAATAAGATTCTCATATATGAGCATATGCATACATGCCCAGTCATACCTCTTACTTCATTAATTTCTATATACTGTAATAAGGGACATATATTTTAAAAAGCACAATGCAGAAATCAAAAACAAACCAGATCCCTAAAAGCCCCAGGACTGTGAAGATCATGAGTACACCATTCATTGCAATCAGATAAACAAAATGCAGTTTATGGTGTAAAATACCCAAGACGTAAAAGGTTGTTTTGTAGCCCTTGCTAGTTCAGACTGGAAGCCTTGCCCTTTCTACACCATATGTTAAACATCATCTAAATCTCCCTTTATTTTATTTGGTATCTTTCATGACAGCACATATTTTAACATTTATTAATCTATAAACACCTCAAGATCGCTTCATCTTTCTTTAAAAGGAACACAGTTGCTTGCCCTTGATGTAATGTGGCACTCTGCTTTGCTTATTCATTTCTATGTATGTGTGTGTCCATCACTTTCCAGAGGTTGTGTAAGATCATCTCATTGATGTTACAGCTTCAGCAAAATGTAATCTGCAGCTTTTCTAACAATTATGCTTGGGTTTGTTGTTAAAATATGTAAAACCCATTATCTTCATATCATGTCATTCATGCATTTTCCATAGCTGTATTTCAGAGTCAAGAAGAGCCAAACTCAATCCATCAGCATTGAATGCAAGGCAGTTGCCAACCCTGGACAGGACATCAGTCCATCTCAGGGCACAATGAAAGCACACACTCGCTCACTCAGTCTCTACCAATTGAGATTAAAGATGAAATATTATGTGCAAAGTCTACACAGCTCATTCATGTCAGGTGAGAAAGCAACACTAACTACTGAGCAAGCATGCTGCATTATCAGCAGAACTAATCGAGACAAATAAGAGTCCTTAGTTTTATGAAATTATTAAAGCCGGGAAATTATATTAGTAAAAATCAAAATAATGAACCTTGAAAAAATAATAAAAAATGAACTATACATGTGCACAAGTATGAAGACAAGTTGAAATGGACACAATTGTAACCCTGCAAATTGCATCCCACGAGACTAAAAAAAAAAAAACCATTAAACTGTTTAAGGCCAATTAGTAGCAGTGACAAACATTTGCCCTTGACATTCACAGAAATATATCACAGAAAGGCTAAAAAAAATGTAATTTTGTTTTAATGTTGCAATCCATGGAGACAAACTGATGGCACAGAGTTATTGCAGCACAGTAAGAGCTCCAGCAGCCACTATTTCTTTATGTGAAATGATATTCTTATCTGGGATGCCTGGTGTTTACAAAGTCCTGTGATGACTGGATAGCAATATCGGCTGAGCAGCTTTAATCATGTACTGAATAGCTTTAACAAATGAATTAATATGCTGTAATGTATGCTGTAAGTTGTTTGTAAATTTACTTCAACTTGCACAGTAACAGTGATGCCACATCTATGAAAAATCTTACCATGTGTTATTATTACAGCAGAACAGGAAACTTGTCTCCGACACAAGGCAGTAGCCAGCCCTGGATGGGATGTCAGTCCTCTCGCACACACCTTTACTCACACCATGTCAACTCAGAGCTGCCAACAGCATGAAGTAGTATTAATGCATAACAGAATACAGCCCTGGATATTTGAATTCTGTTGACTTATAACAATAATTAATCATTTTTTGTTCATTTGTTCAAACAGCTGTTTTTGAGTTTTCTTTTTGTTTTTTATAACAAATCATTTTCCAGTATAGAAACCTTAATTGGATAAAAAATACAATTTACAATAAAGGTTTGGGCAACCTTCTATCCCTGAAAATAGTGAAGGGCTGCAAACTTCTTTTATGAGAAGAACATGGGGTATATACAAAGGCAAAGGGTATAATCTGGTATTCTTTTACATTTTGTGTGACTCCAAAATATGAACGGTGTATCACATTTGAAGGAAACCTGTCCCTTCATTTAACCTTGTATCTTTTCTTTGCATCTATTTAGACAATGAGCACCATTGTTTCATGAATGTATATTTTCACATAAATCAGCCACACAGCCGGTGCGGTGGCATAAAGTGAGCCAAATACCTACAACAGATAAACGTGAAAAAAAAAAAAACACTAAGCACTTCAGAAAGAGTTCGCTGTAGAGTCACTTTAGTTTTTAAGGAGTCAGGAAAGTCCGTATGTGTTGTCGAATGTCTTACCAAGAGGTTCTTTCAACACGTGAAACATTTTTTATATAGTATTGGCACCTGAAGCAATTGGATTAAGAGATTTTGGAATCCCAGTTTAAAGAATGTCTCACCACCCCACATCCCTGTGTCAGGCCTTGTTTCAAAACCTGTGGTTCTGTGTTGCCGCACTTTTGAAGTTCCTTGTTGTTGCTAGAAAAAAAAATAAAAATGATCCCTACCAGCATGTAGTGGCCTCTGCATTCCAATGAAGTTTCATCCAGTTTCCCCCAGCAAGTTTTGTCTTTAGCAAGATTAGAAATATTAGGCCAGTTGTTACAGGTGCTGTCTTTATTTTATCACATGCACAGTAAGTCTGAATTCCCAGATTGCTTAATACTTGCTGCTTCTACTGCTTAGCAGGATTATGGTGGAAGTCAATCAACAAAGCGAACACTGCCTCACTAAGAATTTGAGTGATCAGTTAGAAACCGGAAGCCACTGCATACTGCTGAGGATTTTTTGGTTCTCTTAATGGCCTTTCTATCAGAGCTTCCATCAAAGAATTTAGTTTTCTCTTCATGAAACCCGCCAGGCCTGAGAAATGTTGTTTCTATGCACTTGCTAACTTGTTTCACTGGTATGTTCTAGGACCTTCTAATGTATGTGTTTTCTGACTCTCGGTTGGGACAATGTCCATTTTGGATGGGGATGTGAGAACTGAAGCTGATGGGGTGAAAGTAGGGCAGACGACATCAGCAAATGTGACGCACCTGCTAGATGAAGAGTTGACCAAATTAGGTAATAGAAATGGAATCTATTTGCTTCTAGACTTTCGAGTACATCCTTAGAGACATCAAACAAATATTAAAGTAACAGCCCACCTTGTGATGGCTGCCCTTGTATTTTGCACTCAAATTGCACAGTACCTGAATTACAGACAACCCAGAAGTCCGTCTCCTTGCCCAGCACTTACTGTTTGTGTATTTTGATCCGTGTCTAACTAACCTTGTCAGCAGATGGCTCACATCCTCATGCTAATGTAATCCGCCCAACCAAATGTTCTGTTTGGTGCTAAACTGGACAGACTGCATCAGAAATTATGGTTCAATACTGTGTACATATTTGAATTTTTGTTTTCTAATTTATAAAGATAAGCTTTAGCTCTTGGAGTACTTATTTTCATTTATTTGTAGCTTCGTGGGGTTTTTTCTATTTCTGTAAAGTGTGTAAATATATCTTTATTATAATAAGTAATATTAAAAAATCTTATTTTAAGAAATTAAATGCTCTTGTCATTATTTATTGCTTATTGTTCACTTGTTTTCTTTTCAACTAAGGTCAAACACTGATACAATTCAGCAGGAAAAAAATAAGGTATTTTCTGATATCTTGCAAAGCATTTGGTCCAGGATAGTCTTCATTGGATTTAGAAGTAAAGTAAAAATGAAGCACTTTACTTTCAGATTTAGAGATAAATGTGTCATACGTAAAAGAGATGAGGCCCCTGACACAATGACACACTTAACTGGGGTAAGATGGGTCAGGTGGGGCTTTTGTTCAAGAGAACTGGCTCTTTTTTTGGATAATTTAAAGACAATAGCAAAGAAGACATTCAGTCTACAGTAATAAATGCTGTTGATGTTTTAGGTCTTATTATGACTAGAAATCATGTCTTACATATTTTATATCAGAAGGTGTTAGAAGGAATATTTGTTACGTAAAGGATATAATTAAATATCTGTTAAACCTGGGGCTAAAGAGTTGCGCTAAGAATTTCAAGGGCACAGGCTCTGATTCTGTTACTGACCTTGAAACAGCCAAGTGCCCAGACTCAGACTCTGCCATTCTGTCACTATAAATGGCACTGCACTGGCCTATAAAATTTTTAGAACAGGCTTCACCATGAGTGGCACTGTATTATTAGTGACTACCTTCTATTTACACAACTTCTATATTATGATATCTTATAATGGAAACAATATTAAAGAAAGCCTGTGGTGGGTTGGCACCCTGCCCGGGATTGATTCCTGTCTTGTGCCCTGTGTTGGCTGGGATTGGCTCCAGCAGACCCCCGTGACCCTGTGTTTGGATTCAGCCGGTTGAAAAATGGATGGATGGATTAAAGAAAGCTGTGTGAAAGTATTCACAACATCTTTTGAATGTTTTTATGCAAGGTGTCCTTAACCTATAAATGAATAAATAATGCAAATACTAAAAATGAATGGAAATACAGTGATGTACAGATGATAGGGTCAGACTCTTTAAGCTAAGGAGGATAACTATTCAGGCACAAAGGGCATATTTATACATACAAAAGTGTAGAGCCAATTAAAAATTAAAACCAACCAATTAACCTAACATTTACATATCTGCAATGTAATGGGAAGACCATAACACCTGGATAAATACTTACACAAGCAAAGGCTAAATAGACTGACTCCACACAATGAATGTGCATTATGGGACTTGAGGCAGCATCACTAATCAATGAGCCGCCCTGTCAAAAATCCAGCAAGCAGTAATGAATTCCTGATAGCGTAGGTGGAGAGGTTCATCATAATATTTGGAGTTCTTAGTCTAGTTAAAATACATCCTGGTGCCAGTGCTGGCCTCCTCCTTTTGATGCTGCTTTTTTATGGTGGAAGAACTGTTTGAGGTGCGAGTGGAGGCGGGGCTTTTATAATGTCACACATATTCCAATTGGCTGAGGTCTCTTAACTTGGCTAAGCAAAGAACAGTCAAACACCGTGCAACCTTTGCCTCCTTACCCCTTCTCGCTTTTTACATAACACCCCAAAGGAGACAGACTTTCACAAGGCCTAGACAAATCTCTCTTTTTACTGCTAAATTCCAGTTATTAGTGACTTTTGTGTTATAAACTGCAAAGTGTTTACAAGTAATCTGCCCTCTGCATGTTCTGTGTTCATAAACAATTGATAATGGGGATCAATGGAGAGCTTCAAGAATCAAGCACAATGACCTGAACAGTCACTGCATTGAAATCCTACTGAGGTTCCACAAGATAAGGATTACTGAGATGATTGCCAGTTGGATCCACTGGAAAGTAGTCACATGTGAGTTATAAAACCTCTTAGACAGTATAACCCAATACATTTAAGCTGTTTAAAAAAGTAAAAGGGTGCTCTCCTTATTATTAACTGGATTAAGTGTTTATATACAGTACTATGGAATATATTTGATTTGATATTTGAATATATTTGGGTATCAGATATACCCAATATGCTAAGTTTGACTTTATACAATAAATAAAAATATTATGCTCTCTCTGTCTCGCTATAGCAAATACTGTGTAATTATATATATGGTCAAAAACTAACCTTAAAGTGCATTCGTTACGATAAGTTGCCTTGAAAGCTTACATATTGTAATCTGTTCAGTTAGCCAATAAAAGGTGTCATGTTGATTGACTTCTCATGACACCCAAGCGTAGTATGTACAGTACACTGTCAGAATGTGAGAATTGAGGCACAGTACTTCTCCAGGTGATACTGTACTTTCAAAGAGACAATGAGAGGAGCCCAGTATTCCACCAGTGCTCCATTACTGTGATATCCAAACTCCAGATTATGGCAGAGAATGGACCCCACCCACCTGTCTGGCTTCACAATTTACCCCCAAAGACACAACAAAATTCTGACAACCTGGGAGGTGAGAAGGACAGGCTCTTTCAGCAAAGAATATGTGAATGAATGAGAGAGTGATGAACACCTATACATGGAAATCACATTAGTGGTAGTTGGCAGTTCAATGGCCTAGTTAATTTTATCCTCATTTTGGACAGTAAGAAGAAACTCAGTTTATACTACAAATCTTTTTCTTGACTTGTTCCAGTTTTTTTTAATTATAGGCTATATACAGTATATATATACTGTATGTTTGCTGACTGGCCAACCAATCACAAGTGTTACCTGGTAGAAAACCATCCAAATAATCAGATTGCAATTCAGACCTATGAATGTAATACTCCAATCTGCACCTTGTCAAGTAAGCGAACCAGCAGCTGTGGTGCAATGTCAGAAGCTTTGCCTGAAGGGCTGACGTCTGAGGTTCCATCTCCATAAGGGAAAGGAAAGGTGTGTACACCTGATGAACCTCACTTAAGGTGAAACATGAGTCATGTGCTCTTTGTATTATTTGGCAGGTACTAAATCACATATATATATAGTATATACATATTGCAATTAACACACTCTGAGACAGTCACAGGATTAAGGAAACATTCGTCTCCAGCCAAAAACACAACCACTGCACAGTCTTTATATAAAATGGTTTTAAAGGGCCATTGGAAGATGCCAAACACATGGTAGAAGGGGAGTGTGTTCTCTCCACAGTGGTGAGATTTCAAACTGACTCTTTTTGTTAGTGTCCACAGGTGGTTCTCACACTGTGTATATACTTTACTAGCCATGCCCAGTGCTTCTGCCCGTGTATTAGTGAAAAAGGACAGTGAGGAGGGCCCTGCCCGGCTCCCCACTCCTGATGTCACGCTTCCTCCTCCCCTCGGCTCGCAGCCTGTGTCTCAGATTAGCGCGAATATATCGCTCCTGCATGCAAACTATGATACTTAGTGTGATGAGAGAAGTCACAAAATCAATCAGAATGTTCAAGCAAATTATAGAAAAAACCCGATCTAAATACATTAAGCTTGCTAAGCAGAGGTAAGGAACGCCCCAAGGCTGGCGTGTGAGTGAGGAGGGCCCTGCTCCCCTCCCCTCAGCCTGCTGCGTGTCTCTCGGATTTGTGCAAATAATTGGTATCGCAACCAAACTCTGATGGTTAGCACAATGAGAGAAGTCACAAAATCAACCTAAATGTTCAAGCAAATTATAGAAAAGTGGACAGATGTACAGACAGACTGATGTTGGATTTTATAAATATA
The DNA here is from genome assembly GCF_900747795.2 of Erpetoichthys calabaricus. Classification (NCBI taxonomy): domain Eukaryota; kingdom Metazoa; phylum Chordata; class Cladistia; order Polypteriformes; family Polypteridae; genus Erpetoichthys; species Erpetoichthys calabaricus. The sequence continues at coordinate 91,780,932 of NC_041405.2, read as the reverse complement.
GAGATTTAAAAAGACAGTGTTTAAAAGACAGTACTGCATCAACATGTGCTTCACCATACTTACTATTTAGGAGATTCAATGAAGTAAGCTGGCTTCTTGGTATTCTGCCAAAGAATGGGAACATAGAAGGCCAGCTGAGTAAGTGAATACGCGACCAGGAGATGCAAACATCATTAAAAAACAAGCAGAGGTCAAAACCAAGTAAATCAAAATGTTTGAGGCAAACATTAAACTAAATCATACTCAAAAAATCAGTAACAAAGGTTCAAAGCTACACAAGAAGGTTTTGGGACTGTACGCAATCTTGGATTTTTAGTTAATCTAGCATAGCAGCATGATGGCAACTGTGAACAAATAGTTAATATAATGGCAGTGCCAATGGAAAACAAAATGGTGTTGTGGGAAAATAAAACAAGTCATGAAAAATCATTAATAATTTGAAAATAAAACTGAAAGTAAAAGTAAATGCCAGCTTTAGATTCTACACATTTCAAAACACGTAAAAAGGTAAAAAATTAAAAGGGAACAATCATAATCATAACACTTGCATTCTTTTCTTCTTCTTTCTCTGTCTCATTTTCTCTCTTTTTCACTTCTTTCTGGGTTTGCTCCCTTAATAGACTCAGGGTTTATCTGTACTGTACGTAGATGGTGTAGAGGCTCCTTTTTGTCTATTTTATATGAAGCATGGTCATTAGGGGTTAAACAGCAGACACAGCGGGGTGGAGGCCCAGTCTCTTATTGTGTTCTATTAGATAGATAGATAGATAGATAGATAGATAGATAGATAGATAGATAGATAGATAGATAGATAGATAGATAGATAGATAGATAGATAGATAGATAGATAGATAGATAGATAGATGAGGGCTTCCATCATGCAAGGTTCTAGAATGCTTTTGATAGCTCCTTTAGCAAATAATGCAACAGTTCTTTTAGAAATAACAAATCCATTTATCAGAGATGGTCTCTTTCATGAAAGATTCCCCTCCAAAGAATCCTTCATAATGCTTCCTTGTAGTGCCTTCTTTCCTTTGTTTTCAACATGCAGATCATAAAAGTTTGTCCTATGGCAGCTCCTAGAAAGTAACTAAGGAGGGCTGGGTAGTTTATCTTTTATGCTGGGCTGGAGTCAGATGAAAGGAAGTAATGCTGTTTTTGCGACAGGTGCTACTGGGGTAGGCCACATCTTCATTTCTTCTAGTTCATTCCAGGAGTGTTTTATTCTTGGATCACTTCTTCTGAAAGAGGGAAGAATGAATTCTTAGAGGCACCTGGAGCTTTTCACCTTGTCCTCTGTGCTCCTCTGTCATCCCAGATCATGTCTCACTATGCATATAAAAGTATTTTATCTTGTTTCTGGATTATTTTACAGCATATGATGTATAAAACAAGGCTCTTTTGAAAAGTAAACATCCAGAGACAAACTTGAAAACAAGATTAGATTTGAAGTCAGGCGCAAAACTTTGTATATAACCAAGAACGTGCTGAAATATTCTGTTTACAGATAGCAAGAAGAAGTCAAGTACAGTATATGGAATTACATTGTTTATGGTACTAATTTTTTATACAAGATAAAACAACTTGCTGCTACTTCTTTACTGTCTACCACAGTGGTTTCAAACCTGAATGTTGTCTTGTTGGAAGCAATCATGTTATTCAGAGTTTGCACCTTTATCCCTAGACCTGTCCACCTGGACAAAGCTTGAGAGCCAAGACATCTGCTGCATATACGTTTCTGTTGTAGCAGAGCTTCTTGTTTGATGAGGGTGACCTGCTCCCTTCACAGCAGTATGTTTCAAGAAGTTAAGCCAGCATTAAATGTCAAGCTAAGCTCCATTTTTTGTATTGATTTAGTGCCTGGTCCTTTGCTTTCTGTTCTGTGGTGTGGGGTTGTTTTTGGGTCAGAATTAGGGAACCAGTTTTCAAGGAGAGTGCAAATCCTGGAAGAATTCTGAGATTTATTATTTGGATAAATCTGTATTTTCATTAACAAAAGACAATCTAATATTCTGTTAAACATAACGTCTATTTACAAGACCATGATTGTTGTATTACAAGAATAAAATGATAGCAGACAGCACTCAGCATCTCTTCCTAAACATAACACATCCTTAATTAGCCACACTTCCACAAAGCTATCAATTTGATTAATGAGATTTAATAAGCAAATGTCACCTCTAGGCCACTCTGAATTAAAATGCTGAATGTTAATATTATATCTGTATTTGCTCCTCCAGGTTTTTAAGAGCACTAAATTTGCCTGACCACGTAAAAAAACTGAAATAAAACATTTTCTCTTAAATTACAAGAAATGCAAACTTAAAATTGAGTTCTGAAAAACCTTCCCTCAATCTCTTGAAACAAAATATTAAAAACTCTACATCAGTCATTTTACCCTGAAGGAACAAACATAACATACAGTAAGTACTGTTTCTTTTTTTTAAGGTAGCGAGAGGACAGGAGTCCATTGTGCTGCAGCCAGTGATATCTGCTGAAGATTCAATGGTGATGGTCAGGTGCAGCTCCCTCCACTGCAAGGTCCTAGCCATCTCCTTTAATGGAGGTCTGTAGAAAGCCCTTTTGCTCTAGTAGGTGTTTGGCATATACAGTAATTAATATGATTATAAAAACAGATGGATAAAATAATTAAACATGTACTACAAAGATATTTCAATATTCCTTAAAAGTTTTGAAGAATCGGAGTTCTAAGCTTACAGATGGCTTAACATCTATTACAAAGCTGATTGTGTGGCAATTGGTTACTTGGAGAAAGAAAAGGAAGGACAAGAATTGGAGGTTAGTACATTTGAAAGAGACAGTACTGCTGCAATAAATTATTTCATCGAAGGTTGCGCATGGCACAGCAAACATCTTGCGGGAGGCAGGAACAATCTGTGGATGAGGCGCCTGCTCGTCACTATCACTGTGCCACCATGTTCCAATGTTTAATAACATGCTTTAACTCCTATCATCATGAAAATGATATCACGTATACATCTCAGTATTTTAATTATTCAGAGAGCTGTAATATTATGAATGTAATGGATTCTGTGTCCTGTCGGAGGAAAAGAAAGCCCGTTTAAGAAGCAGGTAGTGCACATAGAGTACATAGAAGATCAAATACAAAACAAAGCATTTAACGTGCTACTTTAGTTGCGATGGGATTTGAGAAACTAGTGAATTAAACGATTTTAAGATGAAGTTTATGATGTTCTACTTTAATGACAAAATAAACTACGTGATTAAAGTGGAAATTTCGAGATTAAAGTTGACATTTCAAGCTTTTTTCCCCACTGTGTGCCTATTTTTTTTTCTCTGTATCCTAATAAGCTTTCATATGACACTCAGACGGTGGGCTACGACTTGCCTTTTCACAGCAACTTTGATATGTGACAACTTCTTTATTTTGGGCATTGTGAGACTTTGTGAACTTGAGCTTTCGAGTTTCTCCGACACGCTATGTCACTCTATGTCACTTCCTTTTGTTGTTTATACCACTGTTTAAACCAACAAATAGTACATTTTTCCTATACTCCACTTGGTATTCGCTGAAATTCTTCTATTTTTCCCTGTGCTTTTGCCATTGTCTTTTCACAGAAGGCTGAGCTTAATGATTTGCATATTCAAAGAGGCGTAATTTTGGGAGGAGTTGGGGCAGGACAGCAGGCGCGTGCATGTGCATTACTTTTCATGCTGACCGAGATTTATGTAGTGGAAGAACGTGGAAGTTGGCATTCGCACAGATTTATGCATCTAGATTTTTTTGTGCGCAAGCACATTTCCACTTTTGTCCGTACGCCATGTTATAGTGTAAATTCTACACACGGCGTTATACATGAGGCCCCAGGTGTTTTCTTTGTGCAGGTTGTATGTTCTCCTTATGTCTGGTGACTTATGTATGCCTCATGTGAGTGTGAGCTCTAAACAGTCCAGAACTGGATTACACAGTGTGAGTGCCATGGAGGACATCTGCAGGGGTTCATGGGAAGTCCAGACCGGAAGTGCAGCCCTGTTGGGATCCCTGGGTGCTACAAGGGAAGTACAACCCTGGTTTCCAAAGAACCCAGCAGTGTTCCCTGCAAGTCATGCCAGGTCACTGCAAGCCTTTCCAGGTCCAACATAAAAGGAGCCCACTGCCTTACCTTGAGGAGTCAGGGTTGGGAGGCTGTGGGCAACACTCAACTGGTATTCTGCCAAAGAATGGGAACACAGCAGACCAGGTGAGCAAGTGAATAAGGGGCAATGAGATGTAAACATCATTAAAAAACAAGCAAACGTTAAAACATTAAACTAAATCATATTCACAAAAATCAGGTTCAAAGCCAGGAAATTAAGTTAAAAGCCCCACAAAATATTTTTTGAGTGTCCACAGTCTTAGAGTTCCATTCATTCTAGCATAGCAGCATGATGGCAACTGTAAACAAATTGTCCACATAATGGCAGTACCAATGGAATACAAAATGGTGTTGAGGGAACATGAAAACAAGTCGTGAAAAATGACTGAACTGGAGGCAGAAGGAGTGGAAAACGGTTCATTGTTTTGAGTGATCATTAGCTGTGCTTTATTGTGTATGGTACTCGGTGTATTAAAAATCCATTATTTGAACCCGTGACTTTGTTGGACATTATAGGGTCTGCGGTTTGGGGCTTGGTGGTGACCCTTATTGTTTACAACAGTTTTATTATGTTATGCCTATGAGTGTATTATAAAACAGTCCTATATGTTTGCAAGGCAATATAGCTTCCAGATCATATGACCATATTGATTAATAGTAATGAATATCAATAGCAGCATTAAGTGAAATGCTCACAGGACACTAGAAGACAAGTAAATAGCAGCTAACAAGGGTGTCTGTCTCTCTTTATCAAGAAAGAAAAAATGAGGCCAAGTAACTATGACCAAAGGTAACAAGACATCATATTGGTAGCACAGTATCTCTAGATGGCAAAAATAAGGCCAAGAGAACTGGAAAGAAGCCATTATACACTATGTCATTCACTGGGGGCAATCTATGTAATGGACCACCAAGTAGCTGCAATTGATGATTAAGCTCTTTCATGTTCAGAACTCAAGAACACCAGGAGCTGAAAGAAGGAGTTCTAACTGGTAGTAACTCAGTCTCAAAAGTAGCTGCACCTGACTCCAAACTCTGGCAAGAAATGACCCCAACAGTGCATTTAATTGATGCCCAGGTACCTAATGGTAAGGGCAAATTCAGTCTGAAGCTGGTAGGAGGGTTATGCAGAAGTAGCCAGGGTCACATATTTGTGGCAGGTTACAGACAGAGAGAGACAGGAGGCGAGAAACTGAGTGATGGTGGACACTTGGTGGTCAACTGGACAAGCCACACTTCCTATTTTCCCATTCACATGATCATCCTTCATGGTCAAACAAATTTCTGCTTCTTTTAGTTTTGATTGCTTGGCCTTAATCTAATTGTAGAGAGATGCCTTACAGTCACCCTCCTCTGTTATGATAGATAGATAGATAGATAGATAGATAGATAGATAGATAGATAGATAGATAGATAGATAGATAGATAGATAGATAGATAGATAGATAGATAGATAGATAGATAGATAGATAGATAGATAGATAGATAGATAGATAGATAGATAGATAGATAGATAGATAGATAGATAGATAAAACATTTTTTCTAAATTCATACAAGTACAAAAAAGTGCATTAAGTCTGAAAGTCACCATGTGATGTGATCCCTAGAGAAGAGACAGCAGACAGAATGCAAGCAGCAGCAGCTTTTCATAAAGGGAGTAGTAGAGGTTGCTGTCCTTGCTGGTGCTGGAGTCACACTCAAACTGCCCTCCCGGGACATCCTCTTAGCTCTCTCATTTATAGGCTGTTTTCTTAAACAGCAGTTGTGGTTAAAAACTTAGCAATGATCTTCAAACCTTTGCCAAAAGATAATGCTTCTTCATGCAAAAGGCAGGCTGTCAAGTCCTTCTTCATGAAAACATTTGAAATGTTGCCAGCATACAGTACGAGTGACTTCTTAGGACTTATTTTTTATGTCACTTCCAATCTAGTCATTTTGATGGGGAGAAGTGTTATGAGAAACTCCCCTGTTGGCATTGATTTACACATTCAGAAAACTTAAAAGTGCAAAGATTAATCTTAATTTGCGTGTCAATGACCAAAGGAAATAAAAAAGCATGTTTTTGAATGTAAAGTATATGAAGCAGTACATTTTACAGTACATTGACAAGAAGCCTGTCACATCATGTACATGACTCACATTTCCTATGTCAATGATCCTGATCTCCTATGTTGTTTGTCAATATCTTTTTTAATCTTTCTTTGCTTTAATCATTTTATCTTACAAGTGAACAGTTTCTCATTGGGAAATAAATCGGGTGACAACAGTGTTTTACTCCTGCTCAAATAGGCTTTCTTTATCCTTGGTTATTTCCAGAGACCAGTGTTTATCTTTAAACATAACTGGATTTTACACAAAAGATTTACTAAAAATGATGGCCACGACTTCAAAATGTAGTATCTCTTTAAATACAGAAAAAGCTAATTATCCTTTAAAATCCTTATAAATTTTTAAAGGTTAAAAAGTAACTTATCACACTTTTATTAGAGAAGATGTGTGTTTTTAAAGGGGAGGTGAGCACCATTTCTAGCTATACAAGCCAAATTGCTCAACATGTAAATTTGAAATTAAAATGATGTGATTTCACTGGTCAGACATGTAACATAAATAACTTGATGACACTGACAGTGCTTGATCCATATTCAGATCCACTAAATCCTTTTCTGGTTTGTGAGGCAGCACAGACTCTACCAGGAGTTTTGGGATCAAGGAATGAACCAAATTTGGACAGAATGCCCGTCCATGTAGACATTTTGCTGTTCTGGTAGTGTGGTCCCTACTTTGTCAAATATGATGACAGTCTTGGCGATAGCAATGCAAAGCATGAATCGAAGACTGGAGAGAATCTTGAAGGTCCATGGCATTTCAAGAGTGCATATCCACAGCATCTTCTGCAGGAATCAAGAAGTGGGAAAGTATGGTTGTAGGTAACTGGAGTAGCCGCTAGGTACAGAGAGGAAGCTTACCGTGTTGTAATATTGTCATTATATGCACAATGGTGTGTTTTTGTGTGTCCTTGTGAGGAACATATACAGCATTTGACATTTGTTTATTAAGTGTACTGCAATCCTCTACAGTGATGTAAATAAGAAGTGTAAGCAAAGCTGATTTTACTCGGATGTGACGCATTACATGCACCACACACCTACAGCAAAGAACACAAGTAAACACGGAAGTGTGACTGAGACCTTAGGTGAGCAGTTTTGTTCATTTTCCACTCCAAAATCCTTTACAGCCTCCAAAAGACTGTATTTAGTGAGTTTGTCATTTTGCAGTTGCCAAAACACCTGAAAAACAAATTTTAGTGTCAGTTTCTCAAAACTGTAAGTAAATCAATACTTGCCTGTTTCAATCATCACTAATATTAATATGCGCTTAAACTGTGGGCCCAGGATCTGACACAGTGACAAGCAGTGTTACTCAATGCGAAATCCACCAATAATGCTCTTCAGTAATAATCACAACAATGCTAGACTGAGGACATAAATTAAATAAAATTCCTTGTTATCTGTCTTGAACATCCTTATATATTAATCATTTAAATCAATGCCATCTTCCCCATTGTTCCAGCATAAAAATGTACCCTCTCAGTGTTGTTTAAACCTGGCAGGGATAGGCAGACACTAAATTGCCTTAAACACGTCTTCTCATTTTCTTTTTCCAATTCCTTCTCATGCGTACTCAGGTATTGTAAGACAAAATACAGCAACATGAAATAAGCACAGTGCTCTTTCTGCTTCAGCTAACAATCCATAATCTTCCTCTGCCCTTCATACTATGCTTTTTTATCACTATTTTTCTTTCTTGCCACTCCATGAGCACAGGTCAAAATTCTTAACTTGTATTTTGCCTCGCTTAAATCCTATAAAATTTTCCCTCTTCATTCCTTTAATTTCAAGCAATGAGGTCACCCAGAAAGGCCTTAGGGTTTTGAGCTCCTAGCAGCACCAGATGTCACTGGACATCTGAGAAAAGAAACGAAATGCCAATGGATCAGGACATACAGTAACTAGGACGATAGCCAGTATGGCCTCTAGTTTTGTTTTCATAATCACCTTTAATGGAGCAGGTGTCCACACACGTGACTGTCGCAGCCCAGGGGGCTCCAAGCCTGTGTCACCCTAACTGTGAAAGGAGGACAAACAGGAAAACTTATTGCTCAGTCAGGCTTACCTTTCCAAATCCTTTCAAATAATAACTCCATTGAAAGGTATTTTACCTTCTATAGAGCACAATAACCAGTGTCTTCCTTTGGTTTTTCATTATATGAGGGGAGGTGTACAACACAAGGGTTGCTCTGTGTTGAGTAAAGTAACATGCCACTTCCTGAATTATAAAGCATAATTCATAGAAGGTTGTTACTGCCCAGATGGCAGAACATTATGCCTGAAGCTAAAATCATATACAGTAGGAATGTTTCTTTAATTTTCTTTAAGACACTAGTGAGTGGCCGGGATGAAGAACACAATGTGAAAGTCAGGGGCCTGTTACCAAGACAAGCCCAGGTATCCCTCCATCCCAGAAGCCTAATTTACAACCAAAGAGCTGGGCACACTTTGTAGCTCCCAGGCCACCGTTTTCTGTCACAATTTGCCACAAGATGCTTTTATGCTGGCATGACAGAATGTGTCTCCTAGTGCTAGGGTCTGCTTTCTTCCTTTACCTGGAATCCTGCAGAGCACCGTTCCTGAATCCACACCGTCCAGTCCTGCCTACCATCATCTTACATCAGAGGCAATCCATCAAAAAATGACAAGTCTAACTTGCTTATTGATAATTCAGCTTTATGCAAGACACTTTTTATTTCCCATCCTTTTCTTTGAAGCTTGCGCACTGCAGTAGTTTTTACAATGTGACATTTATAGTATCCCTATGAATATGATTTAGGGGAATGAATTGATCATGTGCCGTACATACTAATAAACAAGGTTTTCCACTTTAAATTTGAAATCCATAAATTAATCTCTTATGTGCTGTACAAGATGATGTAGTGGTGATGTAGTGGTGATGTGAAAAGTGCACAGATATTGTCCTTTAGTGGCCCAACATGAAGAATCCAAGTAAATTTAATAAAATCAGGAAGGAGGAGGCGGCGGCACGACGGCGCAGTGGTAGCGCTGCTGCCTCGCAGTAAGGAGACCTGGGTTCACTTCCCGGGTCCTCCCTGCGTGGAGTTTGCATGTTCTCCCCGTGTCTGCATGGGTTTCCTCCGGGTACTCCGGTTTCCTCCCACAGTCCAAAGACTTGCAGGTTAGGTGAATTGGCGATTCTAAATTGTCCCTAGTGTGTGCTTGGTGTGTGGGTGTGTGTGCCCTGCGGTGGGCTCAACCTTTATAATGCACTGGTGAGACCTCATCTTGAGTACTGTGTGCAGTTTTGGTCTCCAGTCTACAAAAAGGACACAGCAGCACTAGAGAAGGTCCAGAGAAGAGCGACTAGGCTGATTGAGGGCTACAGGGGATGAGTTTTGAGGAAAGATTAAAAAAGCTGAGCCTTTTTAGTTTAAGCAAAAGAAGATTAAGAGGTGACATGATTGAAGTGTTTAAAATTATGAACAGAATTAGTGCAGTGGATTGAGACTGTTATTTTAAAATTAGTTCATCAAGAACACTAGGCCACAGTTGGAAACTTATTAAGGGTAAATTTCTCACAAACATTAGCAAGTTTTTCTTTACACAGAGAACCATAGACACTTGGAATAAGCTACCACCATGTGATGTATATGACTGCATATGTGATGTTATATGCCATTTGGAATGGGAGTTATAGAAGTAGTGTTAATGTTTGTGATGCACCATCTGTTGGAATTATAGACATCACAACCAGACAGACACACAGACACTTCTGCTTTTATAATGGTGGATTTCTGAGTGTTATGCATGCAAGTGCTAAAAGAAAGTGGAGGAAAGAAAGATTAAGCATGTGAGTACAAGGTGTAATGAGGCAAAAGTATTAACATTTACTGCTAAATTTAACAGTTACTAAATAAGGTTCCCTTGTTTTCAACATGTTGAGTGATATTAATATCCGAAAAGCAGAAAAGAAGACAAACAGGATATAACATTTACGGAGTGAAAAATTATAACAGCTGTGAGCCAGCAATCAAGAATGCATTTAGACAAAAGCCAGCACACAATCACACATTCTGAACGCAAGTCGATAAACATCAAAAGTACAGTATACTTCTGTGCCTCTCAGCATCTACTGCACGTATTCTTAAGATGATGTCTCTGCAGAAATATGTCAGCCTAATTATTTGTTAGCAGATAAAATACAACAGCTGAACAGAAAACAACTTTTAAAAAAAATTTAAGTCAGTAAGTTACTTGGAGTTACACATTGGATATTCTTTCCAGTAGTCATTTGTCTATTCCCTTTCCTCAGCACAGAACAGATTTCCTTAGCCTGGTTACACTCTGTGTGGAGTTTTCATGTCCTCCCATGTTTGTGTGAGGTACATGCTAGGTGAATGTTAAGTTAAAAGACTTGAATGTGTCCATGAAATGACTGCTTTCAAATATAAAATTCAAGAAGTGGAGAAAAAGATTTGGGTGATTGGCCACTACAAATATAGAAAAGTAGTTTTGTTACACTTCTATTTACTTCTTTCAAGTTGCTGTATCATTTTGTAGAGAGCCAAGTAAATAAAACTGAAGAAGCCAGATCATACAGACAGGAGCATATCTTTACTTTACTAAGTCTGTTTCTATACTGTGCCTCCATATTGCTTTGGAGAATATTGATTAATGGAAGCATACACAAAGTGATTGATAAATGAAACTATGCCAAATAAACTTTACGGTTCGCTGCTTGTGGCTGAACTAGTAAATGTTTAGAAGTTGAACTTCAAAAACCTTGGATTCTCACTTGTGTCACGAGTCTTCAGACGTTCAGAAGGCTGTTTATCACAAGGCACATTTAACAAGAATCACACATGCTGCTCACCTAGTATTGCACCAAAAGAATAATAAAAGGGAAGCTGTGACAGGGTGCCAGCTTTGGTTGGTATGGGCAAACACACATAAATATTAGTCATGCAGAAAATGCTAATTTGGTTCTTTATTGGAAGTTTGAATCTCTCTGGCTTTAAGTATGTCAATTGCCAGTCTTTACTGATGCTGAGGTTTTAAAGATCTCTTTAGACTGTCACCACTGATTCAAAGTGATCAAAGTCTGAAAAATGAAACATTTAGGCAGTTATAATGAGTATAATGTGTGAGGCTAACACATGTTTGAATTACAGCATACAAGCTGTTCAGTAAAAACTGGGTTTGTGCTGATGGATCAGTGTGACCTTCATTTGGAAGTACCACATGCCTTGTCCTGGCATACCTCAAAAGGACAAATAATAACATAAAACTATAATATTAATGTGTATTTTTAAAGGACACATCTTGTTTTAAGGCCAGTTCTTATGCTTTATTATGTTTGCTTTAAAGTGGACACATAAGCCATACAGAAGGAAAGCCATTATTCGAACTCAGTACTTCAACACTTCACTTCCAGGTCCTGATAATAAGTCTGATTGATTCAATCCAAGGTCACTTTGGTTAACACTAAATGTTTAAAGGAGTAATTTGCTCTTAATAAGAGCAGGCCTTGCCGGGGCAGTAAGGGGACACATTAAAGGAGACATCAGAAAGATTTTTCTTTTGAAGCAAGGAAACGCAAAATTGAAAGCAAGTGTGCTGCTAGATGCTCAAATAAGGCTCACTTGAGGGATATGGAGAACATGAAATATTTTTCACTTGAACTCTCTTCCAAATGGTAGCCACCAATTTTGCCCAGTGCTTTTTCTCTTGAACATTTTCCTATATAACCTGCTTCTCAGATTCTGCCACTTCAAGGCACCTTGCTTACCTTCTGTCTACTTTTTCGCTACCACCAACGGTAGAAGGGCCTCCATTATGCACTGTGAAAATATTATTAATGTTCATTTTAATACTTCCTGTCTTTGAAGGCAACTCTCAGCATTCCTCCTATGCCTTTCTCAGTATCAACCAATGCAAACCTGACCAATCAGATGGCTTGGAGGGATGAACACACACACACATACAAACACGCACACTGTTTTATTATGTAGGAGATGATATATGTTGTAGCCTATAATTTATTATTCTACCAATTTTTATGATGAGTTATGGATAGCATTACAGCATAAAAGGTAACTCTGCAAGCTTCCATAGTATGTGAACAATGAATTAGAAGTGTTTCTCAGTGGATCAAACCTCCAATGTGAATCCAAGCTAGTAAACACTTGAGGAGTTAGAGCTCAGTGTTGGTGTCTTCCTTCATTTCCTGAATTCAGCAAATGGTTAACTATGGCTGTTTTTGGTTGATAATCTCACAGTATCAATCCAATAACAAAAGCCGACACAGGATTTTCTCACTGTCAAAGATGCCATAATTAACACTAAAATTAACTTAAGCACCTTCTGCTACTTAAATACAACATTTCTCTCTATTATAAAAAGAAATCCTGGCCCCTGTCCTGATAGTCTATGATTTGTGATCTTCTCGGAAGATAATTTAAAGACCCGCGAGACGAAAGAGACCTGCCACGGTGTGTCTCACGGGGACAGAACGAGAGTCTTGCAAGACACACCCTACTTACAAGCAATATAAAAAAAAAAAAAAAAATCAGTAGTGTAAAGGCAGTCATGCAGCACATACAGCTCCAGGGCTCTCAGTGCATGTAAAGTGTATAAGGTCAATACGGTAGAAATGAATAGGGTAGAAATGAAATTAATAGGGTAGAAATGAAACGTAGACGATTAAACGAAGAAGAAAGAAAAGCCAAAAACAATGGAGAGAAAAAAATGCTAAAAAGAAAAACAATAATCTAGGTACAAATTTTGAAAATAAGGAACGTGATGATCAAGTAGGAAGTGGAAGTGGAATGGAAAAAAAAGCACGTCCAATCGGGCACGGAGAAAAGAGACTCAAAACCATTGGACAGAAAAAAGAGCAAAAAAGAATAATCGAGGTGCAAATTCAGAAAATAAGGAAAGTAATTATTAACCCGGAACAAGTGGAATTGAAAAAAAGCACGTCCAATCCAGCTCAGAATTAAAAGACAATGAGTAAAAGAAAGTAGAACGTCATAGAGATGTTTACAAATGTTGACGCTAAACACATGCAGAGCAGGTTAGAGACTATGAAACCAGGGAAATTAGAAAGGCTCAAAAAAAAAAAAACAACGGCGCTATACACATGTGGAGAAAGCTACGACAGCAGCTACCCCAACCGAACACGAGCAGCGTTATACATCCTGCAAGAAAAAATTCAACCACGCCCGTGGCCAGAAATAAAAGACAGGTATTGCTTTTACAATGTCATGCGAGACCAGGCAGTGAGCCATCATTTAAAACAAGTCAACAGACCTCTAAGCTAGCAGTTGTTGGATTGCTTTTGGCAGGCAAGCATCATGTGTTCCCAGCTCTTAAAACAACGACATGCGACAGGCAGAAGAGGCAGCTAGCAAGCAGCAAAAAGACAGCAAATGATCCAAAGGCATATCCTTGGCGTACATTCAGTCGCTACACCCTTCACAACATGAGATGTAACCTCGCGCGAGGCAGGAAATAAAGAAACAATTTACAAAAGTTTTTAAAGTAAAAGTGAAAACAATGCATATGTAACAATTCACAAGAAAATAACAATCTCTTTAAATTGTAGATTTCCTGCCTAAGGTAAAGTCATCCCTGATGAATGAGGACTTGGAAATGAGGGGTCCTTTCATCGGATTAGCACTATTTCAGATGTGGAATGGCAAAATGGGGGAGGCAGCTTGATGAAAGAGGTTTCCAGGACTTAAAACAAATCCAAATCATATTATGTAATATCATCTAATGTGAAATTCTACTCCGTACTTCTAGAATTTTTATTTTTATACTGTATTGAGGATTTATTCTGTTCTATGTATTGTACTGTACGGCTCAGAATTAAAAGACAATGAGTAAAATGACAAAGTAGAACTTCATAATGATGTTTACAAACGTTGGCGCTAAACACATGCAGAGCAGGTTAGAGACTATGAAACCAGGGAAATTAGAAAGGCTAAAAAAAAAAACGGCGCTGTACACATGTGGAGAAAGTTAAAGGATATGAAAGTAGGAAAATCAGAAAATATAAAAAAAGAAAGTAAAGATCGCAGTAGTGCAAACAAACAAACTGCCTCATTTAACTATGCACCAGTCTAACTTTGGTTTTGCACAATAATTACTACACTATTGCACCTTAACACTTAATTCTACTTTATTCACATAATTGTACTTATTTATTATGTTCTACTATACTGTTATCTTTCAATCTATGACTTTTTGTTAATCTAACTGATATTCTTCTAACTTTGCACAGTTTTTGATAAGCAGATCAGGATGCATTTCACTGCGTGTTGTCCTGTATAACTATGCATGTGACAAATAAAGAATCTTGAGAATTTCAAAAACGGAGTTTACCGCACATGCATTTATTGGTTACTTTGTTAGTGTATATATATTTATCTGTCTGCTTATTTAAAAAGCTACATTTACCCCAGGAGTCAAAAACATTCTGTCCAGCCCTTGTACAAAAACCTAGAGAAAAGCTGGGGTATCACCTTGGTAACCCCATGTACCTTTGGAAGTGTGAGAGGAAAATAGCACAACTTTACAGACAGGGGTCCAATGCAGAACTCTACTTACTTTTTTACTTTGTAAAAAAAAATTATTAACTGCTGATGATGTAGGTCGTTTTGTCTGTGCTGAAATTCCAAACAGAGAAACCTGTCCTGACCTCATTAAAAAGATTCAGCATATTGGGACTCGCAAGATTACAAATATTGTTTTTACAGAGGTTCTGAAATAAAAGTGAAACTAATGAAATAGCAACAATTCAAAGAAGAAAAAATCTTAAAAGTGTGTATCCGGAAAACCAAACACGGGGGTTGGCGAGCGAAGCTAGCAGGGGGCAAAGCCCCCTAGTTTGTTACAAAGAAATGTCCAAGTGGGAGAACAGAACAACAGTGGTGCAAACACCAGAGCAAGTCTGTTATTGAGGTAAGTCAAGGTTGCATTAGGGTTGGTCCGATTCCGCTGTAGAGTCAGGTCGGCCTCCTGGCAAGATATTTGGAGATAAAAAGGATTTGACTTTATTTATTTTTCCTATAATGTAATTCAGGGTCATGAAGGTGCAAGAGATAAATCAAGTCAGAAATCAATCCTGGGTAAAGAGCACTAGTCCATCTCAGAGCACACATTCACACATTCAGGCAAATTAATGTAACCTGAACTAAACACATTAGGGGTTTGGAAGGAAAACCAGAGTACCAAAAATGCCAAACAAATAATGGGAGAACATGCAAATTTATTGTAAATGGGTTGTGATGCTTAACCATTGCATTACAGTTACATTATGACAACAGCTGATGGATCAAGGTTTCTAAACACCGATTTTCTATTCTTTGTGGATATCAGTAAGTGTGATTCCTTTTTAAAGCTTTTTGACACTTGGTTACTCACTTGGCCTTGAGACATTGGTTTAACTGGATGTATGATGTTGAAAGAATAAGAAAGGAAGATATGCCTTTGCTACCCTTGTGTGGCTCGGGTTAAAGTAATGAAGAGGTATAACAGTAGAAGTATAACATAAAATATAAAACAGACTTTTATAGGAACAAGTGAGGAGCAAACAAGAATACGATGGGAGGACTAACAGAAAAAGCAGGTTTAAATCGTCCAGCCGTATTACAAATCACTATTTCAGTTATAGGGTCACAAGTTACAGCCCTGTCGTGTTGGCATCTAGAAGGATGATGAGGGATCAACACTGGAAACACAGACTTGGTGGCCATTTTGCTAAGTATAGTGAAGAATGGACTGACATGTTCAAACTAACAGAAATGCCACAAATACTGAAATAAGAGTGTGTCACAATAATGGTATGAAGAAGAACATCTCTGAATGCATAACACATTGGACCTTAAAGAAGATGAACAACGGCAGCAGTAGCAGACCACAACGAGTTCCACTACTGTCAGCGAAAAACAGAGAAATGAAGGTACAGCAGATATATCGTAAAAACTGGTTGGCTGAAGATTAGAAAACTGTTGTCTGGTCTCAGGAACCTCAATATCTGCTGTGTCATCTCAAGCTAGTTCCACAAATTGCCTTCAACTTATTCCCGTGGCCTGCACGCTCCACATAGCTTGAAACAATGGAACACCTTTAGAATGAGGAGGAATTAGTATTTCACAGCACAGTGATACTACTGAGTCAACACAGACTAAAAATACCTCAAAGGATTATTTTCAGCACCTTGTTGAATCCACGCCTGGAAGAATTCCATCTGTTCAGCAGTCAAAAGGGGTTGCTACCACATACTATAGATGTGTACCTAATAAAGTGGTCACTGCCCATACAGAGTCTACATACTCTTTTCTCTCTCTCTCTCTCTGTCCACTATATTGTTCTCCAATTGGTTGGCATTCCATCCAAGGGGTGGTTATGCCTTGCAGCCTAAGCAGATGTTATCAAGCGTTATCATTACACTGTAACTGAAAAGAGAATAGAAAATGAATGGCTGAATATTTCTTATCCTTTTGCTCTGTTTGTCACATATTTTTTAGCTGTTTCGTATAACAAACACGGAATGTACAAGATACAGTATCAGTATGTGTCCAGGTCACAAGCCTTCATATTTTTTGCCTATCTAGCAAATAACTTAAGATGGCAAATATACTTAGTTTGACCTTTTATTGAAGGACTTAACAATGAAGGTCTATAACAACACAAGCCAGCTCCAACCAGACTGTAATGAGCGAGTGAAAAAAGAATCTAAATGTCTAAGTGGGTCAAAATGTCAAAGCAACACCTGCGCTAAATAACCTTTACTATGTCGAGATACAACGATACAGGCAGGTGCACACATTTACACGTAAGCAGTTTAAAGCACACACAAGCAAACCAGCATTTACTGCGTTCAGTATACTAGAGAACATACTGCAGCTTACTGTACGTACTGTAACCCTGTGGCTTCAGCAGGGGGTAACTGATGAGTGGGCTATGGGAGTGCTGCCTTAACAAAGATTCTTGTGGCTCCCACTGTTTTCACTTTCTAGACATTCAAACATCTGTGTCCATTTAAGACTATTTGCTTGTCTTTCATTACCACGACTGATTGGGTTAAGAAAGAGAGGAAAGATGAGAGTTATCTGCCAGCAAGTTCTTAAACACGCTTGGAGCACTACAGGCTGGCACAGCTTGTGAACTTTTGTTGGATAATAAAAGACAGTCTAACTTAACTTAAATTATTTGTCTCTAATCCTGGGCTTTCTAGTTCTGGTTAGTGTATCTACAGAAAATTGTGTAAATACAGAGAATATGTAGTGCGTATATCACTCAAGAAAGGTTTGGTGTGGGCAGGATATTAATTAACTGCATCCATAGGAAACCTAAAAATAAAAATCAATGTCACTTCATTTTGGGATGCCCTTTAAACTCAAATAAAACTGAGAAAAACTGTATTAGAACAGATGTATGTGATTTTTTTTCTTCTTTGTTCTCTCACACACTGGTAACCACAATTTAATCAGAAAAGTTTGATCAAATCTCAAAGGTCTACGATTATGTTCATCTGTTACATGTGATTCCCTGCTATGGAACATATGCCATTTTAATTTTTATTTGATATTTTATTTTCATTTTTTGAAAGCCCAAATGTGTACACAGTAAATTAAATTATACAGTTAAAGCCCGGCGGTTGTCAAATATAGTCAAATATGTAAGCAATAGTTATAATGAGGCATAAAACTGATTAAGTGACAGAGTAACATTCACATGTGAACAGAACCACTACATTTGTCAAGGATTTCACTTGAAAGATTAAAGGTAATGTTGTGGCGCAGTGGGTAGCGCTGCTGCCTCACAGTTGGGAGACCTGGGGACCTGTGTTCGCTTCCCGGGTCCTCCCTGCGTGGAGTTTGCATGTTCTCCCTGTGTCTGTGTGGGTTTCCTCCGGGTGCTCCGGTTTCCTCCCACAGTCCAAAGACATGCAGGTTAGGTGGATTGGCGATTCTAAATTGGGCTTGGTGTGTTTGTGTGTGTCCTGCAGTGGGTTGGCACCCTGCCTGGGATTGGTTCCTGCCTTGTGCCCTGTGTTGGCTGGGATTGGCTCCAGCGTGACCCTGTGTTCAGATTCAGCGGGTTGGATAATGGATGGATGGATGGATGGATTAAAGGTAATAGTTTAAAACAATGATGACAAAGTTTTGAATACATGGATACATTTATTAACTCCTTTATTATTTGGGAATATCCTTATGTTTCCTTCCAACATTAACAGATTGCATCGGTTTTATTAAATCTTTTTCCTTCATGAAGCTTCATGGAATGATGTCTCCTGGCTCATTCTACTTTCATCTAGACATACCGCTTCATAATCTGACATTTCAGCACAAGCTAGGGGGCATTCTTTAAACAATGTTCTCTGTCAATTGCAACAGTCATTTTTTTTGCAGTATTGCTTTTGTTATTAGCACATTTTCTGTTATATTACCCAGAGGTCATATGCTTGTGCAGCTATTCTACAAAAGTCTGTAAAATTGTAGCTGATGAGGATTTCCTCAGTGCCCTTTGTCACACTCTCTGCTACAAACGTGTGTACATTTTTCTGAGAGCAGGCATTGGTATGCATGGTAGTGGGCAGCATTTAAATAAATCTTGTCACAAAATAAGATGTGAAGATTTCTGTAGTTGTAAGTGGAAAGTCTGTATTGTTGCTTGCAACTCTATACTCTAAATATGAAGGATACTGACAAAGGAATCCATGCATTTATTTCTAGTAGGATTGACTGTTGCAATGCATCATTCACAGGCTGTTCAAATCGTCCGGTAAGGAGTTTTCAGTTAATTGTAAATGCGGCTGCAGAAATCATGACAAGAACTACAAAGTATAAACATAGAACTCCAGTTCTGAAGTCTTCACACTGGCTCCCGCTTAAGTTTAGGGCTGATTTCAAAATCCTCCTTTTAACATATAAAGCTTTAAATGACCAACACCTTACTTATATATCTGAACTTTACAAATCACATAGTTTATTAAGATCTCAAAATGTTAGCCTATTAGATAACTGTTAGATTCCAATGATTAATAAAATAACAGTAGGAGGTTGACCTTTACATACCGGTGATCGACCTAAGAGATGCCCCTTTAGTCTCGGCTTTTCAATCCGGGCTAAAGTCTCACTATTATTGTCCAGCATACCTGATTAGGGCTACTGAATAGCAGTGCATACTGCATTTCGGTTTATTAGTCATTTGTACAAACCGCTTCAGTTCCGTTTCTCTTTTAGGTATCCTGCTATGCCGCTTGGGGCCACTGCTCTACTGCCAAGCAGTTTTTTTGCTATGGAAAAGACAGCAGAGATACCTGGAGAGTTGGAAAGATTCTGTCATCAGATTAGACCCCCCAGCATGGACTCCACAGTAGAATGCTTAGGAGGGGGTGGGCGGCCAGTTGGCCAAAACCTCCAGAGCTGTGACCTTATCTGACTCTGTCTGACTTTTTCTTATAACTGACCTTGGAGCCCCCAGTTTGTTTTCTCCAAAGATGCTGTTCACTTGAGTTTTGTTTTCCTCTCCGCCATTGTACACTGGCCATAGCTCAACAATTCATTCATGGACAGATAGTCTTTGGCTCTATTTATCCTAGTCAGTTTCAAACAACTTTGTTTTTCTGTCTGCTTAAACAAATCTGTGACTTTATGTGTACTCATTATATCATCAGTAATATGTCAAGTTTGCCCTCCTCAAAGAGCGCTATACAAAAATAAACTGAACTGAATACCAGAACTGAACGGAATTGTTTAGGGTGCCATTTTTGCCGTAATTTAGGTTGTTTATGTGCTTTTTGCTTGTGGCGTCTCTATTATCTTTTGTTTACAGTATATTCTACCCAGGCATCTAATTTCAGTTTCCACAAGGCTGACTAGATGAAGCAAATTCATCTATACACTGCAGACTGGTTCCCTACATTGGGTAGGAGTAAATAAGGACTTATTAGAGTGTGACACCACTTGGGACTTCATTTTGTTCTAATAGTCTAAAGAATGTTACTAGGAGATTCTAAATTACACAAAAATGTATGTGTGCATTGCTTCAGCTAAGTCAACAAGAAAGATTGTCAAGAATGTAACAAAACAATAGGATGTGAGTGGGGGGTCCATTCACCATTTTTCAGTCACAGAGGCCTCTTGTCCTCTGATTCCACTCTCTGGCTCTCCTGACCTAGTAAAACATTTGCCTTCTAACATGCTAAGCTGTAATCCAGCGTGCACACAATGATTGGTTAATGTCTTCTGCAGCCATGTATGGCTACATTAAAGAACTATGCTATGATGGTCATGTATGAACATAGATGGTAGAAGACTGTGTATGTGTGTGGCCTTTGATCGGCTGACAGCTAATAAAGAGTATATTCCCTGTAGGCCAGAACAGAAAAGAGACTAATGAAAAGGGATTGAGGCAAATTGTTATGCCCTTAAGGTGCTATTATGGTTCATCCTGCTGTAAATTACTGAACATGATTATGAGCAGTTAACTAAATTCTGATGTTTTGCTTTCAAGTGATAAAGCAACAGAACTTGTTTAAGAAAGAAATATATATCTAGACATGTCTTCTTAGAAAAAAATGGATTCTTTCCTCAGTACGAAAGAGCAGCCTGCGATGCAGCTAGGTATGAAATGCCTTTTTCAGGCAGACATGCCAAAATTACTAACACATTTTGACAGGCCAATGTAATTGTAAAGTTCTCCAAGATAGCTGCATTGCACTGGGAATGTACGAGCAGGTAATCAAAACGATGATGACGTTTCCATGGCGACACTTGACCTATAATTGAGAGCAGCAACAGAAGTAAAGCATTAAAACACACAGCCATTAAAGGGCAATGGATGCCCTGAATGGAAGCTATCAAGGGATTACTCCAGATAAGCAAATCATTATCAGATGTCTGCTAATGTCTCTCCTCTAAATGAGAACAAAGACTACCCCCCCTCGTGGTTTGAGACAATACTTCATTTTCATTTGTTTGCAGTCAAGCCTTTGCATGAAATTTCTATTCAATTAATCTTTATAAATTGTCATTTTGCAACCGCCCTGACTTTCACAAAAGCTTCATCGAGAAATCTGTTCTGAAGAAGGCAGCATATGTGCGGTCACAACTGATGCAGTTCTAATTACTGCAGAAATTAGAAATTGACTGCCATCAACCACAGTTATACTGTTAAGAGCATTTAACATATTACCGGCCAATTTGAACATTTTCCTGTCATATTTAATCCACATGTCACACCCACTTGAGGACATTACATCATGCGGAAAATGGAGGGGGTCCCCTCGTGATCTTTTACTGCCAAAATGGTTGTGGTTTTAAGATGAAATTGAGGTATGATGGTCTGAAGGTGAGTTTGTGATTCTGTCTGTTAATACCAACAGCTTTAACACTCACATGCAAATGTTGCTCCCCGGTATTGGGTGTCACTGTTCACATGCAAATTTGTGCAAAATAATTAGCAGAAACTGAGTTTGTATACAGCTTATTTTAAATGTGTACTAATCAACAGGTTATACCAATGTCACATTACATGAATTCTAGTTGCTGGGTATGTCAGACATGAAAAAAATCAGAAAATCACTGGGCATGTCAAATTTAGCGATTTATTGCTGTCCTTCCGGCTCAGTCGTGATTACCCCTTTTGGTGACAGCCAATAACATACTGACAGATGGACAAGGGGTTAACAGGTATGGTCAAGTTCAGCTGCAATCTCAGCCCTTTTTTTCCATTCTGTTATGGTTTGTAAATAACAAGACATCAGACAGATGAGCTTCTCGACTGTTTGTGAGTTTCAAAGCACCAACATTCTTTATTCCTCATCGCTGCAATATATGTATTGTACTTCTGGATGAGGGTGAGTCGTGAACTAGTTGGAGTGAGTCACTGAGCCACTGCTCTTCACAGGAATGTGCCACCAACTGCTTCTAATTCGCTAAGATTATGTAAATGAAGTCTAACAACTGAAAATTGTCGGAAAAGTCGATTATCGTTGCATGGGCTTTACACGAACAAAACAAAATAAGAACTACACCTCTTTCAGCCTTGAACTGCCGAAGGGACTACACTCATTTTGTAGGATTTTATCCACAATCACCAACTCCCATAATTTATAAGGGTGTGAAATACTGAAAGAGTGCATGAGCTCTTCTGCATTTGGGGGCTATACCTGGAGACAGTGGGTAGTAGGGTTGTTTCTCTGGTAGGTAACCATGGACTTCAGGAAGAATTGGATTAGATTAGATTAAATAAATTGTATTAATCCCATTGAGGAAATTCAGATGCATACAGCAGCAGAAACACAAAAAAGCAAGGATACAGACTCACAGGACAAATAACATGCCTCTTAATCTATCAATCGATAAATAAAAACAAATAAATGTATATTGTGCAGATATTTCAAAATTAACTTAACGAGTATTGCAAATGATACTGCCAAGGGCTGGAGCCATCCTGACAAGCCATGCAGAGGGAAGTCGTCATGGTGGAGGACTCAGTTATTAGGGGGGATTGAGACTCAGGTTTGCTTCAGGGATAGACAGACTTGTACAAGGTGCTGACTTCCTGATGCACAGGTGGGAAATCTCCCAGGATGGGTATATAGGCCTCTGGCCAGAGCAGTGGCCGATCCAGTTAACATGTCCATGTTGGAACAAATAACAGACATAAGGGTTGGGTGCCAGTTCTGTGATCCAAATTTAAAGAGTTTGGTATTAAGCTGAGGGTCAGAACTGACAAGGTGGTTTTCTTAGAAGTCCTGCCTGTGACATACTCCATTTTAAAGTAATTAAAAGGGTTTTATTTGTGGCTCATGGTGTGGGTTAGAGGGGCATAGGTTTATGGGGTATTGAGGCATCTTCTAGAAGAGGTGAGAACTATAATGTCATTGAATTTGAACCAGAATTGTACCAGTCCACTGAGAAGACATGAATAGGTAAGTCCAGGATGAAGGGGCTTAGAGAGTTTATAACTTCACACAAAGATAATAACATGAATTTCTAGCCCATATCAAAAATTGCTAACCTTAATGCTAAAAGTATCAAGAATTAAACAAAGGAGTTGGAGTTATGTGTCATGATCATGAGTTTTTTTAATGAATTTTTGTGCATTTTCTTTATTATTATTTTATAAATTTTCAGTTGTTTTTTTATGTTTCAAGGCATACGTTTGACTTTACCACACTGTCATTTTGTTTTCACCTTCAATCACAGTTCCAACCATTTCTTTATGATTACAATGCCTGTTGCCAGTCACATGACAGGAAGTCACATGGCAGGCTGCATCATCGCACTCTTCCTATTTTAGAAGGCAGGTTGCAGCTTCTGCCATCCCAGCTTTGGCATATTTCTGTGTAGATCATTTGCAGCAACTTTGAGTTGAAAAAAAATCTTTGGTTAGGACCATGATTTCCTAATTTTACACACAGTGGAGCACAAGAATAGAATTTCATAGATATGTGCAGTGACTGTTTAACACTGTATTTTAAAAAACAAGTAAGAGGAAAAGTGCCTCTAGATTTACAGTAGTATTTTGTAATAGTAAAGAAAAAATTCAGGGGTAGAGGTGATTGAACACTTAGGATCTAAGATATAAAATGTTTTGCAGTGTTTTGACAGAGGACATAAAACTGTTAGGTTTAAACTTTAATTGGGAAAATTTTGAGCAAATGAAGAATAACCTAAAAAGTGTAAACTTGGATAAGGCTTTAAGTTTGGATTCAGTGGAGGAGAAGTGGAAGAGGTTTAAAGCTGTGTTATATACACTAAAGCAACATTTGTTTGTTTTTTTTTAATTTAGAAGCAGTAAGAATAAAAAAAAGCCAAAGTGGATAAATAAGGAGCTAAAAGAGAATAGTTACAGTATATAAGATATGCAAGATAACCAACTCCAGCTCTAGCCATAAGCCTTCTGAGGGCAATGGTTAAATAGGAAAGCTGGAGCGTTAAAAGGTGAATAGAGAGAAATATTGTGGAAAAGTATTTAAATAGTTAAAGCACAGTCAAGGAAGAGGCAGAGTGCATTAGAAATGGTACGGACAAACTAAAATATACTGACGGTGAAATAGTAAATGCTTTAAATTTGCCTCAATAACTTCTCAGCAGTTACAAGGACTACATTTCAAGGATGCATTGAGGGATTTAAAAATCGTAGAGAGAGAAAAGTGCTTGTGAGATTAAAAATGCTGAAATCAAACAAGTCACCAGGACCAGACAGCAATTATCCTTGAGCACTTAAGGAGGTTAAGTGAGTGTGTACATAAACGCTTGACACATATTTTCAAAAATCAATGTACACTTGGGAAATTCTTAAAGACTGGAAGGTGGCAGATATTATCACATTATACGAAAAAGTTATTGGGTTGATCCAAGTAACTATAGGCCAGTAACCTTTACATGTGTCATGAGTAAATTAATAAAAGCAATTACTAAGGACTGTGGTGGGCTGGCGCCCTGCCTGGGGTTTGTTTCCTGCCATGTGCCATGTGTTGGCTAGGATTGGCTCCAGTAGACCCCCGTGACCCTGTAGTTAGGATATAGCGGGTTGGATAATGGATGGCTGGAATTACTAAGGAAAAGAGGGGCGGCACGTTGGTGCAGTGGTAGCGCTGCTGCCTCGCAGTTAGGTGACCTGGGTTCGCTTCCCTGCGTGGAATCTGCATGTTCTCCGTGTCTGCGTGGGTTTCCTCCAGGTGCTCTGGTTTCCTCCCACAGTCCAAAGACATGCAGTTTAGGTGCATTGGCGATCCTAAATTGTCCCTAGTGTGTGTGCTTGGTGTGTGGGTGTGTGTGTGCGTGTGTGTGTGTGTGTGCCCTGCCTGGGGTTTGTTCCTGTGTTGGGTTATAGCGGGTTGGACAATGACTGACTAAGGAAAAGACTGAGTATCACATTGCAAGAGCAGGTTCACTGGTAAATAGTGAACGTGGGCTCAGATAGGAGAGGCCATGTTTCACTAACATGCTTGAATTCTATGTGGGAGCAACACCAACATACAGTATGACCAGATAGGTGCTTATGATATTATTGATCCTGATTTTTATTGACAGGCTAGCAATCAAACTAAAAGAAGTGGGAATTCAAGGTACAATGTGTATGTGTGCAAAATTAGCCTAAATACTTGGAGCAAAATATTATAATGAGCTGAACTTTTTCTGATTTAGGCGATGTTAATAGTGGTGTCCCTCTGGGATCAGTACTTGTTCCTTTGAATGGCACTCACATCTGTCATCATGAAGTGCTTTGAGAAACTGGCGTGGAGTCATATCATTGCCTACCTGCTAGCAGACCTAGACCATTTCAATTTGCTTACAAAGCAAAGAGATCCACGGAGGATGCTGTGGCCACAGCCATCATGCTGCCCTGACCCACCTGGAGCAGCCCGGGAGTTACGCCAGACTGCTCTTTGTAGACTTCAGCTCAGCGTTTAACACCATCCTCCCACAACAACTGGTGTCCAAACTGGCAGATCAGGGACTTCCATCACTTACCTGCAGGTGGATACTGGACTTCCTGTCTGGTCGCTCTCAGAGGGTCAGGCTGGGTCTCTACACATCCACTGCTCTCAGCCTCAACACCGGGATGCTGCAGGGCTGTATGCTCAGCCCGCTCCTCTACACCCTCTACACATATGACTGTTTCCCCACTCACCATAGCAACAAGATTATAAAGTTCGCGGATGACACGATGGTGGTCGGACTCATCTCGGGCAAGGAGGGTGAGCTGACATACAGGGACGAGGTGGAGCGGCTATCAGAGTGGAGCAGAGTCAATAACCTGCTCCTCAACACCACAAAAACGAAGGAGCTTGTTATTGACTTTAGAAAAAACAAAACTGACATCCAGGCACTCATCATTGGTGGGGCCTGTGTGGAGAGGGTACCGGTGTTCAGGTTTCTGGGCATTGAGCTGGAGGATGACCTGACCTGGACCACCAACACCAAGGAGCTGCTGAAGAAGGTGCAGCAGAGACTGTATTTTCTGAGAATCCTCAGAAAGAACCATCTCCCCAAAAATCTGCTCCTTGCCTTTTATCACTGTTCCAACGAGAGTGTGCTCACGTACAGACTGTGTGTGTGGTATGGCAGCTGTGCTTCCTCAGAAAGTAAAGCACTCCACAGGGTTGTCAGGACAGCGGAGAGAACAATTGGTTGTACCCTCCTCACTCTGGAACAAATCTACACCTCCCGATGCCGCAAAAAAGCAATAGACATTTCACAGAATTCATCACATCCCGGTCATTGCCTCTTCCAGCTTTTGCCATCGGGCAAGAGATACAGAGGAATGAAAACCAGGACAAACCGCCTTAAAAACAGCTTTTATCCAAAAGAAATCATGGCCCTGAACTCAGAATAAGACTGCTCCATATCATTTTCCCAATGTGCAATATAGACCTTAAGTCAACAAGTGCAATTTGTATATTTTGTAAAGTACTTTTATTACTATTCGGTTTGTTATTATTTTCTCTCTTCTTGTCTTTTTAACTCTTATGCCTCACACTGAGTCGACTGCACCTTCAATTTCATTGTTCCTTTGTAAAAGTGACAATGACAATAAAGATCTATCTATCTATCTATCTTGAATATACCAAAATATTCAGGGGGCATTCTAGCCAAATCATTACAGAGGGACTTGGACAGAATACAGACTTGAGAAGATGTGTGACAGATGAAATTTAGGTTTAATTTAAATTTAAATAAATGCAAAGTATCACATGTAGGAAGTAAGTATTTGATTCAGATACACAATGGGAGTTTCAAACCATCAAAAATATATCTTCTCTGAAGGACCATGGAACACAGAGAACTCAGCTTCTACATACAGACAGTGTGCAGAAGCGCTTAAGGAGGCTAATAAGATGTTAGGTTACATAGCATGATATGTAGAGTACAAGTCAAGGGAGGGTTTGATTGAGCTACATAGATATGAGGCTTCATCTGTAGTGCTGTGTGCAGTTTGGTGTCCATGCTGCAAAAAAGATGTAGCTCTGCTAGAGAAAGTCCAGAGAAGAGTGACTGAGGGGTGACTGAGCTATGAAGAGAAGTTGAAGGAGTTGAACCTTTTACGTTTAAACAAATGGATATCAAGTGGTGATGTGATTGAAGAGTTTAAAATTATGAATGATATTAGTAGAGTGGAGATGTTCTTTCAAAATTAACTCTTGCACAGTAACAGCGTGACACAAAAAATTTGCAAAGGGTGGATTTTGCAGAAATGTTTTTTTTACACAGAAAACCAAAAACACATTGAATAGATGATTGAACAGTCATTTGCTACTATAGGCACCTTCAAAACAGGAGTTAATATAATTTTAGAGAAATTAGGAGAATAGGGTTGGTGAGATTGTTGGGCTAAATTGTTATCAAGACTGGTTGGCTTTAATGTTCTAATATTTTCTGTCAGTGGCCTGTAGATTCCACATATTGTTCATTTTTGACTCTTCTGGGTCACTTCCTGCCCCTTGGAAACCTCTGGGCTGACTTGATTTTCTGTGAAAATATCCAGTTGTGGTATTTTTGAAATTCTAAACAAATGCAACCCACAATAAGAGATTTGTAAGAAAAAAAGCAGCACTAAATTTACTTTGTCATTTTGCACAGCTCTGCCATCTTTCTGAGCTGCCCCAGTGTTTCACTTCAACCTTGATAAATGCTGATAGTCTGCAGATATGCACTGTTAACCATTCAGTCTGGTGTCACTCACTGCTGACCCCACGTACAACTTGTTTAAGTCTGTATGGAGAAATTTGCGGTAAACATTTAGTTAGATTGCCAATTTCAACTGATATTGCTGACTTTCTTTTTCTGCTGAACCAAAGTTCACCCTTTTTAACATTGGAGATTTGTATAGCTGGAGTCAGTGTAGGGCACAGCAAAGAATGAAAACATACCAGGCAACATGTTCTTGATGCAGGCAAAAAACTAGTGAACTTGATTGAATGTCACTCAAAACCATATATACACAACTGTTGCCTCTCAACTCATCATTCCCCCTCCTCCCACACTGCAGTGCATGTAAAATATGTCCTTACAGTGGTGCAGCACCTCCAGCCACTACACTATACCCCCCACGCCCCCTAGAATTCACATGCACAGGCATCAATGACTGGGTTGAGTTGTGACCGGACCTGGAGAACTAACATCTGCATGCTCAGCAGGTACAGGTACGTATGTCAGAGGAAACAGGAGCTGGGTCACCAACAGGGTCTGTAAAAGAGCCAACAACAAATCAGTGTGTGCAGGTTTGAGGCGATAGATGCTATTTGCCACTGATGTCAAGCACGAATGTTTTTTCTCTGCATTCCAGGACTAGGAAAGGGCCATCATACGGTAATTTCAGTGGGCCCCAATGTGCCTCAAACTTTGCTGACTGCAGGTGGCATGGAAACCAGGAGTGAGGTGAGCCACGCTGGGTGGGGAGGCACCAGCTTGAAGTTGGATAATGTGTCCAGGAGTGGAGAGCAAGGCCAGGATGTGGACCTGGGGAAACAATTCTTAGGGATAATATCTCTGGGCACTCGGAGAGGCTGACCAAACACTAGTTCAGCGGATGAGACTTACAGATCCTCTTTCAAAGTTGTATATAGCCTCAACAGCACCCATGGCAGATGGTCAACCCAGCTATCATTGGTAAGAGAGGACTTGAGGTTTGACTTTAGTGACCAGTGAAATCTCTCACAAAGGTCATTA
Source organism: Erpetoichthys calabaricus (assembly GCF_900747795.2). Lineage (NCBI taxonomy): Eukaryota > Metazoa > Chordata > Cladistia > Polypteriformes > Polypteridae > Erpetoichthys > Erpetoichthys calabaricus. The sequence goes on along the minus strand of NC_041405.2, from coordinate 91,752,038 downwards.
GCTTTGGGGGTGGTGGGCAGTGGTATGGTGTAGGCCTATACTCATCCCAAGGTCTCGTGCCATTGCAGACCATAGCTATGAAGTGAACTGTGCACCTCTGTTAAAATTGATGTGGGAGGGTGTGTTAAACCATGCAACTCAAGTGTTGATAAAAGCTCTCGCTACTTCAGCTGCAGTCATGGACATCAAAGGAACAGCTTCAGGCCACCTCGGATTCTTGTTGACAACCGTGAGAAGGAGGAAAGGGGCCTACCAGGTCCACATGAACATATTCGAAATGGAAGCAGGCAATGGGAAAGGGGTCAGTTGGGCTTTAACATGGTGTTGTATTTTAGTCTTCTGGCATACTCCACAATATGCTGCCCAGTCCCGAAAGTCTTTTTAGAGGCCCCACTAAACAAATTTGCTCACAACCAAATGTTGGGATGCCCACTGCCATGGGTGTAAGAAGTTAAGTACAGTGTCAAAAATGTGCCATCTGCAGTTGCTGGGAACAATTGGGCAAGAGTAACCTGTCACACATGGGCTTTGTAGCATTGCCATCCAACTGCACCTCAGTCAACTGCAGGGTGGTTTCTGCCAAATGAAGAGCCTGGACCTCTGGGTCTGTAGCTTAATCAGCTGCCAACTGGGAGGAGTTAATTCCAACGTGTATGGTGGCAAGTGCAGGCCAGGTGAGACAGTCAGCCACCACATTGTCTTTACCCTCAACATGTTGGACATCTGTTGTGAACTCTGATATGTAGGCCAGGTGCCACTGCTGCCGGGCAGATCAGAGCTCAGTGACTTTGGAAATTGCAAGGACTAGTGGTTTGTAGTCGACTATACTTCCTTAGAAGGCTGGCATCCTTCAACATCTGCAATAAGATGCTGCAGATGTTCTACCAGACGGTTGTGGCGAGCGCCCTCTTCTACGCGGTGGTGTGCTGGGGAGGCAGCATAAAGAAGAGAGATGCCTCATGCCTGGACAAACTGGTGAGGAAGGCAGGCTCTATTGTAGGCATGGAGCTGAACAGTTTGACATCTGTGGCAGAGTGACAGGCGCTGAGCAGGCTCCTGTCAATCATGGAGAATCCACTGCATCCACTAAACAGTGTCATCTCCAGACAGAGGAGCAGCTCCAGCGACAAACTGCTGTCACTGTCCTGCTCCACTGACAGACTGAGGAGATCATTCCTCCCCCACACTATGTGACTCTTCAGTTCCACCCGGGGGGAGTAAACATTAACATTATACAAAGATATTGACTGTCTGTATACCTGCATTGTTATCACTCTTTAATTTAATATTTTCTTTATCAGTATGCTGCTAGTGGAGTATGTGAATTTCCCCTTGGGATTAATAAAGTATCTATCTATCTATCTATCTAAGCAGTAAATGGCCGGCCTTCGAGCAAAAAGCAAAAATGTTGAACAACCAGATACAAACTCAGTAGTTCCCAGTCAAAGCTGCTGTAGTTGTGTTCATTGGGTCATAAATGTCTGCTGAAAAATGTCAGGGGCTGCCAAGCATCATCAGCCTACTGTTCAAACACCACCCCAAATGCATGGTCCAAAGTGTCAATTGTAAGAGCAAGTGGAGCATCAGGAAGCAGGTGCACAAGTATGGCTACTTTAGTTAAAGAGCACGTGGTGTTTGTGAATGCCTCATCCAGTTCTTTGGCCCACATGACAGGGGGCTTTGCAGACAAGCACTATAGTGCCTCATATAAAGTTTGCATAGTGAGGGCTGCCCGAGTAATGAAGCAATGGTAGAAATTGACCATGCCCAACAATGCCTGGAAGGCATGTATGGTGCTGAATTGTGGAAAATCTGTGATAGCGGAGACTTTGTAATGTAAAGGAATCACACCCTCCTTCAAAATGCGATAGCCCAGGAAGTCTATGACAGGTACTCAAAACAGACATTTAACAGGATTGATAATCAGCCCATACAGGCTAAAGAGCTCAAACAAGGTTTTCAGCCTCGGAGAAGCTTGCAAACAAGATGTTGTCTAGGTAGATAAAAAGGAATTCAAAATCACTAAGGACAGAGTCCATCCACTTCTGGAATGTTTGTGTGGTGTTTCTAAGGCTGAATGGTGTACACAAGAATTCAAACAGTCCGAAGGGGGTGATGACTGCTGTTTTGGTGATGTCTGCCAGGTGATGAAGATAGTTGGTGGTAGCCTCGATGAGGTCCACCTTCAAAAAAATTATTTTCCCAGAGAACCATGTCGATAAATCCTGTATGTGGGGAATCTGTTAGCAGCCCAGAACAGTCCAATCGTTCAATAATCCCCACATAGCTGGAAACAACCACCTGCTTTGGGCACCATATAGAGGGGTGACACCCACATTCTGTCTGAACAGTGCACCAGTTTCATGTCGGCAAACTCAGCCTTCGCAATAGCCAGCTTGACAGAGCCCAACTGACGAGTGCAGGCATGGACTGATGGGCCAGTAGTAGAAATGTAGTGTTCAACACCTTGCTTAGTTTCCACTGTTGAAAAAATGGGTTTGTATAGCTGGGAGACATTCTTTGAGAAGGTGGGTGAAATCGCAAGCTGCAACCATCATTTTCTACAGGGTAGAGGCAGTGACATTTCTGAGTGTGCTGGGAAGAGTGGCAAACTCCTTTAACATCTTAACATCAACCAGCAACCATTTTGTACACAGGAAGTCCATGTCTAGCAACAGATGAGTCACCTTGGCCAAGACAAATGTCCAACTGAAATGCCTACCACTGAAAGATAAGGTGGCATGCCACATTCCATAGGTGGGGATTTTATTGTCATTAGCAGCCTCCAGAACAAGCCTTTCTCTCCCTGAAGCCACATCAATAGATGATGCAGATGGCATGCTCACTTGTGTGCCAATATCACACAGAAAACGGTAGCCAGACTGGGTATCTGCTATGTAGAGCAGTTGGGTCAAATGAGATAGTGTTTACAGACGTGGGATGGCTATACTTACAAGGTGGACAGTGTTTGTTCGCTTTCTCACCAAATCATGCATGGTAAAACACAGGCCAGTTGTTGGGATCAAAGCAGGAGGAGGATGAAGAGTAGCACAAGCCTCAGACTTGCTAACAGAAGTGATTAGGTTTGTAGGAGACAGAACGTTTTGTGAAGCAGAGTGCTCGTTGCCAGCCATTTTTGCCAAATCTCGGTAGTCAACAATGGACACATTGGCCAAGGCAGTGTGCACTTGTTCCGGCAGCTATTGCCAGAACAGTTCTCTAAATATGAAACAGGACTAATGGCTACCTAAAAAAGCCCACATGAGGTCCATCAACGCGTAGGGTTTTGCGAGTCCAAGATCTGGCAAGGATAGTAGTCGCTGCGCACCACTCTGACTCCATGATGCCATACGTTTCTATACGGTATACCTGTAAGGTTATGTACTTGTTCAAGTTTGGGGGATTTTTTCAAGTAGACTCACTACCCTGGATGATGTGGATCTGTTGAGAGCTGCAACAACGCAATAGTATCTTCTGCTATCTGCTGTAATGTCCCACAACGCGAACTGTGCCTCTGCCTGGGAAAACCATGCCACTGCTTGTTTTTCTCAAAACTCAGGCACTATTAAACTTTCAAACCTGCTTAATCTAATTGAGACTCAATGGAAGCCAGAACCAGTTCCAGAAGTATTGCTAACTAGGCAGGAATAACCCCTGAAAAGAATGGCAGCCAACTCAAGGTGAGAGTTACCACTAACCTTACCTTGACTCGAACCAAAACCAATTTAGACACGGAAGACATGTGCAGACTCCCCACACATAAAGGCCATGAACAAGATTTGAACCCAAGATGCTGGATCTTTCAGGGAGCAGCACTACAGAACTGCATCCTCTGTGCTGTTCTCCTTTATAATTTTTATATATTTTTCTTTGTTCAGGCTTCCTTCTCCTGAGCCTTAACCCTTGAAAAGCAACAAATAACACCACAATAATTTCCTCCTTATCTTCAATTTGGGTCAGTATGCTCATATTTATTGCTAACATTAGTTCTATATAAAGTCAAGAAAGATGTCCTTTTTAGTCCATGCTGTTATGGAAAAGCCCAATTTATCTGATGACTCCTGGTGTTAGTCATATAACAACTTCTACATAAGCAGTGCTCCTTCCTTCAGCTGTAATTCTCTTTGTAAATTATCAGTCAATACAATTTTTTCAATAGTTCAAAATGTAATATATCTGCTACTTACTGTATATAACACTACATATCACTGTATATCTTTTAATGTTGTCATGGAATCTGGAGGTAATGTTTGAAAAAGAATTGCTTTTTCTCATCTGCAAGGAGTACAAAAGAAGACTAATAAAAAATTTTCACCAGCCAAAAATTTGTGGTAACGATGGACATCTAAAAAAATTTTTTCTCTAGAAATCCTGTGTGAAACACTATTAAAATGCAAAAGAATGACGATATCTTTGTTATATTTAAGGCCACAGTAAGGATTAGAATTTTGATAGAAAAATACAAATGATGATAAACCCTAGTAACAAATATAAAAACAGTATGGGTCTCAAAAGAGGCCACAGTAAGCAGCAACAGAAGCCCTTATGTGAAAAGGTGATCCTCCTCTTAAGATGTTATTGTCACCACTATAATAACAGTCTTTTGTGATCCTCCTCTTAAGATGTTATTGTGACCGCTATTACAACAATCTTTTGAAAGTCGTTGTTACATACTAACATGCACTTGTTTTCATGATTGTAGTCCACATTAAGCACAGATTCTCCAAAACAATGGGTCTTCAATTAAATTGTAAGCCTTCTGATCCTGGAAGAGGATTTCCAGTCTTTGCACATTGATACAGTCTCTCATTATCTGATGGTTAGGCTAAAGCTTCTCTTTTGTGGTAGTATCAATTTTAAGCTACCCACGGGGAAATTTGCTTCATCCGTCTGTTTAAATGTTGCTCTCTAGGTACCAGAGGCTGATGTAAAGAGGCCGTGATTGACTTCCTGGTGAAGCAAATTCATATCAGAAGCTTAGCTGCCTAAGGTTACAATGAAGTTTATTAAAGTTTTGCCATCTGTGTGGTTTGGATATAAATCCAAGATTTTTTTTCTTTTTAAAATTGGGTTGCTCTCAGCAATTGGTTAATGTTTTGATTCCAACAAAAATGCAGTTTGGGATCAGGTTAACATTTTTCCACAGACTAAAAAAAGGCTAACAAGGTAGGAGGCTGATAGTGTACTTCTATCTGAATTCCACCTCAAGGAGTAATTTAAACAAGCTCTGTGAAACTAATGTGACACTAACTCTCTTGGGGCTGAATATTAAAATATTCTGTTAATATTAGATATAAAACTAAAGGCCACGGGATACAGAATAAGACTGATCACAGCTAGTCAGACGATTTTTTAAATCTAGATTCTCTTTGCTAATAATATCCTGGATCTCACCACCAGAGTTAAAAATCCTTCTGGGCATTCATCTGAGGACAAGCAATATGGTGCACCTTAACCCTGGGAGGGCATGAGTACCACAGGTCTCGGCGTCTTTCAAGCTGAATCGGTGGTAGAGTCATGGAAATGACTGTGGTGCTCCCATTCCCATTCAGACAGCACATCTTGTGCTCCTTCACACAGCAAGCATGCACAAGAACTTCTAGACCAGCAGCCTCAGGCTACAACCACTCTGTTTTTAACCCAGTCTTTCTGTTCAACACCACCATGCTGCCATCACAAAATTCATGGAAATTTACAGTAAAGTATATTAATTCAAACAAAATTATAATTAAAAGTTATGTATTCCTTTAATAAAAGTGCCAATGAGTGAAAAAATCTACTTGTTAAAGTCAGACACAAGTAACTTCTAAATAATTAACTGTCAGGACATTATTTAAGAACACAGCTAAACTAGATCTAAAAAAATAAAAATGGTAGTATTTGTTAACGAAATTACCAGGGAAGGATTTCATTTCAGCAACATGTATTAATTTTCAGGGGTCAGGCAAGCTGGAAAGGATGCCAGTCTATTGCATGGTACCCTGACAACATTATACTTATTCATAAGACCTATTTGTTGATATGTTATGACAAATGTGTACTGAGATCTTTTGGGTAAGGACAAAAGAAGCTTCTAGGTAAGGTCGATATTTAAGGCAAGGAAAGTCAGTTAATTATATGACATGCAAATCATTCTGATTTAGAAAATGGGGAAAGCATCAAAATGGCACACATTAATAATAATAATAATTCTTTACATTTATATAGCGCTTTTCTCACTACTCAAAGCGCTTTAAGTGGAGTTGTAAGGCAGCAATGATGACAACTGTCCCACTGTGTGGTTGTAATGAAAAATAAAAACAATAAGGACTAAATTACAAATGCCTGATGGTGCTTTACTAAACAGGGTTTTGTATTTTAGCCTTCATCCCCACACACACCTAATTGTCTCCTATCCTTCACCAAATATCTTGTTCTATCAGACCTACACTTTCATCCAGGCTAACATCCCATGTCCACTGTGGCCACTAGGGATTGTATGTATTAATGCCCCCAATCCCAGAACACAACTGCCAACACGCAGTCCTGGGGTACAAATAAAGTTACTTTATTTATATCAATACCTCAACTGACTTCTTTTAATCAGCACAGCACAATTCAATCCAATCCTTCCTTCCTTCTTCATTCTCTGCTTACACTCTTCCCAAGAAATTCTTGTACAAAGCCCTTGATTCTGGACTCATGAGTACTTCTGACACCAGAGTATTGCATGACGGAAGCACTTCCAGGTCAGACAGAAGCCCTCCAAAGCAGGGATAGCCCTCGTTTGCAGCTCCCCCAGGTAGCCCCCAAGTACCCATCAGAACTACAGCTTCCATTATGCCCTGTGAGTGTACAAATAGGCGTTCCACCAGAGGGATGATGCAATCTTGTGTGAAGGCAAAATACATGGTCCAGAGCGGCAGTCTCCTGATGTTCTTCTGTCATTATGGCATTTCTCAAGGACCCAAAGATCAAACAAATCAGGTTGCTCGTCTATCCACGTGCATCCCTAAAGGCATCCCAACCATGTAAGGGACCATCAATTCCAGCCAAAAATGTTGACCAATCTGTCTCATCTGTGACACTGTGTTTGAGAAATTATCTTAAAAGAACAGCTGAACTTACTATTGCAATGTTTTCAAGATGGATGCCCTTCATTACAAGAAGCCTAAGGGAAACCAATCATGTGCACGGCTCAGTTCATTATGACTAGACTGTTGAAATATGGAAGAACTGTTCCTTATCAAGGGTAGGATCATTTGAATAACACAGTTAAGAAATACATTAGTTTGCACCAATCAACATAAAGCTAAATGATATATGCCATAACACACCTTATAGCTTTGTATATTTAAAAGGCCCAAAATAGTTAGATAGATTGAAAGTCTTTGGTAAACATCCTTTGATTTATTAGGAACTTCTTAATTGTACTGTTACAGCTACAAAGTTAAAATGTCAGATTATCTCATCTCCATACTGATGGAGTTCTAGAAATGAAAATGTACTGATTCAGCACGAGACAATAGAGCTTTTAAATGGACAGAACAGAAAATGAGACGTAGTAAAAAGAAACAAAAAAAACAAAACAAAAAAAACAAGCAAGGGTCATAACCAGATAGGACAAACACAAGTTAAAAATGCAAATCAAAAATTAAAGTCTACAAAACCAGAAAAATATTTGCACATAACATGGAACAGAGAGATCAAAATAAAGCAAAGCACACCAACACAGGATATAACCCAATATAAGATGGTTCAGAATAGAATATAATGTGATGACCTTTATGCTGGCACTCTGGGTGACATTACACGTCATGTTCTTCTGAGAGATTCTGGGACAGATCACTATTAGACTGGTCGATACGATTATTAAAAAAAGCCAATGCTCAACTCATGAACAAAACGTTGTCACAATAAGACGTTATTTAAAATTCAACTTTTAAAACCTTGCATACAACTAGAAATAGAAATGAAAATCATATTCCTTGAGGTCTGAAATCCCCTATTATATATGCAACTTGTACTCCAATCTCATAGGGAGGGCAAATAAATGAAAGAAAATAGCTCATTATAACATTACTAGTCATTAAGCCCGTTACAATAACGGGCGCTAGAACAGTAGTGCATAAACATTAATAGGAACAGTCTATATTAAATGGCAAGGGACTTTGACCTCATTCTTTTTGTTGGTCATATTTTTCTTTCGTTCAGCCTTTCTTTTGTTGATGTTTACTTGCTGAGCTGACCGTTCTTCGTGGGCTGCCGCCATGTATTGTGTGTCTTTAATTTTTTGTGACAGTAATACTGTCTTGTACGTCCGTAATATACCTTTAATTTTCTCAGGCGGTAATACAGACGTGCGCGTCAGTAATATGCCTTTAATTTTCTCTGACAGTAATACTGGCTTGTATGTGGCTGTAATATGCGTCACTGTATTGTGTACCTTTATTTTCCTCTTGCAGTAATACTGGTTTGTATTTCCGTAAAATGCCTGTAACTTTCTCTGACAGTAATGTCACGCATCGCACCGTGCCCCGCGCATGCGCACTTCACCTGAAGACACACATACACACACACGGACACCTGGACACACACAGGGATTTTATTAAAGAGGATAGGTACAGAATGTCTTAGTTGCAAATGACAGGCAAAGTCAAAAACACTCACAAATTCAGACAGAGTCTTCTGTTGGCCTTTTGAAACATTGCTCCACTGATCTATAAGCATACCGAAGGCCTGCTGACCTGTAATGGCTCCTCACTGAGCAGATAAGGTCTGAACCTTCAACCTCCCTACCTGAAACCATAGCATATCACTTAACACTCAGTTAGTCTAAACTAAGCTATTTTTTAAAAATGTACCATTCTCAACAATTTTATAAATGGAAGAAGATAAAAAAAAAAAAAACAAAGGAAGTTTTGCAATGTGAAAGTTACTTGCATATACATTAGGGTCATAGATCATAGATTCATATTTGTCCTTCAGTAACATTCCAGTTGTCATGCTTTAGGAGTCTAAAAGCACATAAATTGCAATATGTTCCAAAAGCACTTTCAAAACATGTCCACTAGAGGGGGCTATAACCATCAAACCCTGGATAGTAGAAGGACAAGCACTGAATCTTTAAAAAAAAATAAGACATTTATTTTTAACAAAAATGTGCTAAACAAAACTGTGAAACTCCAAAGAGCACACAGGGCATACAATTCCTATTGAAGGCAACTCCATAAGCAACAAAGTACCCAATACACAATCCAATAGCAAAGGTTAAAATGCAAAAATCAAAAAATCTGATGATATCAAAAATTACAACTACAGAAAAATAACACAAGGAGTCCCCACTCTTAAGTGCATTTGAAATGAATGGCCAGGAACTATGGGAGACCCTCTGGACTTAAATGGCAGAGGGCAGTTCTTGTTGTTGATTGGCAGTGAACATAACCAAGACATAGTATAAAAATATGTTATGATATAACATCAACATAAAACAATGACCCAAAAGTGAACAAAAACATAAAAGAAGAACATTAACCCCAGCAAGACAGATTGGCTGAAGAATAACACCAATCTAATTATAACCATGAGTTTATGTACTATTAAAACCGTCCAAAGTCAGAGAATGATAATGAGGTCCAAATACTTTTAGCCAGCACCTTTGTGTGACTTGCCGGTTAGGGCAATTATGCAATTTAATTTAATTCAGTTTTGTATTGGACTCTTCACTGAGTAAAGGCTCAGAGTACTATCTAATATGTAATACTAAATCAAAAAACATTTAATATTTGTGTACATAAATATACAAATTACATTAATGCACAGTAAAACAGCCATTTTAATAATTAACATAAACAAATTGTGAGAACATTAATCCATTACCATTATAATTGAGATATGGCCAGTTTACAATGAACAAGAAAATAAAATCCGCAGTCAACAGCATTTAGGAAAAAATAAAACACGGATTTTTTATAACAAGCAAAAACCACAGCGATAATTTGCTAAGAGCCTGAATTATTCCAGGTTTACATTGATCATTTTTATAAATCCAATAATTGAAGTCCTTTGAGTATGTGAAAAGTGCTAAATAATTCAAATATTATTATATTCTGGGTTGTAGAGAACATGATGCTTCATCCTGCCTACATCAGGCACAAGACCAAAGCCACTAGTCACACTCAAATGGACTCACACACACTGCTATCTAACTTAACATGCCTGTTTTAGAGAACTGGAGTGCCCTCAAGGAGAAAATAAAAATGTTGTGTTTATTCCTCTACACCTGTATTTAAGGAAGGAGATAGGAACAAGTTTGAGGCCAGGAGACCTAAAAAGCCCCAAACCCTTGACACAACTTCCCAGACACAACTCCAGGTGCAAATAAATGGTTTTATTTTCACAAATGCCTTATACAGGTTTCTTCTTTCTAACAATCTACGACTCCAACAACACAGCTCCTTCCTGCTTCACTCTTTGCCCACCTCCTCTCCCAACTCTGACTCCCTGAGGTAGGTGGAGCAGCTGTTTTTCAGCATGGAGTTCTTCTTGTGCAATAAGACTGCCACCTGGAAGTACTTCTGGGTCAGGTGTAACCTCTCTCTGCCAGGATAGCCTGCTCCCAGCAGTCTGCTCTAGTGGCACCAAAGAACCGTAACAGGGCTGCCCACCAGAACTCCAACTCCCATGCAGCCCTATGGGGGTCTAAACTGGAGCCATACCAGAGGGACTCTGACACTGAGTGTATTTGAGGAACATAAAGCTCTGGGTGGCAGTCTAGCCTCGTCCTTCCACTACAATCACCTCCCAATAGAGAAAAGTATCACTAACAAGCTCGGCCAGAACACCTGTCTATTCACATCCTTCCATTATTCAGGAGTCCCGAGGGGAGAAAGGAATCATTCATCCCAACTTGGATGCCTTACAACCCCCAGTGATACATTTTTTCTGTAATAAGCAACAACAGGAACATTCCTCACCAAGTGTCAAACAAAAATTGATGGAAACACAAGTTGACGCCATCAAAGCACAAGTCAAAATAATGTGGTGTATACTACAACTCCAGGAACCATCCAGCATATTCACAAAATAAAATTAAGTTCTTCTTACATGTTGAATATATTGATACCATTACATATTTGTATATAAAAAATGCATTGTCTGCTGTTCTCCCACCAGTTGCGTTGGTATAGTACAGTCCAATTCTGCCTTTTACAAACAGTACATTTAATTATTAATATGACAGAAGTTTGAACTCAGCATGATTACTTTAGGGATTTGATGAAAATATATTGCAAACACCTTACAAAATTTCCTTAGAGATAGGTAACAAGGGCATTGAAATGTGAGACCCCAGGGCAATGCGATATTAGCACTGACCATTGTGCTGCCCATCATAATTATTACTGTAGCAAAATAAATGTATTACTTGATATTGGAGCTGAAATATTTGATATGTATCATGTCTTACTTTTAACCACACAATTTCCTATGATTCCTTACACTCTTGCATGGGAACAGCAGATGCATATTCTGCCTGTTCAGTATGAAATGCAAGCATATTCAGGGCAGAAAAATAATTCATTTTTTTGTCAAATTTGGCTTCCTGGGCTATTCTTTTGCCCAAGAGGTTACTGTATTGCATTTGTTCATGTCATGTTTTGACCTTTTTCTATATATCTTTATTTTGCTCACACTGAACTGAATTCGGGGAAGGAACGAGCAGCAGCTCTCTGGCAGGGAAGTTGGGTGACCACTATTGTGAAGGGGGAGTGCGAGACAGCCATGGTTTTGCTTTATTAGTGAAGAACAGGAAAAATGAGCAGCAATACCAGCTGCTTGTTTCATGAACTCTCCCTGTTCTATCAAATAAAACCTTTGGAATTTTGTTATAAAGAGTGGATTGGCTTCATTACTATCACTTGGAGGTCACTCAAATATTTAAGGGATGCCCTGAGTTTTCAGAATGACAGCCATTTACAAGTGTCTTCAAGTTGATCTTCAGTCACATTCTGCAATTACACACCAAAGGAGGAACTTCTGAAATTAATATTGGCATTCATAAGACAGCTGCTGAGGAAACAGCAGTGTTGTGAAATATGGGCCTTTGGACAGCCTCCTGAGCTGGGCCTAAAGCCCATCTGTTCATCTCAAATATAAGAATGCATTTACTGTTAACAAGGAAGTGACAGGGAACATAAAACCTGCTCTGAGTGTGAGCCAAGCTCCTTAATACAATATATCATCAGAGTCCAGTAGGCTACATTGAAAAGCTGTGAGAAGAGGCATCTCTTAACAAGTTTACTCCATCTTGTGGATCACTGGGCACTGAGTTTAGCTTTTAAACACTTTGAGGAAAGTGAGGGGAAGTTATAAAACACTTGACATGTGTTTAGGTTCCAAGTCACTACTGTAAAGCTTTACCCTGCATCAACAGAGAGGACATTTGCATGTGGGCATTGCTCTTGCTCTCACAACACTGTTCTACAGGTTGGCTAAAACTGTTTCTTCCAGGCACATTCCTGCCTCTCCAGGCATCTCTGGATGTTAAAGGCAGTTCTCTGTTTTTTGCCATCTCTTAATGTTTTCCTCTGTCTTTACTTCCACCAGATCTCCTGATTTGCTAGCACATTCTTATATTCTCTGCATATTCTAATGATCTGGAATATTTCTGTTACCACTGCCCTGTTGGCAAGTCTACAACAGAAACCCTAAATGATACCAGATCAGGAGCAAATTATGAAATGTTCTACCTAGAATTCAGAGATCGGGCGAATCAATAAATGCTAGGATGCAGAGAGAGGGACAGAGAGGCCATGGAGGTTGACAAGCCGTCCTTAACAGCAGGTGGTGGTGTGTAGTACCAATCCAGCTAAAGGAGATCTATAATATGGCAAGTTTAGGAAGGACTGACAATTAATCTCTCTTTCAACCACCCAACCAACAGGGAGATGTACACATCATTGACACAGAGGACCATAACTACTTTGCTTAGTTATGGAAATGGGAGTTGTGAAGGACAGCCGGGTTCCATGCCCGGCAGGGACGCCCCTGCTGCATCTGTTCCGGGGGAGCTATTGTTGGCATGGAGCTAGACAGTTTGACACCTGTGGCAGAGCGACGGGCGCTCAGCAGGCTCCTATCAATTATAGAAAATCCACTGCATCCACTAAACGGTGTCATCTCTAGACAGAGAAGCAGCTTCAGCGACAGACTGCTGTCACTCTCCTGCTCCACTGACAGGCTGAGAAAATCGTTCCTCCCCCAAACTATGCGATTCTTCAATTCCACCCGGGGGGGGGGGGTAAACGGTAACATTATATAAAGTTATTGTCTGTTTTTTTACCTGCATTATTATCAATCTTTAATTTAATATTGTTTTTTTTGTATCAGTAAGGTGCTGCTGGAGTATCTGAATTTCCCCTTGGGATTAATAAAGTATCTATCTATCTATCTATCTATCTATCTATCTATCTATCTATCTATCTATCTATCATACTGTAATTTGTAAGAACAACCACCAAATTTAAGGGGTAAGGAAAAAAAGACATTCAAATCCAATTTATTCTGCCAAAGCATTTAATTATATTCTAGTCTCTTGTAAGATCTTCCTTACAATTGCTCAAAGCTGAGACAATTTCTTATGTACATCACAATCTTCTATATTATGGCTACCTTGGTGTCATCGGTCACAAGATATATTCAAAACATAGCATCAAAGTGATTAAAAATTCATTTGGCTTGCCACAATGACCATAGTATCTACCATTTGAATAATGGTCTCAAAAACATGGCAAAAAAGTTGAAGGTTTACTAAATATTCCAATAAGAATGCCAGAACCTTCAAATGTGTACACAGATATTGCCTTCCCCCAGGCAGCCAGCCCTGAACTACCTCCTGCAGACTTTGACCTACACCGGCCCAAAATCGGAGAACCAGATTTAAAAGTTCAAAATGCAATAAAAGTCCCAAGGTATACCTCTATAAGGGAGATGGTAACTGTAAACCTCTGGCTTGTTGAGACAACCCAAACAAAAGTATCTTTATAAATTAAGAATTTATTCACAAAAATCGTTTGTCTAAAAACCATTTGCAAAAAAGGTTGCCTAAAGGCAATTCAGATAAAACATGGTCCAGAAATAGAAGCAAAATCCACAAAGAAAAAGGAATAGCAAAAGAAAAGCAAATTGCAAATAAGATTCAAAGACAATCTAAGGGAAGCTGTTTCATTCACAAGAGTATGAAGGTGGCTGGTAATATATATGGGTATGTATGTATTACCTCCCAGGTAATGCTTGTGGTTGGTTGGCCATTTGGCAAACATCCACCACGCCCACTCAGTTGCAAGAAGCAGATCATAGATATTAATAAATTAACTGTACAAAAACTACATTAAAAAAGAGACATCTATTAAAAACAGTAATAAAGCAAACAAACACATACAAGACATGGGATAAACCTTGGCTGAAACATAATCACACAAAATGTCACCATCCAGAGAAAATCTAACAAAGTGGCATCACAATAGCACCACCAGAAAAATGGTATAAACTATTAACAATTAAAATAAAAATTAGTAAATCACCCAAGCAAAAAGCAAAGCATAATTAGGTATACCTGACAGAACTGCTCTTCTAAGGTAGGAGCTCCAGAGTTAGAAACCTCTGTTGAAGTTCGGAAGTCATGAATCATGTTCATCTCTCACTGGAGTCCAAGAGCACTTAACTCTAGCAGTGCACTAAATACTTGGACCTAAAACAAACATGGCGAGAATTAATTTTTTGCACCTCATACTTTAGCTTCCTACTCACCATAACCAAACCTGATGAAGGAATATTGACTGGATCAGAGTATAGTCTCATCTTGACAAGTTTTAAATGAGACACATGAAAGGACAACATATTCTAAAATGTGCTCAAATAGCAGCTTTGCTGATGTCTGCACTGCTTGTGCAGTGTTAAGAGATATCGGAATCGCAGGATGGGATGAAAGTGTCTAAATCCAAGCAACGGCTGTAATTGGGAAGACTATAATTAAATAGACTAAAGAAATACTGTAGGAAAGCCAAAGAAGTACAACTAACCAAATCCATAACACTAGGTGTAAGTTGCAGTCAGAGTGTTTTGTCATGGCATGACCCTATTTCCCCTCTTTATAATTTTTAGACCTTAACAGAATGCTTCAAATCCCAAACACTTATCACATTCTTAACACACTGTCAGGTACTTGACAGAGCAAAACGATAGGCAGGAGAAATGTTACACATATTTATTCATGTATTATAGATCAAATAGTGTCACAAAACAAAAGCAAAATAAAGTGTATCGATAAGCACCAATACGGCCTGGTGCTGCTAGATGTTAAGTCTTTTCCAGGCGGCCCATTTCTTGTGCTGCTTGAAGTGTCAGTGATCGGTCAAAGCATTCTTGACAGGAATTCACTCTAATCAGAATTCAACTAACCTCTTTTCTCTCTAATTAATCAACTCTTGTACTGAACTTATAAAGATAATCTATGTATGATGAGGTCATCCTGTCTCCAAGACATCTTTGACATTTTGAAGTATCTGGTCCCCAAAATGTTCTTTCAGAGCTCATATGCTTCTGCCATTAGAGTCAGAAGGTTATATTGCAGTGTGCTTATGCAAACAGGGACAGGGGTTGTAATCAGAGGCGTAGCGACAGGACAAGCAAACCAGGAATTGCCTCAGGACCCAAAACGGGAGGGCCCCCGAAATGTGTCAGTTTACATAGGTATTCATTGAATTGACAAATCTGTGGGAGCCCCCCTTGAAGCATAGCATTGGCACACTAAAACATAATTGAAAACCCCTCTAAGAGGGGTCCCAATCTCAGTTGAGAGTGTTGGTGATGAACGGTAATTTTTTAGTAACATTAAAGGTAAGCAGTGTCCTTTTCATAAATCATGAAGAGAGTGTACATGACTGGAAGCAAAAATTAGACCGACCCACTTAATTTAGACAATTCAAACATTTCTCATTCCATTTCATTCAGTCTCTCCAGGCCTCAGCATAGTCAGTGAGCAGCCAAATTCAGCACCACCAACTCAGCCACAGGGTGAGTGGGAAACAGTGAAATGGAGGTCTAAGAAATCAATATTTAGTCCTTCAGCAGTCACTGTTGCCTCTGGTAAGAGAAGTTTTTCAATTTTAAAGCTTAATTAATTAATTCTTACTTAAGATCTATCATGTGCCAGGAGAGGCTTTAAGCCTGCGCTCTAATTTCAATGACAATGTTCGACGGTCTTTGGACTCGTAGGACACAATGGCTGTATTGACGGTAGCCAAAGCCTACACTTTGGAAGTTACAGAAATACCTTTATGAGTAATTATTTTAAATTTCTGTTTTGTTCTCTTTTACTTTAACTTTTAAATATTACAATGTGGAATTTATGTTTATGTTTTATTACCTTGTGTACCTTACTTTTAGTTGGAATGTTTTACTTTTAAACTAATTTATATCTTTTAAATTTACTTTATCCTATTATTATTGCTTTTCTGTTTACTAAATAACTGATGTATTTATTGTTGTATTTTATTTATGTAATCATTTTTCCCACAAAATTAAAATAAAAGATTTGTATTTATTAAATTCTTCCTATTGAACTTATTAATTTAGACTTTGCACAAAAATAATGGTAATACGTTGCACCACGTCGAGACTTGGGGGAGAGTTTGAGGGCCCATGTAGTTTTCTGCCTCGGGACCCCAGAGTCCCTTGAATCACCTCTAGTTTTCAGAAGTGTTCTTGTGTCTGCTTCCAAAGTTCACTTAGTTCACGTTTTGCATTACAGACATTAGCAGACACAGTACAACAGAACTACAGTAATTGCACTTTTGAATTAAACTAATTACATTCAAGTAATTCTTAAGCAAAGTAAACAATTACTAGACAAACATAACAGGGTATTTCATCATCAAAAAGGTCCACTTTTGTAAACATTGTTAGAAAAGTTCTGTTTATTTTTCTAACAAAGAGCAATGATAAAATTAATAACCAGAGAAATCAATTTGAGCGCAGTAAATTGCTCTGATTATGTCAGGAGAACTGGACATTGCTGCGAATTGCCCTTTAATGTTGACAAAACATCTTTTGTTTTGCTGTGCACCCACAACATACGAAAACTGGATGTAGTGCCTCACTAGTCGGTTAAAGAGCTCTGCAACTTTCACAGCACCTCTGAATCTCTGATTTCTGATCTTATCAAGCTTTGTTACTCCACACATGCATCTCAACATCTTTATTTCTGTAATATCCAGTTTCTGTTAATGCAGCTTTTTACCTACCCAGCTTTCTGATCCATACAACAATGCTGGTCTGACCACTGCTTTGTACACTTCAATCTCACATTGATTCTTCGGTCACATTACACTCCCAATTCCCTTTCCAGTTTTTCCAACCTGATTGTGTTCTGTGGTCAGTCCACTATATTATTTCTCTCACTCCCCCCTTTTGAACTTTCTTCTAGCTGTTTCTATTATAATTTATGACATTTCAGAAATGTATCTGTTTCTAGATAGGTTTCACATTCAGCTTCTTAAGGGGGTTTTTGGTGGGTTGATACTGGAGAAATAGTTCTCTCCATTATTTTCTTTCTTTAAAGTGTAGTTATTTAAGTCAATTTTTATTTTCATTTTGTCGAATGTTTACTGCCTCTCCTTTTTTTTCTGGTTGATGTCACCATTTTGTGGTGCCACTATCTGGACATGGCAATTCATTTCTAGGGACTGTCACAAACTCCACAAAGAGCCAGAGCAAGGTTTGGGACAGCCACCCGTATATTTGGTTTTCTGGCTGCAAATTGCAAATAAATGGTCGCACTGCTGTGCACAATACCGAGTCCAAAACAGAACTGAGGGAATAGGGAAAAGGTGGAGGCTTTTAAAGGGGGAGACAGGAAGTGAGATCAAAGGGGTTGGGTTCATGAAGGTCTTCAGCCATAGGTTCGAGCCCGGACGTGACATCACAGGGGCCGGAGCCGGCAAGGACTCCTTCCATAGGCTCGGTCCTGGAAGTGACGTCAAGAGAAGCAGGTGGAATCTCCCGTGAATGGTCTGCAGGAAAGGGAGAAAAAGAGTCAGTGCACTCTGCCACATCCCGGTATGACTTGGAACTGCCCTTACTCAAGCCCTTTAGCTGCCTCCCATGCGCACATGTGTGACAGGATATAGTTCCAGAAGGTACATTCACAGCAGTATAAAAACCATCAATTAATATTTGGCTTCATCTGAGATTGTATATAAGCATAAGAAGTCTCTGTGTGTGTGTTTGGTCTTGATTACTTTTACTACTCCTTTTAACTTTTAAATTTTGATTAGTGTTTGGACTTCACAACGGCTTACTATCCATCTTTCAGGCCATTTCATCTTCGCTTCTGTGCAGGTTTTTCTGGCAGCATATTGGCTTGGAAAGTGAAGGTACAGATTTTTATAAAATCAACCACAGATACACGTAATCAGAGATCAAACCAAAATCAAAATTGTAAATCAAACCTATTTTTTGTTCAGTTTAGACTGCTAATCAAAAAGCCAAAAGTCAGGAATGAGAGCAAAAGTTCATAAACCGGGAAGTCACTAATCAAATAATCTTTTAGAAATTACAAATGTAAGGTTCTATCTGCAAACTCGGATACTCTGGAAATGTTCAGGATGTGCTGTAAACTGCCACTCTGATGACATCAGAAGTGACACGTGTCTCAAGGAATGGCAATGATGAATGTAAAAGTACCAAAATGTTCAAAATCAAAACCAAAGAATGTTAAACTTTCTGAAAACTCTCTAAATTCAAAAATGAACATAAAATTCATAATTCCCGAGTCCCCAAACCCAATAATACCTAAGAGATTATAAAAATCCATGCATGACTTCCTACCTAAAATTTTACAAAGTTAGACTGGCCAACATTACGTGAGACCCCCACATTACTTCCTCTTTGTAGTTATGATGTATGTACGCCCTCTACTGCGTAGTTGAGATGCTGCCTCAGTGGACCCTTGTTGCCCACACTATCTCCTTGAATGATTAATCTCTCTGCCATATGGCTCCTTGTTAAATGCAAATACTCTTATAAGTGTTTTTCTAGGACTTTTTTCTCATTGGGCACCTGTTTCTCCTGAGCTACATACAAGAACTCAGAGAGACATTTTCTTTTGAGAACTCTAATCCTTTCAGTCAGAAGAACAAAATCATTTGTACTGTGATTCTAGAGAAACTAAAAGCTGCCATCTTTTAGACTTAGATTCTCCTCATATCTGACATGGCTTACTTCTCACTTTCCAAAGACGTGTTAGAGAGACAAGCACATTTAAATCATTCACTTGTACTCACATAACTGTGGGCATGGGAGTGAGAGGTTGCTGTGGTGGGCAAACAATCTGTTCCAGGTTCTGTTTCTCTCTTGCTCTTGATGCCACAAACATTGGCGTCAATTCTAAAACTGCATTTAATGGAATCAGCAAAACAATGATATGGAGGGATGAATGTTAATCACTGCAGGTAATGAAAACAGAGCATCACTTCCAATCTGCTGTAAATTAAGCTAATATTTTGCGAAGACTTAATTTATTGTAATATGTCAAACACTGAACAGTTGTACAGAAATCTAAGCATGGTCTAACTGTAAGGAAGGACAAAGGGCTGGCTGCATAGGGCCTTGTGCTGTGAGGACCCTCCTCTGACCAATGCCCCCAATCTGCAATCTGCATAAAAATAAATAAATAAATAAATCGACACACAAATCCGGTTTTTTTTACACAAGGTGAAATCTGGCTTGGTAGATAACAAAGGAATTATTCAGAACAGGAGAAACATCCATCCTTCACTGACTATGACATTTGTTATCTACAGTAGATAGATAGTGTCACACACGTGCGCATGGGACACAGCTATAGGGCTTGAATAAGGGCAATTCCGAGCCAGACCGGGATGTGGCAGAGTGCACTGACTCTTTTTCTAGCTTTTCTGTAGACCATTCACATGAAATTCCATCTGGCCCTGATGACATCAATTCTGGTTCCGACCCCTTCAACGTCACTTCCGGGTCTAAGCCTATGGATGAAGACCATTCCGGTTCTGGCCCCTTTGAAGTTACTTCCTGTACTGGCCTTTAAAAGCTGCCACCTTTCCCCTATCCCTTCAGTTCTGTTTTGGACTCCGATTTGTGCACATCAGTGCTATCACTTGCTTCAATTTTGCAGCCAGGAAACAATATACGGGTGGCTGGCCCAAACCTTGCTATGGCTCTTTGTCAAGTTTGTGACAATAGATAGATAGATAGATCTCTCCTTGTCCTTCCACTTAACGGTCCTCCTGGCTAGATATCGCTCCTGGGTCCAACCCAGCCAGGATGCCAGGGTATCCACTGTTGCATTGGCATCTTCTGCCTGTCTTCTGGATAAGACAGGATAATCTTGGTCCTGTTTCTTGTGGCAGCATAGGGCTGGCTTCCAGTCCAGTTAATAAAACCATGCTCTATCCCAGCCAGGATGCCTGCCCATATGTGTCATCCATCACAACAGATAGATAGATAGATAGATAGATAGATAGATAGATAGATAGATAGATAGATAGATAGATAGATAGATAGATAGATAGATAGATAGATAGATAGATAGATAGATAGATAGATAGATAGATAGATAGATAGATAGATGTTTTTGTAAAGGTTCATTGTAAAAAGCAGGAACAAAAAAGCAATGGACACCTGTGGTGATCTTGGCAAGAACCACTGAGACACCTGAAGGAACCAATTGTATAACAGTGAAAAAAGCAAATTATGCTATTCAGCTGTTATATTTTTTTTAATTCAGATATGCTGACCAACTTTGTGGTGTCCTTTGTCACCTGGTCAGTCTTCACCTAAGGCTTCAGAAAGTGCCACTGCTGTGGAAAACATCCTGCATTGTTCCTATTCCAAAGAAGGCAGGCACCTCTTCCCCTAATGACTACAGACCAGTGGCATATCTCATATCATGAAGACTTTTGAGAGACAAGTCCCGGACCATTTGAGTCCTCTTGTGGTAGACCACTTGGACCCATTGCAATTTACCTATCAGACAAAAACTGGAGTGGAGGATGCAATTATCTCTCTGCTCCACAAGGCTTACTCTGTCCTGGACAAAGCTGGCAGCACTGTGAGGGTTATGTTTTTTGGTTTCTCCAGCTCCTTCAGTGCTATCCAGCCAAGTCTGTTAAGGAGTAAAGATATGCTGGTGGATGAGCCTATGGTGTCCTTGATAATGGATTATCTGTTGGGCAGACCAGAGTTTGTGAGACTCAAGGACTGTGTTTCTGATACGGATGTCAGTAAAACTGGAGCACCACAAGGAACATTCCTGTCTCCCTTTTTCTTCACTCTGTGCACCTCTGACTAGAAATATAACACCAATTCACATCACTTACAGAAATTTACAGATGATTATGGGGTGTTATCAATAAGGGGAGATGAGATAGAGCAGGGGTACTCAATCATGGTCCTGGAGGTCCGCAGTGGCTGCAGGTTTTTGCTCCAACCCAATTGCTTAATAAGAAGCACTTACTGCTCAAGTAACACTTCAGCTTCACTTTAGTTGTCTCGCTCGTTAAGATTTTGAACCCTTATTGCTTATTTTAGTCTTAAACAGCTGTAGTCTTGGTTTTTAATTGCTCCTTATTAGCAGTAACATGCAAATGACAAAAGAGACCAGCATTTCTCCATTTAGCTTGTTACAATTTACACCTCTGTATTTATCGTGCACTAATTGGTTTAATTAATTATTTGGAAGGAAAGTGAAGAGGAAAAAGTGAAGGACTAAGAATCACTCATCCATTTTAGCGTTCAGATCATTCGGATGATATCCTTAGAAAGAGGGAGAAAATCCAGGATATGAGAATGACCTGACAGAGCAGAGTAAAAGCACTAACGAGCCATGAAATTAAATTATTGGCAAGAATTGTTTTCTAATTAAGCAACCGGGTTAGAACAAAAACCTGCAGCCACTTCGGACCTCCAGGACCGTGATTGAGTACCCCTGAGATAGAGTATAGGAGTCAGGTGGAGAAGTTTGTTTCTTGGTGCAAAGAGAATTGTCTGCATGTTAACATCAGCAAAACCAAGGAACTGGTTATTGACTTTCACCGCACCAAAGAGTCTCTATGTCCAGTCACTATTCAGAGAGTGGATGTAGCGGTGGTCCACTCCTGCATGTATTTTGGGAGTCCACATAAATGACAAATTGAACTGGTCTTGGAACACAGAGGAACTATATAAGAAAGGGCAGAGCAGGTTCATTTTCTTTAGGAAACTGCATTCTTTTAAAGTGGGAAGTGACATCCTTCACATCTTCTATAACTCTGTGATGACCAGTGTAATTTCCTACACTGTGATGTGCTGGGCAAGTAACATCAGTTCAAGAGAGGCCAGTCGAATCAACAAGCTAATTAAAAAGGTTGGCTCAATTATAGCACGCACTCTGGACCCCCTGAAATTAGAAGCGAAGGAGAGAATTAAAACAATGTGATCAAAGTTGCACATCCTCTCTCTGACACACTAACACTGAGGACTTTCAGCTTTCAAATTATTCAGCAGAAGTGTGTCAAGAAATGCTACTGGGGTTGCTTTATGCAAACAGCAATACACCGCCATAATGCCTCACTGGTCTGGGACTTGCTTTATAGTCATTCCGGTGTGTGTTCAGACCAAACTTTTTTGTGTATTTTTTATTTATTTATTTATCTACCTAATTATCTATTTATTTATTTATAGATCTTCTGTAAAAAGGTTAAAGGTAAATATCCCCCAGAGGACAAATAAAATTCTATCTATCTGTTCTTCTTGCACTTAAAAGTTCCCATATTTTCCAGGAGTTTAGTTTACTAACTTACTGTACAAGACTTACACCAGAGCATAAATAAAAATAGTTAATGTGATATACTTAAAAAAAAAAGAACATTGTCATGTTCACCAGATTGCTTAGCATTATTTAAAATCCTGATTTTGAAATACTTGTGAAATAATTGAAAGGGGTTATAACCTGAAAAACAATTATGAAAACTAAAGCTGGCATCATTTTTGGAGTTTGCTCAATAAAAAGAACAATTTTATGGAATCAAACACACAGAATCCAATACAGAGTGCACAGAATTAGTATTTTAAGCACAGTACAACTGAAGATCAAGAAATTCTCAGCTAGATGGACATTTCCTTTTCTAATTGTTCACTGTTTTATTGTCCTAGTGTAGGGCTTACTGGACCCATTATGAAACCCTACTTAATCCAGTTCAGGGAGGTGGAAGCCAAAGGCAGCGTTGGGACAGGGTAGCAAACCAGTTCTGGAAATTCTAATACAGGACGTGCTCATGTACAAAACCAGACTCACTTTACTGGGGGTTCACCTGTTGGCTTAACACAGGAGTCTATGAGATATGGAAGGCCAGAGGACTCAGTGAGAAAGCCACACGGATACAGAAACGGGGCGGAGTGGTGGCTCTGAGGCTAAGGATCTGCGCTGGTATCCCGAAGGTTGCCGGTTCGAATCCCCGTCAGTGCCAAAAGAGATCCTACTCTGCTGGGCCCTTGAGCAAGGCCCTTAACCTGTAATTGCTCCAGGGGGCACTGTACAATGGCTGACCCTGCGCTCTGACCCCAAGGGGTATGCGAAAAAAAAACTAACAAACACTGTTGTAAGTCGCTCTGGATAAGAGCGTCTGCTAAATGATGTAAATGTAAATGTAATACAGAAAGAATGTGCAAACTCCAGGATATGAACTTCAGGACTGAGAAGTTGTACCCTTAACACTGCACAACATTTCCATTCATTTTCACAACTTTGCTTACAAAGACACTGTGTTAGGGGGGGAAACTACTGCTTTTTACAGATTGTTAACTAAGACTCATTATATTTAATTTGTGTAATGCATTAATATAGAGTTTACGATTATTTGGATAAAGTGTAGCTTTTAAGTGAATATGTGAATTTTTCGACGCATGAAAATGAAGTTTAGCATTTTTCAACAGGAATAGAATACTGAGATGTGTCCAGATACAATGAAGTATATAGGAAGATATGCAAATGTAAAAGCAATTACTAATAGAGTGTTATAACTGTTAGATTGTATAGGATTTAAGCTCAGATAAATGAATCTGTGTGTGTGGGTGTTTGTAAGAAGGTATGACATAAGTGCTTAGGAGCTTTTAATCAGCATGTTATTGTATTTAGCTAAAAGTGGCTTCACTGACAAGTAACAAGACTATTGGAAATAACCCACTGCCTGATTTCAGCTGATGTAAATATTGCCAATTCTTACATAATCAACCACCAGAACAACATGAAAAGAAGGGAAATGGAAGCACTTCTTTGACGTCACTGTCAGGCTAGCCACGTTCAAAAGTGTTCCAACATCGACAAGCATCACATCTGGCTTAAAGGACAAAGACTGTAACAACTAAAAGCTAATCAACTACCTGATATGAAGCTTGCGGTGCAACTTTGATTTGAATCGTTCAAGTTGTATGTTTTCTTCCATTTTACCTAATATTTGGCATATATATCTGTACATATATTTAGATTGAAATAAAGTTTTGGTATTATCTCACTGAGATTGCGAATTGTGATTTACTGTGACACTGTAGCAATTGACAGTCACCGGTTCTGTAGGAAGGGGGATTGAGATACTTATCCAAGTTTTGGAGGATCCTCATCCAGGATATAAGAAATCAATAGTTAAGTAGTATAATTGTGAGATTCTTGATCAGGTTCAGTGCTCACAGGGGAGAAAGCTGAAAACAAACGTGGTTGGAGCAGCACGCAGCCTGCGATGGCTAGAGTATTCATTTGAGGGCTAGAGATCCTTTGTCAGGGTATTTGGAGGTTTCAGGGGTAGACAAACCTTGTTGAGGATTTCAGAGGCAAGTGTTGTTGAGTGCACAAGTAAAACAAGGTTAATAAACTTAGGGACAGTATTTTGGCATTTCTGTGATTATCCTCCAAAAATAAAAATGAACTTTGAAGGTTAAAGAGCCTTTTGAGTACACTTCTACTACAAAACAGCTGTTTTTGCTGCCTTATAGAATTCTGATATGAATTTGTTGTTAATGTTAGACAGAAACACGGTGATAGAATAACTAACATACATTTTATAACATAAGTTTTTCATCAGATAACTGGAAAGGCTACCTCAGGTGAAGCAGGGGGGAGTTACAGGGGTTTTGCAGCTGACACTGTGGACTCTCCCTTTTAACCTTTAGAAGAATACTGTGGAGGAATGCAAGCTCATTTGAAACATGTACTGTATATTGAAACATTCAGGACCATTAAATCAATATAGTATCATTACCTTTATCATAGTGTATCAGAGGCAGCTGTCCATGGAAAATGTTGTTCCTAAACTTGCATTTTTCAGTCTCTGCTATCTTCTGATCTGAAGCATGGTCCTATCTAGGTTCATCAGAGTTCAACTGTGAGCGAAAGGTGACCTCTACAGCACCACTTTGTTTGGTTGTTTTTCAAGTAATACTGTGTTACAAACAAAAAAAAAACTGGACAAGTATGCTGCTAAGGAGTTTTAAACATCAGACCAATCAGCATCAGTCCACATCAGCCACCCACTCTGGACGTATTTTGCATTGTAGTCTAAAAGCAAACATGACTAAAGTCTGACAGGCAACTTTTAATGGCTCTAACATTCGAGGAAATGCCTAGCAGAAATACTGTGGTGTTGTAGTCCAGAGGAATTAATGGGCGGCTTGATTCTGGTGAAGCTGTGCCAAAATAAGCAGGAAGAAACAAATAAATTGATGAGGAATGAGCTGAGATGTTGTTTAATAGGCCATCTAAATTTGCAAGATTATTTCTGGTACACTGAATGATTATTGACCCCATGCAATTCCTTGACATTTGAAGGTTACATTGAAGTGCAAGATGAGTTCATGGGTGACAGTAAATTGGTACTGCAGATGAATAAGGCCATGAGGGACTGGCAATCAGCACAGGGTGGGTTCCTTAATTACACTTTAGCTTCTCAAGACCCTGAATCACAACAGGTTTTTTCACAAAGTATTAGATGATGATGATGATGATGATGATAGAACTTAAATGAATAAAAAATCCAACATTTTATTGTAAACTTTTCTGTGCTATAACGTGCCACACAATGGTGCATGTTGTGAACAGTGCAATAAAAAAATAAAGACTGAAGAATTTATTACTTAATAAAATTCATAAATGACGCATTAATATACTAGACCCAAAGAACAATTTACCTAGAAGTTGTACCGTGCATCATACTGTAGCTGTGTTTACACCAAGTTACCAAAGTTCTGCAGCTTTAAATTTGCTTCATAGGTCAGTTCTGGCAAAAGTGTGAAACGTTTTCAAATAATTCAGCGGACCAAAAAGCTTAGTTTTTAAAAAAGATTTAGTAAAATTTCAAAGCAAAACAGTTTACACAAAAATAGAGAACAATTGATTATACAGAAAAGAAAAGTTGTGGTTCATAGAAAGTTCTGTTTAAGGCTTATTGAACTTGCTTCATTTCTCTAAGTTTGGTCATACAGTCGAACTTTAGGCACGTTAAGCAAAGTCAGAAAACTGTACACCATCTCGTTTTTGCAAGTCTATCTAACAATCCGTGCTAGCAGTAAGACTATTTCCTAACTGACTTAATTAACACTCAGTTATACAGATAAAGCAAAGAAAGATCTACTTCATGTTAACTTACAGGGGGTTCAAGTAGAAGTCTAAACTATATTCTAGGTTGCTGTAAGAAACTGACATTCTATTACTGAAGCAAACAAATAACTTTAACATTACTTTCTAAGATTGGCTCTTACACATACCTTCAGATCTTTAACTGAATACTGTTTTTTAACTGTAAGTAGGAGTATGTACAAATTGATAATAATAATATAATAGCGCATTTATTTACATGGCACCTTTGCCAGGCTTAACTTCAAAAATATTCAAAAGAGCATAACTGGGTTAGAAGTACAAAAAAGGGTCAATAAACAATACTGTATAGGATAGAAAAACACAATGAATTATTAAACGACAGAATCAAAGATTAATACAGGAAACACACAATTCTAGATTAGCACAAGAACATACCGTAATAAACAGGCATGAAACACAGAACACTAGAACAGAATAAACAAATAATACTGTTTGTGATACTGCGTGCCATCATAAGAACTTGGAAAATCAAGACTGAACATTATATCATCATTGGGGACAGACCTGTGGAAGAGCTGGAACTGAAATAACAGATTGGAAGAGACACACCTGCCCATAGAAAGTTACAGGAGTGTGAAAAGGATGTGGGATATGTGGTAGAGATGGAAATAAGAATCTTTCTTCAAGTGATTTAAGTGAACTGAATAAGAATGGAAAGAATCATGAATGTCACCAAGGTTCCTTGCAGAAAATACAGGTATGAATGTAACATCATCAACAATTAATGGAGAGCTGCTTATTTTCTAAAGCTGTGCTTTACTGTCACTTAGCATGAGTTCTATTTTGCTGCAGTGTAATTTCAAAGCTCAAGCCAGCATTTAATTTCTTCAAGGCAAGTTGTAAACCTGAAGATTACTGATGAATCCAGATAAAAATTATAATTCAACCTAAGGCAATGACTGTTAAGGCCAAGTGGAAGGAAGTACAGTAGATACAGAAAAGCTGGTGGCAAAAGAGAAAACCTCAAGGAACTTCTTGTAAAACAGGCACTAAGCCGGGCTTGCTGTTTCCACAACTGACAACCTGCCATCCATCCATTTTCTGTGTTTGTTTGAATGATTCAGTATTTTATGGTCTCAGTGACTATTCTAGCAGAAATATACCCCAATACACTAATTTGTCATGGAGAATTTCCACACTCACAGTCACAGAGGCCAGCTACGCATAGCCACACATCTTTAGACCATGGGTGGAAAACAAGAGTACTCAGAGAGAACCTATGCAGATACAGAAAGAAGCCATAAAGGCCAGAATTTTAACAAAGGTCACTGGAGCTATGACGCACTCACACTAACTCCTTCCCATATTGTCAAACATATTGTTTTGCTCAGTGTAGTAGTAAGTGCAGCACTGTAGGCCTTTCATGGAATTTTTTTTGTAACAAACCACTTGCAGTGCAGTGGTTATTGTAGTAGTTATTGTTTGTGATTTAATGCCTGGTCTCATCAAATCCAGACTGACTGTGAAGTGTGTAAAAATAATGGCTTAATTCTCATGGAATTCTCTGGGTCTCTTCATTCACTGACTGCATGACGAGCGCTGCATTCTTCCTTTCATGTTTAACAAATCCTTTTTGCTAAATTGGCTGTAAATGAGCCTGCATTTACCATGTCTTTAATATGCTTATTCATACATTAATGTGATGACAGCTCGTCACACTGATTTGTTGAAGCTCTCAATTAGTATCTCACAACAGGAAGTAAAAGGTGTCCTTCAGAGAACACGCCATAAGAAGAGCGAACAAGTGATCCACAGAGCTGGGGGTTAAAGCTTTTGTTCACTCAGGTAACCGGAGGCACGGCTATTGCACAGATAAAATAAAACATGTTCTGGGGGTAGACTGAGACACAACAATCTGATGAAAGCAATAAAATAGATCTGCTGAACATGACTTGGCAGCAGAACTGCCTTCAACAAATCAAATGCAGCATTCTGAAGTTAGATTTTGAAGCTCCTTTTCCATCTGCACCTTTCCTCCTTGCGTTTAGAATGTGCATTGCTTTTTGTGCTCATATTTGATTATTTTGCCTTTACTTGTTTAGTTGTTTTCGTTTTTTGTTTGCTCTGATGAACTCATTTATTTCAGGCAGGTACATGCATCTGTTCGTATAGTGGTCCATGAGTGAAGCAAATCTCTGTGGATTGGATTTGTATTTTCTTTGCAAACAAGTCATAGAGCATTTTAGGATTTTAATATCACAGACTGTTTTCTTTTTGCCTGTTAATTGTTGTTAAATCCTTCACATTAAGAATAGGTAAGCCACCCTTTATGGAAGAGATTGTCAGAAATTTGTGTTTTAAATTAATCAATCCCCTTAATTTAATTTCTGTAACTTATTTAGTTTATTAGAACATATTTATGAATTTTATCATTAGTAGGGCGATGTTAATTTGTGTTGTTTTTTTCGGTCGCTTCCATTTTGTGACTTTCTCCACTTGCCTCCAGCCATCTTGTTCACAGCCAAAGACTTCATAGACTTCAGAAAGCAGAAGGGAAACCACACATACATCAACACTGGAGGGGATACTGTTGAATGAATGAGTAGCTTTATATTTCTTAGTTTGACTATCACCAAAGAACTGAAGTTGGCACAACCAATTTCAAAAGGGCACCCTACTTCCCCTACACCCTCGGACATCTAAAGAAAGCTTACATTTCTCCATCTGTTCTCACAAACTTCTACAGGTATAAAGTGGAGTCCATTGTCATTGACTGCACAGCATCTTGTTATGAAAACTGCTCCGCTCAAGATCTTAAAACACTGCAGAGAGTAGAGAAGGCAGTACCGAATATCACCTGCAACCAGCTTCTTTCTGTTTAGGACATACACAACACTCGCTGCCTTAAAAATAAATAATAAAGACCTCAGCCACCCTGCAACAGCCACTTTCTCATTCCCCCCTTTTGGCAGATGGTACACACCATTGGTGCCCACAACCATAGATTCAAGGACAGTTTCGATCCTAAAGTCAAATCATTACTGAACAGTTAACAGTAAGAATTGAAATATTGCATATGTAGTGCATGATATGTATAGTTATTAATTATTAACTTTTTGGATTGTAAATAAACAATAAACTTGATCTGAGCTGAGCTAAACCTGCATACAAGACACTAAACTTGACCTGAGCTGAGTTAAACCTGAATACATGATCGTAAACTTGACTTGATTTGAATTAAACCTGAATACATGACAGTGAACTTGGCTTGAGCTGAGCTAAACCTGAATACAAGATAGTAAACTTGGGTTGAGTTAAACCTGAATACATGACAGTAAACTTGACTTTATTTGAATTAAACCTGAATACATGACAAAAAACTTGACTTAATTTGAATTAAACCTGAATACTTGACAGTAAACATGACTTGAGCAGAGCTAAACCTGAATATATGTCAGCAAACTTGACTTGATTTGAATTAAACCTGAATACACAATAGTAAACATGACTGGAGCGGAGTTAAACCTGAATATATGACAGTAAACTTGACTTGATTTCAATTAAACTTGAATACATGACAGTAAACTTGACTTGAGCTGAGTTAAACCTGAATACATGACATTAAACTTGACTTGCTGTAGGTCATGTAATGTTTTATGCCATTATGCATCACTTATTTCATATGACTTGTGTTATACAAATATTGGATCAATTCCTAATTCCTTCAAAAAACCTTTACAGTTAATGAGGGACTGACACATTTGAGCTAATGTGAGGACTCTCTGCATTGTTTCTTATGATGATGGTTTTAGCTTAGAGTTTTGGTTTTATTGGACTCTTCTGAACATTTCTTTTGACTCTGAACCATTCTCTAACCACAGTTCAGCTAGCTTCTCTTAATGATCTCCTATCTTCTTCTTATTATTCCCATCATTCTCTAACTACTGTGTCCACCTGTATTACACCAAGTGATCATAACAGAACTCTTATTTGTGCATTCTTTGGGGGATTATGAACTACTGTAGATCTATTGCTTTTATTTTTTTGGCTTAATAGCGTACGCCTCTCTGTCTATTTTTTCTGGACTGTGCTTGTATATTTGCTCTTTTAGATTTTGCTTCTGCATCTGTCTTCCTGCTCATGTATGGCCTTCTGTTGGCCTCCTCCACTCTTTTGGATTATGGGCTTATGAATTAAAACAACATCTGTTTTATCTTTTCATTATACATGTTTTTATTTTAGTTTGGTCTGTGGCTGCTCTTTGTTATGATGAGTGTTGAGGATTACTGTGAGCGAGAAGAGACCAGGAGATAATTAGAATATGAAAAATTGTAGTCAGATGGCTAGAAAAAGTCTAGTTAAAAGGAATTCTAACAGGATAAAAAAAGGGCAAAGTTAAGTTGAATTAAAAAAAATATTGCAAAGACATCAACACCAGAAATTGAAAACCTAATGCTAGGACCTATTTGAAAATGAAGCTAACTAGTACTAAGGTGAAAAAATTTAGATATCAATGCTGTCATATTCAAACACAATATCCCGTGATATCACAAGCGTGACAGCAAAGTCGCAGGACTACTGTTGGGTGCATCTCGTAAATATCGATAATCCATTGGGTAACCAAATATAACATTTTAAATTTACTTCAAAATGCAAAACCAACATTGCGCACACATGGCAGTGGGTATATATGACAGTCTGCCGGATGCACTTTGTAGAGTGGCACAGCACACTGCAGTCCTCAAGCGCCCAGGGACTGCACTACAACAGCATCTCCCTCTATGCCCGTCACGCCAGTGATACCTCATAGCAACTCGTAGCACGTTTTATGTCTGGAGGACTTTCTTTTGGCACTTTTAATGACATACATGTTTTAAAAGGAGAGGAATCATAGTTTGATATAATGGAAACCATTCTTAAAGCATAATAGTGGTGTGAAGCAAGCGTGACTGTTCCTCTGTTACATACATTCACGGTTTACAGGAAAAATAAATTTTTCAAATGAATTTGTTTAGAATACATAAAAACAAGACAAAAAATAAGAACCTGCAGGTCTGTAAATTAACATGTTAAATGAAAAATCAAAAAATAAAATAAATTCCAAATATCATCTTACATTAGAAACAAGTGAAGATGATGCATAGCGTGAGAGAAGATGAAAGTGAGCAAAAAAAAAAAAAATCATTCAATGAACGCAACTGCCTTTCTGACAGCATGTGGGTCAAGCTCACTGAAGCAGCAGTCCAGCACATTTTTTAAAGCTGAAAACATTGAAAAGCTGTAGGATTGTACACATCAACATTCCAATGGACAGTTTCTCATCTTTTTCTGTTCGGTGGATTGTAATAAGTCACTTTGTGTGGGTAAGAAACTATTCCCAGAAGGCTGTCTCCCTTTCTGAAGCTGTCTGCCACTGGAGGGATGCACCCAAGTTGCTGCCCTGTTTATTTTCCATGCAATTATAACACATTATGGAGCTGAAAACTTGTTAGAAAACCTGTTTCATTTTGTTATAATGACCTTGTAACTTTTCATAGTCTTTTCATCACTTTCTGTGGCATCTGACATCCATGCTAATAAATAGAAACAGGCAACATTTGGGAATGAGCACTTATTTAAACAATGCACATTAGACCTCTTTTTGCAATACAGGAGTCTGAACAAAACTAAGTAGTAATAACATACTTAAAGATGAGAGCAGCATTATGATCCGGGGGTTGGTGCTTTTGTTTCAGGACTTTGTGATCTTGTTTTCAAATCTCACATCCCAGACACACATATGTGGGGTTGGTCTATAACTTTAAATGGAACGGACATGATTGTTGTCAAAGGATTGCCTCTTGTGATTGAGTAGTGACTTATCTGAAGATGGTTTCTGTACTATGATGATAGGCTCCCTCTATCCCACCAGCCCTCCTTGTGCAATTGCTTGGCAACAACAATTACTTTGCAGTTACATAAAGCTTAGTTACATGTGTTTATAAACAAGATGTTCTAATTTGCTCTTGTTTTCATCTTTTTTTGTTATGCTAATCTTGAAAATCAACATTTTTTTACTCTTTTGGGGAATTTTGGGATCACAGAGTTATTTTCTATTATTGTTGGGATTAGGTGTCCCAAACAAAACAAAAATGAGTGTGAGGTCTCCTAAAAGGACCATAAAGGCAGGGCCATAACCATGAATTCTCAGCTTCACCGATCCCTCTCCCACCTGGACAGAGTCAGTGGTGCTGTAAGAATTATGTTTCTAGACTTCTCTAGCGCCTTCAACACCATTCAACCTCTGCTCCTTAGGGACAAGCTGACAGAGATGGGAGTAGATTCATACCTAGTGGCATGGATCGTGGACTATCTTACAAACAGACAGTATGTGCGTCTCGGGAACTGCAGGTCTGACATTGTGGTCAGCAACACAGGAGCGCCGCAGGGGACTGGACTTTCTCCGGTCCTGTTCAGCCTATATACATCGGATTTCCAATACAACTCGGAGTCCTGCCACGTGCAAAAGTTCGCTGACGACACTGCTATCGTGGGCTGCATCAGGAGTGGGCAGGAGGAGGAGTATAGGAACCTAATCAAGGACTTTGTTAAATGGTGCGACTCAAACCACTTAAACCTGAACACCAGCAAACCAAGGAACTGGTGGTGGATTTTAGGAGACCCAAGCCCCTCCTGGACCCCATGATTATCAGAGGAGACTGTGTGCAGAGAGTACAGACCTATAAACACCTGGGAGTGCAGCTGGATGATAAATTGGACTGGACTGCCAATACTGATGCTCTGTGCAAGAGAGGACAGAGCCAGCTGTACTTCCTTAGAAGATTGGCATCCTTCAACATCTGCAATAAGTTGCTGCAGATGTTCTATCAGACGGTTGTGGCAAGTGCCCTCTTCTACACGGTGGTGTGCTGGGGAGGCAGCATAAAGAAGAGGGACGCCTCACGCCTGCACAAACTGGTGAGGAAGGCAGGCTCTATTGTGGGCACGGAGCTGGACAGTTTGACATCTGTGGCGGAGCGATGGGCACTCAGCAGACTCCTGTCAATCATGGAGAATCCACTGCATCCACTAAACAGCATCATCTCCAGACAGAGGAGCAGCTTCAGCGACAGACTGCTGTCACCGTCCTGCTCCACTGACAGACTGAGGAGATCGTTCCTCCCCCACACTATGCGACTCTTCAATTGCACCCCAGGGGGTAAACGTTAACATTATTCAAATTATTGTCTGTTTTTACCTGCATTTTTATTACTCTTTAATTTAATATTGTTTTTGTATCAGTATGCTGCTGCTGGAGTATGTGAATTTCCCCTTGGGATTAATAAAGTATCGATGTATCTATCTATCTATCTATCTTGTATACAAATGAACAAACCAATAATCTGTATTAATAAAGGATTTATGACCAAACAAGTGAAAACAAGTACAAGGACAAGCTCAAAAGAACTGAAACAGGCAATAAAGTGCTTCCTAAAAGACATGTCCAAATCCACAGACCGTTATCATACTTACCTCTGTGTCTGGAGCACGCAGGCACCACTTAGTGTATGTACCGTGGACATTATTGTCATACATTAGCAACCTGGGGGTGCGGCCCTTAACTTTCATAAACGACACCACTCAGGTGAACCCTACTACACCTAATATACTCACTGGCTCTACAAAGAACTACTAAACAATGTGAACAAGCACAAAACACATATCTAGGGCATTTTGAGGGGGTGGAGTGTCAGTTTGCAGTCCCTTTGCTTCAGAATTTGCGTGGTTGACTGTTTAACCAACTGAAATCTAGTTCTGAGTAAGCAAAACCAACAAAATCATCCACACTTTAGGGAAACAGAAGTGGTAGGAGATTTTAGTAGCAGTGAATTCAAATATGGAGTTTATCCACCTTAAAATTGTATTGGTTGGTCAGTCTGGTGACTACAAATGTAGAAAGGATTCAAAGCTTTCATCAAAATGAATCCTCAGAGTGATTTTCAAACCAACTTTTCAAAGCTATTTGAAAGTGTTAGCCAATGTTGATAGCAGATGTTGGTTTGATTGAAACAAGGTTACTAGTAATTACTCTAAGTGTTTAATATTCAGTACACATACTGTATCATAAGATTTCCACATTACTAACATGTTGTAGGTAGGTTTATTAAAAGCACACTTTTCTTATCTTAATCTTTGTGGAAATACTACGAAATGCCACCATAGCCAAGAGCAGAAAATCAGAACATCAGCGGTTAACTGAATGGCAGCTTCTCAAGTAGCTGCGTCAAAATTCTCACACCTCATGTAAATGAAGCAACAATCTTTAAGAGTTTGTGCCAAGGGAAAAGATGTTTTCAAATCACAGATACCCATCATTCTACAGATATGCTCTTTGATTTCAAGCATTTACAATTTCCAGTGCATCTTGCCTTAGCAATGTCTGTCAAGAAAGGCTGTTGGGTGCTCGCATTAACTTAGAGCCTCTTTGCTATCCTCAGAGTATGTGGGATGATCAAGAGAAAACAATCAAGCCAATAGAAATTATTTTTCAATGCAGAAAGCCTTATAACTTACTGTACACGTAAATGGACGTTTGGTGATGGGGTCAAAAATTCACTAGTTAAGCTCCAATTCTGAAACATCAAAAAAAATTGATTTTAGTGTGGTGTCGGTATGTGAGAATCTGTGGAAAGTCTAAATTTATTTTCACATCTTAAAATTACCGTTTTCATTGGAGAATTAATTATGTGTTTTTATGCATCATGTAGAGCTCCTGGATGACTAGATCCCAACAAAGAGAGAATATTTTAGAACAAGTGCTTTCTAAGATATCTACGCTGAACACTGAGACTCATGTACAGCAATAACTTCCGAAAAAATGGATCTATCTTCTTCAATTAATTTGCCTTGTATTTGTGTTGTTACAGGCTGCAGGCCTATTGTTTTAGGTCTGGTTTGGTCCAACACTTATCTCCATATCCTTCAAAAACAGTTTGACCTATGCTCAACGATAACTGCTGTAGGAATTGTGTCAGTTAACCGTCATTTTTGCAATCTGCTCTGTTTAGTCATGGGACCAGGCCTATTGATTTGGAAAGTTTTTGTGATTTTTGAGATACACAATTTAATTAATTATACATATACACACACACGCAATCACACACATGTACACACAAACACAGGCCCACATACACTTAAAGAAATTTAGAAGCAAAGATAGCTGACTGCCTGTTTTCCCTGCAAGAGCAACTGCTTGTTAATGAAGAGACTGAAATAAGCACACACCACACATGCACACCCACACACCACACACACGCACACACGTACACACGCACACGCACAACAGATCAATGTGGGCAGAGGCAAAAGCCACCCGTACCAATCTGTCCTTCTATGCAGCTTGTTTACCTCATTTGACCAATGTGTTTAGTTTCAAATTAAATATAATTTATGTTCTTCATTTCATTCAATTTACTATTCATTTTATTGTACATTTATTTGTATACATAATAAATCTAAATTATGCACGGTGGTGCAGTGGTAGCGCTGCTGCCTCGCAGTTAGGAGACCTGGGTTTGCTTCCCGGGTCCTCCCGGCGTGGAGTTTGCATGTTCTCCCCGTGTCTGTGTGGGTTTCCTCCGGGTGTTCCTGTTTCCTCCCACAGTCCAAAGACATGCAGGTTAGGTGCACTGGCGATCCTAAATTGTGTGGGTGTGTGTGCCCTGTGGTGGGCTGACGCCCTGCCCGGGACTGGTTCCTGCCTTGTGCCCTGTGCTGTCTGGCATTGGCTTCAGCAGACCCCCGTGACCCTGTGTTAGGATATACCGGGTTGGACAATGACTGACTGTATTTGATTCTATATTATTGTACAGTAAAATCGGTTGTATTGTATTATAAAATCTTCTGCTTAGTGATTTCCTGTGCTATCATTAAAGTGAAATTTATATGAAAGCACTGTATGGACCATTCCATACCAACTTTTTAATATTTCAGTGCCGGGAATCTATGCTACTTATTGTTTGAGAAAGAAGGCATCCATTTTTTTTCTAATTGTCAGAAGAACAGCCGACCCCAGATAGGACAATAGGCCATCACCTACAACATGTGGGCAGTTTGTTGTCATTGCTCTTATATTAACATAAACATGGGGAGCAGTAATGATTGTCAAAAGTGAGGCCCCGCACGTGTCAGTCAAACCTGGGACCTCAGAAGAGTGAGGCAGCACCACAGCATTCAGAATCATTATGTCACCCCCACCAAAAACCAGAACTTTCTGTTGGAGTATAAGACACATTTGTACATTTTACTTTGGACAAGTCAGTGTTTACATATGCCACTTCTGTACGTTTGTACAGACAAAGTTCATGCACAAAGTGCCAGATATCTGAATACTTTTTAAAAGTTTGCTTCATTTTAATGCAAAATCTCTAAACTGAATAAACTTGCAATTCCAACAATAAATTCAGCACTTCCATGGAAATTTCCAAACAGCCTGTGTTTACATACCTCCGCCTTTCTAGGAGCAGCTTTTCCACTAAAAAAAAAAAAAAAATGAAAAAGCAGCACCTGTCTGCAGGATATGGTTCATGACTGGTTAAGCAAAGGGTCAAGAGGCAGATGTCTTATTAGTTGTAGTAACCAAGTGCAAATAACTGGTCAGCAGAGAACAAAAACAAAGTTTGCCCATTTATTACAGCAGTGTAGGAATCTGTCAGGTAGCTCCTGAGAAACAGAAAACAATCCACACGAGTAGAATGAATCCTCTCAGCAATGCCATAGTTGTTAAAGTGAAATGACCTTCCCTCCAGCTGTCTCCTAGATAATGCAAGCTCCTCTGTCCGAGGCCCTTGTCATAGTTTAGGCTCATTTGGGTTGGACACCCGTTGAGAACATTACTCTGACTTTCACTTGGTGTTCATGTAGCATTAGATGTCTAGATGATGATTTTCACACATCCAATTTATTAACCACTTAAAACTACAAAGCTTCTTAAGTGTTCCCACAGAAGTCCTACCTACATGACTGCACCGTCGAGGGCACCGCTGAGCTAAAGTGCCAGTCCAAGGCCCCCGTCCTATCACATGCTATTCCTGTGTCAGGTTTCCACCCTGCTACTACCATTGTGCTTACAGCTGCAGCATCAGAGGGAACTCTGTGAAGACATCTGAAAAATGCAAAAAGTGGGGGGTGACCTTTGTTTAACTTAAAATGAAGAAAATGATTTAGTTTCGATGAATCAAGTGAGACAGGACTACTTCTTGGCACAATATTGATGTTTGGGGTATTCACAATATTGAATTAATAAAGTACATTTGTTACAGTATAAAGCAGGGTTGCCACCTGTTCCTTGTTTAACGGAATCATTACATATTTGAAACTGACACGTTGTGTTCTTTAACAAATCAATATGGAACGCAATTTGCTCTGTATTTAAAATAAACTATAGTATGATGAACAACTCAATCCAGACTGAGACTTCAACAGGCCCCTAGGTGACTTAGCTCCTTCACAGAGAATTGATCATACTTCTAACAATGCTGTGCATATTCCTCACTTTCGAGACTTGATCATTTAGACTTGTAGATGCTAAATCTTTTCATCGAGCACTCCCCATTGATCATTTTGACTTGCAGATACTTGATCGTTAAAATCGAACCCAGGAGAGGGGGGGTTAGGGCTCGAAGAAAATGTCTGTTGGCATCACAGGCCCCTGAGATGCGCAACCAGAATGCCTTGATGGTCGATCCACCACAGAAACAACTTTAAACAGTATTTTTCTTAATAAAACATGTAAAGGTCAGTCAGTCATTTAGAAACTTGCTTAGTCCTGAAAGGGGTTGTAGGGGTCTGCTGGAGCCTATCCCAGCTAGCATAGGGTGCAAGGCAGGAACAAAGCCTGAACATGGTGCCAGTCAAACACAGGGCAAACACACACACACATATAACTGGGCCAATTTAGTATCACTAGTTCACCTAACCTGCAAGTCTTTGGACTGTGGGAGGAAACTGGAGCAGACACTGGGAGAACATGCAAACTCTATGCAGGGAGGACCTGGGATGTGAACCCGGGACTCCTTACTGCGAGGCAGCAGTGCTCCCACTGCACTATCGTGCAGCCCCACATACATAATTGGTACTCTCTCTCCCTCTTCTTTGCCTGTGTCATATTTATCACCAGATATGCAGATGGCAATTGTGAGAGCCAGTTAGTTAGCACTAGTGTGGCAGAGAATGGCATTTGTTTCTATTGTGATTAGAGTTGTCAACCATCCTGTTAAAATAATGAATCGTCCCGCAATTGTAAAGTAAAAGATGTGTTCCATATTTAACTGATACAGAATGTGATTTGCTCCGTATTTTCATACACATCGTGCTCTAAATGACCTGCGCGAAAACCACATGTGAGCTTATAAAGGTGTTGTGTGTAACCTTCTGCAGGTACAGTTTGTTCTTGGCCAGCTGTCCCCCCTTAAGCACGTACGTGTTTCGATTACGTAACTTCCTAAGGGGATATTCCACCTCCCATAGGTTCCTGAAACTGTCTTTGCCTGCCAGTAATTGACAAAATAAAATAAAAAAATAGCTTTCACCTATCCTATGTTGTAAAACACTAAAGAAGTAGAGCGATAGAAGTGTATGGATGAACACTGATGTACCGTATTTGCAAATAATGTCTTCTAGACAGGTGGTATAAGGTAAGGCTGTTGTATTCATTCTTCATGGCACCAGAGAGGGGCAGAGAGTTGCAAGTTGATCAGAATGCAATCAAGAACCTGCGAGTTGTGTTAACATACAGTATGTGTAATGGCATCTTATTCTAGGCTACATTAACATTCATTAATCTACACTACATTAATATGATGCGTATTAGAATTTAGTATCTGCTACATCAGCTTTCAGTACTTTAAGATTTAATGCAGTGTACGGAAATGTGTATACAGAGTCTTAAAATTAGATTAGTCTACATCAGTACTTTGTGCAAATTACATTTTCGTACACTATTTGTGAACCAAATGAAATTAGAGATTGTATTGCACTGTATTATAATACACTATACTAACATTTAGTACTCACAATATTAGTATACTGCGGTGGGTTAGCGCCCTGCCCTGGGATTTGTTCCTGCCTTGCGTCCTGTGTTGGCTGGGATTGGCTCCAGCAGACCCCCGTGACCCTGTGTTCGGATTCAGCAGGTTGGAACATGGATGGATGGATGGAATATTAGTATATACTGTCTTAGTACTTTAATTACCTGTACATTAGCATATACTACTCTATTGCTCAGATTTCCAAATCTTACTCACAGTGCATACACCCTCTTTATAGCAACATGGGGCAATAGAGAATGGACAGGAGTGAAGTCCTCAATGTGTGCATTGCAGTTTAAAGAATACAGTACATGAAAAAGAGATAAAACAAATAGCAAAAAGAAAGTGCCTTATTGCCCAGGTAATAAAATGGAAAATTCACAAATGACCATTGATTCCATTTTGCAATTGGTCACAGTCCACTTTGAAGAGTTCCCCTTACTTGGAACCCCCCAAAAGACAAGTTTATGATGGTCATCTCTTGCTGAAGTCACAGACATCTGGCCTTCTTGCACTGTTCTTCATGCACAAAGGAATTTTCATAATAAACGCACAACAGGAAAAAGAAATTGCTTTCCCCTAATGGCTTGGCCCGTTTTCGTCTATTGTTTCCACTATATTTGTGGTCAAGGAGAAGGTGTTAATTAATCATGCTTTAAAAGACTTTATGGTTTTAGGTGAAAAGTAACTCTAAAGTTTGAATGTGGAGCCTTGTTGCAATGAGCCCCTGCAGGAAACCACGGGGTTAACCAGCCTCTTCAAAGGAGGCACTCTTTTCGACTCATTACAAAGTCATAAATCAGAAAACAAGAAAGCAGTCGTGTTCTTCAACAAAAGGACATGAAATACTGCCTACAGGTCACCATAGTGGACGAGGGTCAACATCAGTAGATCATTTTCATTTCCAGATCACATCTGTAAATGCTGATGGAAGCAATAAGAAAAATTGCCAGTCCCAGGATCAGGTAGGCATTTATTCGAATCAGTGCCAGATGTGGCACACAGTGTGAGACAGCAGACCTCACACCCTATTGTGCTCCGACATCAAATATTCATTTCATTTTGTAATGAGGGCCTTCTGTGCTTAATATGCTCTGAGATTACTCGTGCTGGGGATCCAGACAGATGTGCGTGCTGACAAAAGAGGACCAGCCAACCCTGCTGACAGAAATGCTTCTACAAAACCAGCTTGGCGCTGCCACTAAGCACAGACTGCACTTTACTGCATTTTAATAGCCCAGCAATTTCACATAAATGGCACGTTGTACCTATGACAAAGAGCAGTGGTTGATATTGTTTTTTTTTGGTTAGGGCCTATAGCACCTTGCACAAATCGACAGAAATATTTTTTAATGCATAATATTATAAATGAGAAAGTCAAAGTGGTTATTGCTATTTTTAATAAAGTATACCTTCAAAGTGAAATGCAAAATGAGGAATCTGGGTGAAACTGCAAATAGGAATACTGTACTTTAACCCCATCTTTGACAGTTATTTGGATATTTACAAAGGGCTAAAATAAGCTGGGGCAGTACAGTGGTTAACACTGCTTTCTTTCTGCTCCAGGACACTGGATTTGAAATCCATGCTGAGCAGAGTCTAAATGGCATTTGGATGATCTCGCTCAGTCTCTGAAACACACAGAGAGAAGCTACTCCATCCAATTGACAACTGTTATTCTTTAGTCACAGTCTGTTTAATCAATCCAGGATCGTCACGTAGGTGCAACTCTGATTAGATCGCTCGGCATCAGTGGGGAATTTGTCACAATATTTTGGTTTCCTCCTAAATAAATCAAATATCCTGGTTATTATATGCTCGGTGTGAATGTGTGTGGCTGTGAGCTTCAGTGTGCTGTATGATGAAGTGAGAGGCCATCAAAAATTGGCTCTTGGTCTGCTGGATGCTTTTAGAGTAGGATAGCGTGGGGCACCTCAAGACCAAGAAATGGGTTAAGGGGGTTTGAAAATGGATGGATGGATGAGTGGATAAAATTATTTGAGCAACATTAGCTTTTTTGAGGCACTATATAACTTATTTCTACTACAGTGGTAAATTAGAACTGCTTCTAATTTGAAGGCTATGAAAATTTTTTTTCAATGTAAGTACACTGTTAAATGGATTTTAACATCTAATCTGAGTTTATTTGACAATGATTGATGCAAAAAACTATATAAAATCAAGCCCTGATTGTCAATATAAATAAACCAGTTCCATGAGAACAACATTCTAAATGAGCCTTATAAGGGAATTATAAGTAAAACAAATTCCATCCATCCATCCATCCATTTTCCAACCCGCTGAATCCGAACACAGGGTCACGGGGGTCTGCTGGAGCCAATCCCAGCCAACACAGGGCACAAGGCAGGAACCAATCCCGGGGAGGGTGCCAACCCACTGCAGGTAAAACAAATTGCCATAGATATATCTGTCACTATATCACTCTGTGCTACAACTTCTTCTGTTAATAAACCAAAATTAATTAATTAATTAAACTCTTCTTGTGGCTTATTGGTCTTGGTGTAAAGAACAATCTTAATAACAGCCCATTTCCTGTCAATATCAGAGCTCCTGCTTTACTCAGAAGGCTCACTTCGCAGTCACAGCAGTGTGCACTCACATGTGAACAGCTACATATTACAGTCCATTATTCAAAAAATAAAAACTTACAGCCTTTCAAGTCATCTTGACATGTGCATACACACATTCACATTTTTGTTGATGTTTGGATTTCATTTTTTGAGCAGCTTGGCATCACCTTTATAATTTACAATGAACGAGCTCATCTGCGATTGAGAATAATCTGGCAGCTCCTGTACAGCTGAAGAGGCATTTGCCTCGGTGTCTGCTCTCATTCGTTGGCCACCTTCCTAAGAACTGGGCTGTTTTCAGACATATTTGCTCAGTGAGGTAAAATTCC
Source organism: Erpetoichthys calabaricus (assembly GCF_900747795.2). Lineage (NCBI taxonomy): Eukaryota > Metazoa > Chordata > Cladistia > Polypteriformes > Polypteridae > Erpetoichthys > Erpetoichthys calabaricus. Next base: position 91,709,410 of record NC_041405.2, on the reverse strand, counting down.
TTATCACAGAACAGGTTGAAGAGTATTGTACTCTTTATGAGGAAGCAAAACATACCCTACAACTAGGTATTGAGTTGGAGAGGCTAGAAATAAAAAATAGGATATACACATTTTGAGTAATTCAGAAAGCACTAAATTAATACTTTATATAGTCCTTTAAGGTGAGGTTGCATAGAACAAATGTGTCTGAGCAAATACAACTATTATTCTAATACACTGTCCCTTTAAATATGGTCGCTATCTTCTACTGATCCATTTTCTAACCATCTTATACCATTCAGGGTCTTGATAATCTGGCACTTATTGCAGGATGGGAGGCCTTTCCATCTCTGGGCCTACTCCAACATACCAACTCACACATGGTCAATTTAGCGCTCCCTATAAACATGCTTCCAGGGCAGAAAAATGTCACACTTAAACTACTTGTTGACCAAACAAAGATACTTTTTGCTGCTTCTTTATATAAAAATTGGAGTGATGAAAACTTTCGTAAATGTGATAAGAATGAAGGACTTCGATATTTGAGTCTGATGTTTTCACAAGTAACTGATGCCAAGATTAAGGAAGGCATTTTTGTTGGTCAAACAAATCAGACACGTGGCTTGCAAATCTGCTAGTGGGGACTTAGGAAATCACATGGAATCCATTCAAAGATGTTGTTAAGAATTTCTTGGCAACTACAGAGCATCAGACTGTGTCCAGCTGGTTGATAACGTGCTTGAAGCCTACAAAACTACAGAGTGCAACATGTTACTTAATGTTCATTTTCTAAATTCACACTTGGACTTCTTCCCTGCTAGTCTTGGTTCAGTCAGTGACAAACATGGAGAAAGATTTCACCAGTACATTGCAATGATGGAAAAGTGGGATCGGGGCAAGGGCTGACTACTTGTGGACACTGAAATGAGAAGTAGCTCAAATGAACGAATGCAACGTGTGGGCGTCATTAAGACACTAACCACGCTAAAAAGTTCATTTCACGTTTCTTCAAACTCCTGTGTGAAAAAGCCAATCTGAAATTATATTTGTGTTTAGTTTGAAGTTTATTATCATAGTCACTAAAAAGTAAACGTAATTGAAGTAGGTTTGTCATAAATTATCTACTTAGTTGATTAGTAAAACTACTTTAAATTACACTAAGAATGTGAAGAAGAATTGCCTCCATCCATTTTCTGGACTTGCTTTATCAGTGTCATGGAGTCCTAAGGCCTGTCCTAACACTTTTAGGTAGAAGGCAGCAGCTGAAGCTAACGGCATGGCAGTCCATCACAAAGCACTTAAATTTGGGTTCCTGGGGCAGGGAGGCTGCAGCAGTTACCACCATGGCACAGATCATGCTGCTATTTAAAAAAAAAGGACTTTTATCATATTTATTATTATGAAAATAATGAATATCTTCCCTGAGTGTCCTTAGAATGAGTATCAGTATACTGTTGTGAAGGTCATCGGATTTCTTAAAAAAGAAACAAACGATAGAGCGGCTAAGTCTAGAAAGAAAAGGAAACAAATGACAAAGCTTGTTCGTCTTTGAGGTGAAAGCCAACACTGTACGCTGCCTGCCTTACTCCGATATTATTTCCCTTACGTCAACAATTTCTCCTAAACTGCAGATAATGTAGGCCTGAAAGAGTGGTTTGTAGAGATAGGTGCAGATGACAGACAGCTATTTTTGAATATTATCTCTTTAACACAGTGGCTTTGTGCTACAATTAAACTTGTGACGGGGCAGAATGGTAGTACAGCTTCCCAGGGCGGGCTCCCGTTTCTAGCCTGGGTTCTGTCTTTGTTGAGTTTGCATGTTCTCCATGTCCTTGTGGATTTTTTTTTTGTGTTCTTTTACTTCCACTTAAAATACCAACGATGTGCTTGTGTTTGGGTTCATTGGAAGCTTCTGATTGGTCTGACATGAACGAGGGAACCCTGCCACAAACTGTGGTCTTGTTCCGGATTGATTTCTACAAGCAGCAGTCTCTCTATTATATTGGGAAACAAAAGCCAGTTAAGGAACTGATTGGATAAATCAAAGATGGAGGCAGAGCCCTCCATCTACAAATAGCTTTTTATGTTCGCCATCCTTCAAGCAGGCAGCACCTCCACTTTATGGGATAAAATGTATATTAGCTCAAACAAAAATAGACCAATGCTACGCACCAAAAGCTCTGGTCTTCACCTGGATTACACATTGAAGATTTAGATTGGCATTCTGAAATTTCCTACAGTTGGCAAAATACAATTGTTAAAACCAAAGGATTAAGGGGAACTCTTATGCTGTAAAATTAAAAAAGCAAGTCATGTGCCATTCTTTATGACTGCACTAATTAAGAACGTGCCACACACTGCACAATACAGGCCTAGAAAGATTTAAATCATTTTTTATTACTTTGAAAACATTAAGGTGCCCCAAACATTTTAAAATTATTTGTCAAGCCCAGCAAATTTTCTCAAGAATTAAAACCAAACAGTTTTTGTTCTTAACATTGAGCTTATTTTGAACAGTTTCCTATCCCTGTGTAATGTTGTTATGAGGGAGAGTGTTCTGTTAAAATTAAAGGGACAACACAGATGACAAGGTTAACATATGTGCAGGGATAAGCAACAAAAGATGGCTGCTGGTCTAACACACACTAATGTGCCCAATGGGGCATTGAAAACATGCAGCATGTCATCATATTAAAAAAAAAACAACTTACTGTGCTCCTCAGCGGTGATCTGAATGAAAAGCTTTAAAGAATTGAATTTACTGGTGTATGTTATTCAGCTACAGAAATGAGCACAGATAAACATGGAAGTATGAATGAGGGTTTAGAGATTGATATTCTTTATTTTCCACTCCAAAAAGAACTTTAAACCTCCCAAAAACTGTTCTGAGTGTGTTTCAAGTTTCAGAATTGTTAGATTGCCTGCAAAATAAACTTTTAGTGTCAGTTTCCCAGGACTATGTGAATAGAAACTTGCGTGTTTCGAGTGTCACTTGTATTTCCTTGTGTTATGTTCCTTCATCCTTCTGTATTTGCTCTTCTTAAAATCAATTTCCATTTTCTGGATTTACAGGTTAATTACGCCTATGGCTAAAAGTTCTTGGTCCAAACCTGAAGAGACTTTAAAACAAGGATTAGTAGTCACAGTTAAGAGAGGACAGCAGACATTGAAGGTGGGGATAAAAGGAGGACCTTAATCAAGGGGGCTTCACTTGCTCACCAGAGAAACTTTGTGATCTGGAAAATGTCCCCGATTCCAGCGAGGGAGGCAGCAGCAACGCATCACCATACTCCTTGAAGTCTTATAGGTCAGTAACAGCAAAACAGTCAGCTTGCAGAGGCACTCCATCCACGTGTTAAAATTATCAGCTTTCTTGTTATGTTTTTAAACACCTAGATAAAGGTGAGTTATTTGTGAAAAAAAGTACCCACCCGGATCCCAGTCTCAGCTGGTTACAAAGATTCAGCCCCTCTATACAGGTCAAGAAGGTAATCTTTGAAGAAGGGCAAGTTTCAAGGGCAGAGCATATGTGAATGAAGAAGTAAAATGGCAAAAGGTAAAATAAGACTCTAATGCCTGCCTCTCGTGTGTACTAACTCATTCTCTTGCTTACCTTTCAACATCTTCTTACTCACTAAATGTAATCTCGGCCTCTCACACTTTAAATTATTCAAAATTATTGTCTGTCTGTATACCTGCATTGTTATCACTCTTTAATTTAATATTTTCTTTATCAGTATACTGCTGCTGAAGTATGTGAATTTCCCCTTGGGATTAATAAAGTATCTATCTATCTATCTATCTATCTATCTATCTATCTATCTATCTATCTATCTATCTATCTATCTTTAAAGTCTCAATGGCGTTCTTCTTTTAATTGAAAGAGGTTATTGGACTAGGAGATGTCAAGAACTTAAGCTAGGTCAAACCTCAGTTCTGAGCACAGGCTTCACTTCATCCATTATGAAACCTGCATGGTCCAGCTGAGGGTCCCAGGGATGCACCATATCTGAGCAGCATCAGGTGCAAGGTGAGAAGATCTCAGTGCTGCTTTAACAATATCACACTCCTGCCCAGGGATCATCCACGGTACTACAGACCTCAAATTGCAATGGGCTTCAGGGAGTATGGAGGTCAGTAGAAAAATATTTATTGCTGAGAGAGGGTGGATAAAGATGGGCCACATTACTCATGCATACTAGCCCTTTTAGAGTCCCATGCAGCATAGTTATTTTGTAGAAGCTCTCCCACTTTAGTGCAATGAGGGCCTCTCAGTGACCTGGGGTTATAATATGGCTCCCTCTGCCAGCTCAGCTCCTGCCTCCAATATTTCATCAGTGTGACCTTAAGCATGTGTCCCAACTGTATAATAGTGTTGGACTATGGATGTGTACTTGTTAGTGCATTAGGTTGGTGTCTGCTACAGGAAGGTGCTACATAAAATAAAGTGAATTATAAGCAAAAAAATAAATTAAAAGAATGTCTGAACGCAAAACCTAACAGCTTGCTTAAAGAAGCCTGCAGAAAAAACTCACAAAGTGTTGCAATTTTTCTTTATTACATGTAGTTTTTATTTATAGGTTTTGTTCCTACCACCCTAAAGTTTAAAATAAAGTGCCATCTATGCAGCTGATGCTATCCAGTAGTAGAGTGTTTGGGACAAGGAATTCAAAGATGGATCATAAAAGGTGAATTAACAGGGTAGTGTGGAACTAATGTGTTCACAAAGAGCCTCTCCTTCCAGAAGACCTCCAGGTCTCTGAACGATGACAAACCCTGAACTGGCTATTAGGGGAGAGATTGTTTTCTGTTGTCCATTTATTTATTTATCTGTAGTTCTGTCACATGACCTCATAAATCATGTTTAGAAACTGTCACACACGTGCGTATGGGAGACGGTTTACAGTCTCAAACACTGTGATTGATGCTATCATCTGATCCCTTCTCCTCTTGTCCCTCTGCAGACCAACCGAAGACAGTGCCTCTCAGGGACATCACCCACCCACTGATGACATCACTTCCGATACGCAGAACCTATCTACTGTACCTACCACATCAGTTCCTGTTCTGGCCTCCCTGACTCCACCTCTTCCTCTAATCCACCATATTTATAGACCCAGACTCATCCTGTTAGTTAGTTCTGTCTTGAACTCCATTTTGTATTAATGTGTTTTTTTTTGCTGCTTATCAGTATACGGGGTGGCCATCCCCAAACCTTTTTACTTCTCCTGCTCTCCTTATTAGAAAACATTACTCAAAGTAGTAAGACAAGGAGTGGCAACTAGTGTCCTCATGAGGCACAGGTAGGACTTGTCCATGGCTGAACAATATGTGGCTAATTTTAAATAAATCATCATACCCTAAGATGGACGCAGGTGTGAGTGAGTGCGTTTTGCTCCACAATTAATTGGAGTTCTTGGCTGACTGTGCCGCATACACGAACAGAGGCTGGTGGATCGTTCAGATTGCCCGATGATGCTGTGGAGGGGGTAGCTCCTTGAACCCATGCCCAATTAGCCAACAGAATATATAAGAAGCCTGTATGGGACAGAGAGGGGACAAAAAAGGAAAAAAGACGGACAAAAAGAAAGAGGTTTGAGAGAACAGAGGTTAAAGGACAGAAGAGAATGACAGGAGTGAGTGAGAGCCGGTGCGATGGGAGGAAGCAGGCAGATGTGTATGTTACCTCCGGTAGTGGAGCGTGTGGCCGGCCCTCAAGGGGGCTTAAGGTTGCTCCTGCTGATCATGGGAGCAGGAGCAACAATACTCCGGAGAGTAGTAGAAAGTTTTCAGAATTAGAGGTGTGCAGACTCTGTACTTTACAAATGGCTGTAGATGCCACTATTGCCTCGTTTGCCTGTGGCAGTCCTGCAATTGTCATTTCTTAAGCAAGACCCCGCAGCTCTCTTGGATTACTGGTGAACACTCTGTGTAGTTTAATGGCCCTCCGGGGTTGGCTGAATGTGCAGGGGGTGCCTTGTGCCGCCACCACATCCCCACCGTCTAGACCCTCTGTGAGCGATTGCTGCTAGCTTACTTTTTCCGACAAATTACCAAGGCTCACTTAACTTCCTTTTAGAAGACCTCTGTCATTTTTTTTTCTCCGTGTACATTTTATACCCTTTTTTCTTGTGCTTTTGTCTGTCAACTTTCAGTGTGTGTGACAGCCATGTTCCCTAGGACTCCGACATCTAAAAACAGCGGACTGCTGGAATGCCCTTAATTACAAACAGATGGGATAAAGAAACAAAAAAAAAGGTTTTGTCTTCAAGTCACCCGGCAAAACCGTTAAATCTGTAGTGGCCTGTTGATGTGAACATTGAGTTGCAGAGGAGTGTTAAGAGGCCATAAAGAATACATTTGACTTTTTGAACAGAAAAGAAAAGTCTCGTTTTAGAATTGTCTCCAAGGGTAACATAAGTTCATTTGGCAACAATGATCCCCTCCACCTGCACCCCCTTACATCAACCTGCTTTTTTAAAAAAGCACAAAAGCTCGGCAAGCATTAAAGGACTCTGTAAAGCCATCAAAGTTGCTCATTGATTTTTAATTCGACCGGATATCAACTCTATTTACATTGCATATTATTTTTAATGAGCTGCCACAGTGCCTTTTGCAGAAAGGAAATCTCCAAGTGTTTTTATAAAGTTCAGCAGTGCAGATATTAAAAGGCTGAGTGGGGCACCTGCTGGAGTCTTATCTGGACAACAGGACTGAATCAATCCCCTGCATGGCCCCCAAATGTCCGCTGTGGCCTCTCTCTCTCTCTCTCTCAAGTCCTGTGTTCTTGTATAGTTGCAGTAGAGGAAGGGTTAAATGGAGGCCCGACCACTATCCTTCTATCCACATTTTTAACGGAACCAGTTTCAACCATTACATAATATTGTGTTTAAAGGATGCACATTTGAAAATCAAGGAGGCCTAGAAAAATCTACACTGTAGTTCAGAGCAAGATGTGGAAGATAACTGGCAGCTTGTGGTCATGGGTCATACCATACCAGGCTCGCATTATAATCCTGCCCTTGAATCCAACTAAAGTGAGATGATCTGCTAATTCTTCAGTGGCCATTTCTTAAATGGCCGTCCCCCAAGTGCCTCAATGATGTGCTTAAAGTCCCCATTTTTTTGTCTTTTATCACACAGTGAATACAGCTAAGATAGGCTGCAGTCCCCTCACACATTACACAATTTAAGGAAACAGATTGTACAATGAATAGTGCTGGGGATGTGCTTTTCTAATTTCTCTTACAGTATTGCATACCAACACTGCCAACATATTACAGATGGCTGAGCCGTCAGCTCATAACCGTTCAGCAAAGCATCAGCTTTTTACTTTTGTAAGCCCGACCTAACACTGCTGCACCATAATCTGTATGAAGAATACGTATCTCAGCAATTGATGTTGCTGGGATGGCCCAGTGGATTCAAATAGTATTCAGACTTCTTCACTTTCTGCGCACTTTGTGTTGTACATTTCATTTGAATTGATACATTTCCCATTTTTGCCCATAAATCAACAGTCAATATCCCATAATGACAGAGCGAAATCATGCTTTCAGAAAGGTTTCCATGTTTATTAAAACTCTCTCAGGTATTAAGAATCTCTCAGGTATTCAGACCCTTCAGTTATGGCTGAACGATAGTGAAACCCAGGTTTATAGATGTTTAATTCTTTTAACAGAAATTAAAATAAACATACAATGGTATGCACAAAACTGAAAATACAGGCTGTAGCCTGGTCTTTAACAATGCCATTGCTTAGTCCGGGGGATTTTACTTCTCATGGAGTTCCATCCTTTAGGATGTCTCGACTTATAGTGAAACACCTCCTCCCAGGGATGCCCTGTTTAATAGGACCTGATCTGGAATGGCAGAGTCAGTTGCCTTCACTGGGCACCTTCTCATTGCTGTGGAGGCAGAATCAGGTGACAAGTTTAGCAACAGTGCCCCCTCTCGCTTTAGGGTGGTACTACATAGCTCAGCTGAGTGTGGAAGGCAACCCACTTAATGCATGCATGACACAGTATGTTACAGAATCCTGTTTAGCAGCAATTAAAGTTTTGAGTGTTGTTGGGTCTGTCTCCACAAGCTTTGCACACCTGGTTCCGTGAACTTCATGGTTTGGTTTTTATCCTGCTATGCGATATGAATTGTAGGACCTTACGTAGTCAGGTGTCTGGTCGATTCAGTTTGCCAAAAGTAGACTCCAGCCAAGTTGAGACACAAATAAAGTTCTCTCTTAAGGATACACCTGACCACAATGCAGAGTTCAAAAGCTATATTCTGAATACTCATGTAAATGAAAGATTTTAGGTTTTGATTTCTCATAAATTTGGAAACTTTTCTGAAAACATATTCTCACTTTGTTTAATTATATAGTTTGAGAGTAGATTGCTGTATAAAAATGACAAATTTTCCATTTAAAGTTAAATCTACAGCACCATCTTCTTCTTTCGGCTGCTCCCGTTAGGGGTTGCCACAGCGGATCATCTTCTTCCATATCTTTCTGTCCTCTCCATCTTGTTCTGTTACACCCATCACCTGCATGTCCTCTCTCACCACATCCATAAACCTTCGCTTAGACCTTCCTCTTTTCCTCTTCCCTGCCAGCTCTGTCCTTAGCATCCTTCTCCCAATATACCCAGCATCTCTCCTCTGCACACGTCCAAACCAACGCAATCTCACCTCTCTGACTTTGTCTCCCAACCGTCCAACTTGACCTGATCCTCTAATGTACTCATTTCTAATCCTGTCCATCCTCGTCACACTCAGTGCAAATCTTAGCATCTTTAACTCTGCTACCTCAAGCTCTGTCTCCTGCTTTCTGGTCAGTGCCACCGTCTCCAACCCATAAAACATAGCTGGTCTCATTACTGTCCTATAGACCTTCCCTTTCACTCTTGCTGTCACAAATTACTCCTGACACTCTTCTCCACCCATTCCACCCTGCCTGCACTCTCTTTTTCACCTCTCTTCCACAATCCCCATTACTCTGTACTGTTGATCCCAAGTATTTAAACTCATCCACCTTCGCCAACTCTACTCCCTGCATCCTCACCATTCCACTGACCTCCCACTCATTTACACAAATGTATTCTGTCCTGTTCCTACTGACCTTCATTCCTCTCCTCTCTAGAGTATATCTCCACCTCTCCAGGGTCTCCTCAACCTGCTCCCTACTATCGCTACAGATCACAATGTTATCAGCAAACATCATAGCCAACGGGGACTCCTGTCTAATCTCATCTGTCAACCTGTCCATCAACACTGCAAATAAGAAAGGGCTCAGAGCCGATCCTTGATGTAATCCCACCTCCAACTTGAATGCATCCGTCACTCCTACCGCAGACCTTACCACTGTCACACTTCCCTCGTACATATCTTGTACAACTCTTATGTACTTCTCTGCCACTCCCGACTTCCTCATACAATACCACAGCTCCTCTCGAGGCACCCTGTCATATGCTTTCTCCAGGTCCATAAAGACGCAATGCAACTACTTCTGGCCTTCTCTAAACCTCCATCAACATCCTCAGAGCAAACATTGCATCTGTGGTGCTCTTTTGGCATGAAGCCATACTGCTGCTCACTAATCATCACCTCACTTCTTAACCTAGTTTCCACTACTCTTCCCCATAACTTCATGCTGTGGCTCATCAATTTTATTCCCCTGTAGTTACTGCAGTCCTGCACATCCCCCTTATTCTTAAATATCGGCACCAGTACACTTCTTCTCCACTCCTCAGGCAACCTCTCACTTTCCAAGATTCCATTAAACAATCTGGTTAAAAACTCCACTGCCATCTCTTCTAAACACCTCCATGCTACCAAAGGTATGTCATCTGGACCAACAGCCTTTCAATTTTTCATCCTCTTCATAGCTGTCCTTACTTCCTCCTTGCTAATCCGTTGCACTTCCTAATTCACTATCTCCACATTAGCCAACTTCTTCTCTGTCTCGTTCTCTTCATCCATCAGCCTCTCAAAGTACTCTTTCCATCTGCTCAACACACTCTCCTCGCTTGTGAGTACATTTCCATCTTTATCCTTTATTACCCTAACCTGCTGTACATCTTTCCCAGCTTGGTCCAGTCGGTACAGGTCCTTTTCTCCCTCCTTAGTGTCCAGCCTCTCATACAACTCATCATACGCCTTTTCTTTAGCCTTCGCCACCTCTCTCTTCACCTTGCGCCTTATCTCCTTGTACTCTTGTCTACTTTCTGCATCTCACTGACTATCCCACTTCTTCTTTGCCATCCTCTTCCTCTGTATACTCTCCTGTATTTCTTTATTCCACCACCAGGTTCCCTTTTCCTCCTTCCTCTTTCCAGATGTCACACCAAGCACCCTTCTTGCTGTCACCCTTACTACATCTGCTGTAGTTTCCCAACTGTCTGGTAACTCTTCACTGCCACCCAGTGCCTGTCTCACCTCCTCCCTAAACTCAACCTTGTAGTCTTCCTTTTTCAACTTCCACCATTTGGTCTTTGGCTCTGCCCTCACTCTCTTCCTCTTCTTGATTTCCAACATCATCCTACAGACCACCATCCTATGCTGCTTAACTACACTTTCCCCTGCCACCACTTTGCAGTGTTCAATCTCCTTCAGATCAGCTCTTCTGCATAGGATGTAATCTACCTGTGTGCATCTTCCTCCACTCTTGTACGTAACCCTATGTTCCTCCCTCTTCTTAAAATGCGTATTCACCACAGCCATGTCCATCCTTTTGGCAAAATCCACTATCCTCTGACCTTCTTCATTCCTCTCCTTAACACCATACCTACCCATCACCTTCTTGTCTCCACTGTTCCCTTCACCAACATGCCCATTGAAATCCGCTCCAATCACCACTTTCTGTCCCTTGAGTACACTGTTCATCACGTCATCCAACTCACTCCAAAAATCTTCTTTCTCACCCATTGCACACCCAACTTGCGGCGCATATGCACTAACAACATTCATCATCACATCTCCAATTTCCAGCTTCATAATCAATACTCTGTCTGACACTCTTTTCACCTCCAAAACACTCTTGACATACTGTTCCTTCAGAATAACTCCTACCCCATTTCTCTTCCCATCCACACCATGATATAACAATTTGAATCCACCTCCGATCCACCTGGCCTTACTCCCCTTTCATTTAGTCTCTTGCATGCACAATATATCAGCCTTCCTTCTCTCCATCATATCGGATAACTCTCTCCCCTTACCAGTCTCTCCCCTTAATATTCAAAGTTCCTACCCTCAGTTCCACTCTCTTTACTTTCCTCCTCTCCTCCTGCCTCCGGACACGTCCTTCTTCTTCTTTGGCCAACAGTAGCCCAATTTCTGCCAGCACCCTGTTGGCTAACAGTACTGGTGGCGGTCGTTGTTAACCCGGGGCCTGACCAATCCGGTATGGAAATTGGTATTGTTGTCCGCATATTGATTTGGCAAAATTTTACACCAGATGGGCCTGCTCGGAGTCCAGGTGTATTTTTTCTGATGTTATACTCAGTGCTGCTAGGAAAGGCAATGGCCTACTAAGCCACTTAACTAGGCTAAATGGATCTGAGAAAGTTATGTTATTAAATAGATTTGTGCTGAGTACAGCTATCTTTGTGCGCTATGCAGAATGCAAAAATGTTGGTAACAGCAGAGTACAGGCTACCAACAGGAATCGATTAGTTGGTTACCGCTGTGTACCAAGACCTTTCCCTAAAGAATAGAATGAATATTGTAATTTGACCCATTTTTATATCCCATACCATAATTATCAGTTCAGTAGTAGTACTAGTAGTAGTTTTGTCACATGGTACAGTGAGCTGTTAATCACATGACAAACCAAAATGCAACATTAGCAGTGTGCACACTGATATGAACGAATAAAATGGTAGAGAAGGACACTATACAATGATAAATTAAGTTTCAAAAAGGAAGCCATTCTACTCAAAGCTTCTCTAGAGTATTTTCATTTCCATTGCAATCACCTTTTGTTAGTTCTACAGTTCTACAGTCAGAGTACGATGTGCCAGGGGGTCAGACTTCTGGTTTTAGAGAACTTTTGTAATTTCTCAGATTCTTCGAGACCCCCTACAGAAGGTAAGACTTTGCATCAGGGATTCAAGCCCACTGAAGAGCTTTTAGTTAGCTGTGCACAGACAAGATGTTTATATCACGCTTTACATGAGTCAGAGACAAATTACTTTAGGCCTCAGTGATAATGATGGAGTGGCTCTGGACTATAACTGCTGTCGCCTTCCGGCAGAAAGTCATCTTTATTCTGCAGACACCTAGCAGGAGAGGGTCACCTTTGGTTTAAAAGCATATAAAATAAGTCCATGCAAAACATTTGGCTGGTCTTCTTTAGCTTGGTTATCTAGCGTGAAGCTGACACTCCTGCTCATATCAACCTGGCACAAAGCTCCTTGTTAAAACAAAATAATGAAGGATTATAGTAAGCTGAAAGCAGCTTAGTGCCTCCAATGTCTGAGTGAAAATTGACAAAGTTCACAATCTAAACTTTGCTTCTTGCTGTTCTGAAAAATCTATTTCAGATTGTGGTCATCATCAGGCAGAAGAAAGAAAGAAATAAACTCTATAATAGTAAATCTTAAAACTTCATCCCTCTGTCTATTTTCTCAAACCTCTTTTGCTTTGCTGAAGCACAATGCAGGAGATGAAATTCACAGGAAAACTGCATATCTGTTAGAATGAGACAGTAAAAAGGATTTACCTCCATGGAACATTTAAACTTTTAGCATACAATATTAAATCATAGTAGGTTTAATTTGACTAAATTAAATTTAATTTTTGACACTGATCAACAGAAAGAAACACTTTAAATGTCAAAATGAAAGCCAATCTGTCAAATGAATTACAAATATAAAACACAAGATAATAAGTTGCAAGGCAATATTAACTAGAGGCCCTTCTGACAGCCATGGCAGCCTTGAGTCTGTTTGCACAGATCTCTATCAACTTTGTACATCTGGACACGGCAAATGTTCCGCATTCTTCTTTACAAAACTTCTCAAGGACTGACGGGTTGCAGGAGGATCCTGAGTGAACAGCCTTTTGAAAGTCCACCTGCAAATCCTCAATCAGACTGAGAGTTAGATTCTGAGTTGGCCATTCCAGAATATTAACATTCTTGTTTCGAAGCCATTTCTGTGCAGCTTTGCCGTTATTCTCGGGTTCATTGTCTTGCTGGAAAATAAGTCTTCTCCCTAGATGCAGATTTCTTGGAAACTGCATCAGGTTTCCCCCCAGGATTTCCTTGTATTTTGCTGAATTCATTGTACCCTCTACTCTCACTCCTCTGCTGCAGAAAAACATCACCACAGCACGATGCTGACACCACCAGGCTTCACAGTGGGGATGGTGGGCATTTAATAATGAACGATATTTAGCTCAATTTGATGTCAATCTGACTTCGTAGTTTTTGATGTGCCTTCTGGCAAACTCCAGCCAGGATGTTGTATGTTTATTTTTGCTTTTTATTTTTTTTAACAGTGACTTTGTCTTTGCCACTCTTCCATAAAGTTACGACTTGTGAACCACTAGGACAATAGTTGTTGTCTACACAGTCTTGGCCATTGACTCTTACAACCCCTTCAGAGTTATCACAGCTTTCTTGATGGCCTTGTCTTCGCGTGATCACGCAGTTCTTGTGGATGGCCTACTCTAACCAGATTTACAGATGTGCCACACTTTTTCCATCTTTTTAATGGTTTATTTAACTGGACTCCAAGGGATATTTTCTACTCTCCATTCCCAACTTGTGCTTTTCATGGAGTTGCTATGGAATGTTCTTCTGTCTCCATTGTATAGGTTAGGCCACAAACTGACTGTCCACGAGATGGCTCTGCCACGTGCAGGTGCATTTATATGACAGTCAGTTGACACCCAGAGACAAGTGATCTCCCTTAAACTAGTCATGTGACCTCTAAAACCAATTGGCTGCACCACTGAAGATTTAGGTGTGTCAGATTCAAGGGAGTGAATATGTGACTAATTATTTTTATTTTACATTTGTAATTAATTTAGACCACTTTGCAGAGATCTGTCTTTACTTCGATACTAAAAAGTCTTTATCTTTAATTGTTCATCAGTCTTAAAAAAGTCAAATTAAATCCACTGGGATTTTCAATGTTCTAAAATAATAAAATTTTAAATTTCAAGGGAGTGAATACTTTTCATAGGCATTGTAAATTATACTGAGAGCTTAATAAATGAGTAAACATCTTTCTTAATGAATAGCAAAAAATAGTAAAGAAGCTACCAAAGTCAAACACAAAAGAAGAAAATAAGCTTTAAAAACAAAAAAAAAAACTGCTAACCAGAAAATGGAGTGAAAATACAGATTTCTATTTAATCCCAGATCTTAAGGATTGGATCTTAATGTTTAGACTCTTCTTTAATGTACAGTAAACAGTCATCTTATATGTCATGACTACCATGATGTCACAGGTCACAAGCATCATGGGTCGCACATTGTTATTGTCTTGTTAGCGAACTGACAGATAAACCTTTAAGGAAAACCTGAGAGCTACATGTAAAAAACAAAACAAGAAAAGATATGAAGCGAAACAAAACCGAAGCCCAATACAAGACATAATAATTGAGATCGAGAGAACAAGAGGGTCAAAACTGAAAGCACACATTAGAAGAAGAGCACAAATACTTCAGAGACTGCAGATTGGATAAGGGTTTGCACTCATAGCCATCCTTTTATCCCATCACGTTGATTAGTCATGGGTCCCGACCTCAGAGGCCACGCCCTCTAGCAACACCTGAAGCAGACCAAACGATGGAAATAAACACCGGCGGTCTTTGAGGATCCAAAATCAAACCAAATCATGACAGTCATAGTGACCAGACATACAAAACTGGACAAGAAGATGGAGGTTGAATTTGTGGTTAGAGGGCAGGCAAAAGTCAAAAATCCACAAAGGATTGTAAGAAATGTTTGTTAAATTAAAAATCATTAAACCAAAACTGCTGATCAAAAGAAGTTTGTAACCTAAGAATCATAACACTTCCTTTTTTTGTACATTTTCATGTAATTGAAAAGCTCCAAAGCTAGGATTCTAGAAGTTGTGCACTGCTATCTTTTAAAGGTGCAGCACAATGACATAACACAGCAGAATAGTGAATAACACGTGACCACACCAAAGCAGGAAATAAAATAGTGTCACTTGAATAAATTAAAATTAAAAACAATAAGAACAACAAGACTAATAATTGCAGAAAGGAATCACATGGACAGTGAGATGTCAAAAATTTAGATTAATCAGCACTGCTGTGATGACTGCAAAGACATAACATTGCAAATTTCAAAATTTTAAAAATGAAAATGAATAACCATCAAAACTGAGCAAAAAAGGCTCCCTGCCAGGATTCAAACCTGTACTATCATGCTAACCTGTACCAACACTGATGCACCAAAACGGTGACACTATTACTAATGGAGAAACTGAAGTTCAGGTTTCAGAATCTAAAAATGACAGCCAAAAGTAAGTAGCCAGATATGATGTCATGCTTTCTTATCTCTTCAAATAACCTGACCTAACATATTTAGAAATTTTACAACTGCAACTTGAATTTCCATTTTAAATATGTAGAATTTATACAAAGAGAAACTGTCATCTCTAATAAGTGGATGGATGGAAAGTTTAACATGATGTCCAATCATCAGATATCCACAGCCTTCAGCTTTCTTTATACTGCAGTCCAGGCCAGGATAAAATGACATCCATGGAAGGTTGTATTGGTCAGTTTGGTCTCTCGATCCAGAATGCTCCACTTACATTAATGCAATGCTTTTTATTTTGCAAATCTTCCCACTTTCACCAGGTCTTACACTATAGGTCAGATACGAGGTATTCCCATGCAACAAAAAAAATGGAAAGCAATCCATTACTTGAAAGAGATGGTGTGCAGGTATGGTGGGTGCTGCTGCTACTGCCTCTTTGTTGTGACTGGTGTATTTTGGTAATTTTTTGTGGCTTTTTTAGGGAAGTTCCATAACTTAGTGGTGGCAGTTATTATGGGGTTTCATAAGTCAGGGGATCTGTTTTGTACATTTATTGTATCCCATCTAATTTCCTAATGAAGTTGTAGCTTTTTACAATGCCATTTTGAATAATCGATGGACAGCGCCAAATTGATATATTCATGTCGGCCAATGCCAAGGTAACTTCCCAGAATTACCCAGGAGCGTCCACCACGTGGCGTCTTCAGAGCGACCCTAGATATGGTCATATTATACACCGGATTTCTCTATGCCTTTTGATCTTATGTTTTCTGACTCTTTTCCACCCTTCTTGTTTACATTTCTGGCTTGGCGAAAGATCAGATTGACTTTTTGCTTCCAACCACTGCACATACTTCTTTTTGATCCTGTTACAATTCCTAAATGAGTTTGTTAACGGAGTTTCTTTTCTTAAAGAATGATTTACTGATATTTATATATGGATACTCAGAAGCAGAAGCATAGGAAGGATATTCATTTTGATAATATTGATTCTGATAACTGATTGGTAGACCATCAGTTAACATCGTTTGATTTTTTCCATACTGTTACTAAAATTGTTTTGAAAAATATCTTTATATTTACTTATTATGTTTATCCCTAGTCATTTAAACTGTTTTGACAGAATAAATGGATAGATGTTCAGTCTAGTATGATGTGCTAGAGAGTTCCCTGAAAAAAGTACACTTTCATTCAAATTAATTTGGAGTCCAGATGTCTTTTGAAATTTTGCTAATGCATTAAGGACTAATGGAAAAGATATTTTTGGGTTGGATATATTTGGTACCGTATTAAGTGCCTTATGTGCAATTAGTGATATTTTCTCTTCAAGTCCTACTCTGAAAATTCCCTTAATCTGTAATATATTTAGAAAATTATTAGCAAGTGGCTCAATGGCTATTGCAAAAAGCAATGGTGACAGAGGGCTCCTTTGACAACTGTCATGTTCTAGTTTGAAGTAGTCCAAGTTTGTGTGGTTAATACGAACTGAGGCTTCTAAACTGGTCATTTTATCCATATATTTGGGACAAAGCCAAATTTGTGCAATGTGGTAAATAGATAGTCCCATTTGACTCTAACAAAAGCTTTGTCTGCATCCAAAAATAATAAGATCTCTCATGTGTTAGATTTCATGGAGGAGTATATTGCATTAAACAGACACTGAAGGTCTGAGGCCAAGTGTCTGCCTTAATGAATTCTGTTTAGTCTTGTAATATTACAGAAGGAGGTGTTTGCTCAATCCTACTAGCTAAACCTTTGGAGAATATTCTAACATAATTGTTCAAAAGTGAAATTGATCCGTATGATGCAAATTGTAGTAAGTCCTTATTTTTCTTTGAAAAAATTGTCATTTATGCTTGCCAAAATTTTGATGTAATATTTTATTTTCTCTGACTACTATGAATGTTGTTAATAATAATGGGGCTAACGATTGAACATTTTTTGTAAAATTTCACTAGGAGGTCACTAGGGCAGGCTGCCTCCCCAGTCTGAAGTGAGTTTATATCTTCTAGTAGCTCCCATAGTGTCAGATTCTTCTATGCTAAGAGTACTGAACTGTGGTATTTGTATTGTAATTTTAAAAAAAAACTCCTAGTTGAACACAAGATTATCAACAAGGAGAGAAAGGATAAGTAGAGTATTCAACATAATTTTAAGGGCTGAAATGAAAACCGGCAGCCATGTGAGGGAGCAGCCCAGTCTACCCCAAGGCACAGACTGGTGATTTTTGGATTATGAAAATAATGAATGTATGAGAACAACTGAAAACTTTTTGAAAGAAAGAAAGAAAGAAAGAAAGAAAGAAAGAAAGAAAGAAAGAAAGAAAGAAAGAAAGAAAGAAAGAAAGAAAGAAAGAAAGAGAAAGAAAATCATTTTCTCTTAGCTGCTGCAGAAGTTACTACAGGTCAAGGGTCAAAGGACTGCATTTTATCATCGGTCTGAGGAGTGTCATTGTGGCCCCCGTTTCAGTGGACAAGCCAAACTGTTTAAAGTTCAACAAATAACAGGGAGGGAAATGATGGATCCCAAGTGAGCCAAGTAACTGACCCTTCCTGCCAACCCTTCCAGCGATAATTAGTGAAAAAAATAACTCTCCACAGTTTGCTGTGTTCTTGCTTAATGTTCTGTTTCTTAACAGCAATGAAAGTGAACAATTCAAAGCACTGCATTAGATTAAAAAAAATATAAAAAGCTGTGAAACTGGAGAAATGAGGCACTCAAAAATGGTGTTGTCTTGGAGCTGGTGTATGCTGTAGCAAATTACATGAAATAAACTGTGTATTGTACATTCACTTTTGACAGTGAGGTGACACTGGTGCGTGTCAGGGACCGTGTTGCCTCACAGCTTGCTATATAAATCACACAACATAATCTTTTAAGGCTTATTGATCTCCATCGGGAATTCAGGAGATCTTGTGGCCTACCCTAAAAATAGTAGGTACAAAGTGGCCGTGGCATGCTGAGCAGCGCCATGAACTATACGTTCACTTCTTAGCGCACTTGCTCAAACATACTAACAGGTGGGGAGTCCCATTGACTTGTATTGTGTTTTTATTTGCATCCCCAACTCCAGCAAAACAAAAGCACAAACATGAAAATCTAAACACGACTAAGTCTACTCATACATCCATGTTCTGCATTCACTTAACCCGATTCTGATACATCAGAAAACAATTTTCAGATATCCATCCATTTTCTGAACTTACGCTTTCCACAACAATGCTGTGGACTGCTGTATCCCAGGCTGGTATTTCTCAGAACTAGGAGAGAATCCACACTGGACTGGAAGCCCAGCCATCAATGGACACAGAACCACAGCCACACCTTCAAACCAAAGAAATTCAGTGCTGCCTTCTGGTTAGCCTGACAAATCTCTGTCTTGTAGAAGGAAACTGGAATTCATGGATAAAAGCATGAGAGACATGGGGAAAACGAGTTAACTCTACACTGATGACGGTCTGGCTGGGAGTGACACAATGAAGGTGAACAGAGGCTGCACTACACACTACACTTTCAAACCATTCAGATATAACATTATTTTTAATCCAATTCAGGGTTGCAGAGCCTATCCTAGAGGGATTTTGTGGGAGGCTGGAAACAGCCATGGACGGAGTGTCGATCCATCACACAGTAAGAGTGTGAGAAAGTCGGTGTACCCACAGAAAACCTCATGCAGACACGGACAAAATGGTCAGACTCCACTTGGATGCTGAATCGGACAGGCAGAGGTATGTTTTGCTGCACTGCTGAGCACCCTGCACAATATGTCTTAAAGTTTGGTTTATATATTTCAAATTTATGCCTTTCTACAAATTAAATATATATATATGTATAATTAACTTTTACATATCAAAAAGGAATATCTACGTACAAAATGTTGTCCTGCCCTTTGCCGAGTTACTTTAAAAAACCACTTGCTGCGATGGTCTTACTGCTTTTAATAATGCTCCGTGTCTTTCTGAAAAGCAGTTTTTCATTGAATTGTATTTTATGACATCTTCAGAGAAGAAGACATTTATAAAATGATTTCCATATCCCTGAAAAAGTGTTTCAAAAATCTAAAAAGTTAATTGCAGGATATCTCAAAAGACGTTTAGAGTCTCTACATTGTACTTTGAAGTATTACAAGTACTGAATAATTATGTGAGACCTTTGAAAAATGTACTGCCAATTTATTTTATAATATTTAATTCAAGAGTTTAATCACAAATCGTGATAAATGTCAAATTTAAATTTTTAGGTCCACTGGGGTAGAAGGATCATTGATAAAGAGCTCTTTCCTCTACTGAAATCATATTTTAGAAAATAAAATAAATAACACACCCTAGTGTCTAGCATGTTAAAATCCATCCATCCATCCATCCATTTTCCAACCCACTGAATCCGAACACAGGGTCACGGGGGTCTGCTGGAGCCAATCCCAGCCAGCACAGGGCACAAGGCAGGAACCAGTCCCGGGCAGGGCGTCAGCCCACCACAGGGCACACACACCCACACAATTTAGGATCGCTAGTGCACCTAACCTGCATGTTAAAATATCTGCTGTAATTTCAGACTTTAACAAATGGCAGCTCCTTTTACTCCAAACAGTTGTTTATGCATTCAGTCAGTAAGAGCTTTCCAAACATCTGGCATGACAGTGTGTCAGGAACTAATTATTGAATTATATTTTTTATTTTTCTTTGTGTTGTTGTCACAATTTTTCATGTTTTATTATTCCTTTAATGACCCCATTTTGTACGGTTGTTTCTTATGGATGCCCCACATTGCGAAGTGCGTTATGCACACGGTAAGAAGACATTAAGGAAACAAGATAACAGTTGAAGAACTAAATTACTTAGGAATTTGGGTTATGATTTCAATTATATTTTGATTAAGACTTTGAACTTCATGTAAGAGTGTTGGGTTCTGTGCTCACCTGTCTGACTGAACTTTTAAAATTCCCTAAAAGTGAGACCTGAACTGACCTCTCCT
Source organism: Erpetoichthys calabaricus (assembly GCF_900747795.2). Classification (NCBI taxonomy): domain Eukaryota; kingdom Metazoa; phylum Chordata; class Cladistia; order Polypteriformes; family Polypteridae; genus Erpetoichthys; species Erpetoichthys calabaricus. The sequence continues at coordinate 91,688,937 of NC_041405.2, read as the reverse complement.
TTAGGAACTACACAGACACCACTGAAGAGGCTCCACTGGTGGCGGCATTAGCTGAATACTTTGGTTTTGTTTTTTTTTTTGCTGAGTTACTTATTTAATTTTTGAATTGTTAATCACTGGGCTCTGCTGCCACTAACCTCCTGCTCCCCGTGTTTGCTTGCGTCACTGCAGTGGTTTGTATTCCTGTCTGTTGTGAAGCTGCTATGTGCGCTCACTCGGCTCCCATTCACGTCTAATCCACTGCACATGCTGCCACGCTGAGCTTTAATAGAGAAGCCTTGTAATATGTGACTTGTCAACTTCTCACAGATCTTCAGGACATTTATACTGTGGGCAGTTTTGCTTTTGCTTGTGACTCCTGCTTGTCTTTTTCCTTTTGGTTGTGCTGCATTTTTAATTTGAGTATGTGTTTCTTAATCTTTTTTTATTTATTAGTTGTGTTCATTGTCTGTGTGGATGTTTGTGAAAAAATTCATAATGGATAAGTTCTAATTTTGCCAAAAAAGTAAAAAAAAAAAAAACCTTTTTCAGAAAAATGACATTATTTAGATCCATTTTCAGATTTTAGAAATGTAATAAATCTGAAAAACCTGATATTGTCAGTATTCCCCATGGCAAGTGGCCCCAACAAAAACATCATTCTTCTCACATCTGCTACAGTGGATGTATTAAACTGTAACGCAGCTCTTCAGTTCCTGTGGACAGCAATGCACTTACCGTATTCTGAAATCAGTGCCTGTATCTCCAAGGTGGCCCAGTAGTTGGCATTGAGGTCTCACATCTCCCACAGCCAGCGTCTGCCCATCACCACAAGTGTTTTTAGCTAAAGATGTGCATTTTACATTTGTAGGCAGCAGTGAAGACTAATAATACTCACTGTGGTCTGTATTTAAACTCATATAAATAACTTACTCTTTATTGTTTCACATACATCTATATTTTAATAGCATTGTCATTATGATGCATTGCTTATTTCTCCTCTTTAATATGCATTGCTTGCCTTTTTACTTTTACGGTTGTAAAATATAAATCTTTGAGAAAGCATTTCTTGTGCTCAGCCAGGAGAAACACCAACAGATTTCTAGAAATGGTCTGTGCCCTTCCTAGTTAGATGCCAATTGGTTTATTATACCAAACAATATTATCTTAAAGTTACAAAAAGTTTTATTACGTCCTAACATTTGAGATGCTGCAACCACTGGACCTCAAATCTGCTGGAGCACAACAGCTGCTGACCTGCTTAACCCTGAAACACTTGAATTGCGGCTCTCCATAACCTTCAACACTTCACACTTCAGCACACTTCAACAGCATCTGGAGAAGACAACAGCCAGAGCAGGGAGAGCGTCTCCCCGAACAGCTGTGATCATCTTATCAGGGGTCTCCCAACAGAGCCTGACTGTGGATTTGTATGCTGGAAGATTCTTTGATGCAAGCTAAGTGTGAAATTATTGTTTGTCTCCTGCTTGATTTGGTTCTTGTGGTGGTTCTGTCGCTGTTGTGACTTTTAGGTGGCGCTGTAAACAGGAGACCTTTCCACGATGCTATTCTTAGCACTGAACAAGATCCAGACATCAACGTTTACATTTATTTTTTCAAAGCAACTACAAAGGAGGTCAACATAACTGAGTAAACATCAGTCTGGAGAACTGTTTAAGAACAAGGGTGTATCCCGATGTCCTGGCTAAATTGTCCACCACGGCCTGATCATTCTGGCCCCCTAATCATCCCCCTTCTCTAAATGGCTATTTCTCTCACCACTTCACTACCTAATAGTAATGTGTGGTGAGCGTTCTGGTCTAATAATGGCTGCCATCCAGGTGGATGCTGCACATTAGTGGTGGTTTAAGCGGCTCCCCACTCACGTTGTAAAGCACTTTGAGTACCTTGAAAAATGGTATATAAATGTAATGAATTATTAAGTGTTACAGGACAAGGGTAAAAATGAGGTTTACGGAACAAAAAAATCCAAGCTAGTCGGAATTCCTAGGATACATAACTGAATAGGTAGAAATTCACGAAACAAGAGAGTCCTTAAAAGCTCCTTAAACACATTGATGGGGTCAGATTTTCTAATGGATGTGGACACATCATTAGTTGGTCTCCACACAAGTGAATGTGTCCTGGAATAGCATCCCATCCAACTATGAGTCTTGCCTCACTTTCGACAACCCTGACACGATCAAATCAGTTTTTAAAAAATTGTTGGATGGATTTGTATCTTAAAGGAATTGTCAGGTACCTGTAATGAAAGAAGGGTTAAGCCTCAGAGCGAGAGAGTTGGGAAGTAAGAGGGAGTGAATTGCATTGTGGTATTTCGGTGGAGGGTATGTCACACACTCAATGAGGCACACAGGGCAAACACCCAGGGCAGCAAGGATGGAGTTTTGTTTAGTTAGATAGTTTGTGACATGCCTTTATGAGCTTAAAATAAAACAACAACAAAAAAATGTCGGCTGCAGAGAGAGACATCCTCTGATCTTGTCACTGGCTTGGAGAATCGAACAATTAAACATGCAGTACACACATCACAGTGAAGCTGGAGTATAAAATTCAACATTTCTTAAGTGACTATACATTATGCAGACCTTGTTTTAATGTTCCCACATTCTATATACTGTGATTAAACTCCCGCTCCCTGTGACCTTTGTAATGGGAAAAAGGGCCGAGAAATGTGAGGATGAATACATTTGATATCTTAGGTTCAATTTACTGGTAATTGTGCTATTTTAACATTTTCATTACATTATGTTTAATAAGAATAAGGGAACATGGGATCAGGTTTCTGACCTTGCTTTGACATTTCAGTTTTTTACTTTTTTACAGTGTGCAGTAAACTTCAAATTAATTAAAAATAGCATCCACTTTCACATGAGACTAGTGTTTAAGTCGAAGCACATTGCTTAACGCACAACTCGACGGTCTGTGTAGACCACTCTGAAATCTTTCTCTTCAGTTTTTAAAAAATATTTCATGTTCATATTGCTTGTCAGCTATTACCAGCTATTGTATTTTTAAGCTCTGGGACAGAAAGAATAATAAAAAGTGAGGGAACACAGAGAATAAGATGGGAAGATGAAAGGGTCTGGGAGTTGCTGCCGGCTCTTGTAACTTGTTACCTGAGCCTCTTTCACACATAGAAACTGGGGAGTCCATGCCATGAATTTAGGGGGGGTTCATTTGCTCAGCTCTATTAGGATGATCTGATGATTTCTCAGGTGAGTGATAATCATTCACATTATGCTCCAAATAATCAACCTTAATAAAAGGGTAAGTGTCTGTGTGTCTGTCTGTGCCAATAATATCCAACTGCAGAGCCACAGAGCTATACATCCCTGAATTTTCTGGCTGCAGTTTCTTGGCAGAAGTAAGATTAGGGTAACTTAAGGTTAGGACCTAGTGTGGTTAGTGTTAATGGACATGAGGTAACATTTCCACTGTGAAACTGCTGCTCATTTTATTCAGTGACTTCGGTCAAGAAATTGCAGTCAAAAACTTGTGGGCTAGAGAGAGACATCCTCTGATCTTGTCACTAGCTTGGAGAATCGAACAATTAAATATGTAGTACACACGTCACGGTGATGTATAGCTCTGTGATTCTGCAGTTGGATGCTTCTCGTCTGTGTGTCCATCCAGTTGACCCGGTCATTCCAATAGATGACGCATCCTGAACATTAACACTTCTTTTACAAATCTCCTGCCAAATGGCATATATTAGAGACATATGTATTGTATGGTGCACTGCAAATGCAGACACTGCCATCTATATTGATTACTTTGATGTCAACCTGTCTTAGATGAGTAGCACTGCTAGCAGGCTATACAGTAGTTTCACAAAATAGACCCAAACTGGAAAGAAATGATGGGTCAGGAGTCTGGAAAATGTAAAGCAGCACGGATCTAAAAAACTTAAACTTGCATTTTCAAAGTTAGGATGGCACAATGGTGCAGTGATTGGTGCTGCTGCCTCATGGATTTGGTGTTCTCAGGCCTAATCCTTGTCCAGGTAGCATCTGCACATTCTCTTCACGTGACAGTGTGGGTTTTCTTTCCTTCAACTGTAACAATGTACAGATTAAGTATGCTGCGGCCTCTAAATTAGCCTCAGTGTGAACATGGGGGTGTGAGTGAAGATGTTATGGATAAGGGGGTACCCAAAAATAACCAGAATCTGTACCTGGTGTGCAATTTAGACTTAGTTGCAAATTTCGCCGCTAGATGTTGCATACTTACAGTATTCTGTGGCAATCTGCCAAGTGGCATTGCTCTGTATTGTTCGTATGCCATTCCAGGTCAGTTTTTCTTTGTGCTTAATAAACATGTTCCACGATTTTTGTGATGGGTGATCATAAAGAACAGCAAGTCTGCATTACATTTTGGGAAAACAGCTGCTAAAATTGTAGTGTTGCTTGAAACTGCTTTTAAAGGAAAGGCTTTAAATAAAACACAGGTCTGCAAGTGGTTTCGCCTTTCAAATGAGGGGAAATGTCTTTTTCTTGTTCCCACATATGAAAAAAGAACTCAAAGGAAAGTGTTTTTGTACCATGGAGGAAGTCAAAGGAAAATCACTGCAGGCCTTGGACAACAATCCTCTTCAGCAAATTCCACCAGTGGGAAAACCTTTGGGACAAGTGCATTCATTCACATGGAGTGTACTTTGAAGGAGACTAAACTATCACTAAGTATTAATTATTAACACTAGAATTACCAGAGCCTACGAAAAAACTCGTAAATCCGTCCCACCTTAAATCGCGTCTTAAATCCGTTTGCACCTCTCCGCCAGAGTCCTTTGTCATCTAAATGTGCTGATAAAGCTACTAGCAGCCAGCTATTCCATCCCCCCACCGACTTAGAATGAACTTCTCTCCTAGCTCAAGCCTTGCCTTGATTTGATTACCTGGGATTGAAGTGGAGTTTTACAGTGGAAATAATTCTAGCGTTATTTGGAATACACGCATTTCATGTGTGTTCCATTTCTATAGTTGGCTGTGCAAACACATTTTTAAAACAGAAACGTTTTTCATATTCTAATAGTAAATGACAAAATGTAGGCATAAACTATATAACGTATGAAGCCTGAAGTCCATATATCAAAGAAACACTTTCACAAAAGGTACAAATAAAAGAACACGTGCGCCTTCATTCAAAAAAAAAAAAAAAAAAAAAAAAAGCCGCGTTAGTATGCCACATTGACACTCTCACTACAACCACTGCAGTAGCGTAACGGTATCAGCGCCTGACTGGGAATCAGACGGTGGCGAGTTCGATCCCGCACGGCTCCACTTCGAGAAATTAACTGCTCTTATTCTTACAATTTTAGAATAACAATATAAATTTGATTTCAGTTTGTAACAGGCGGTGTAACTTATGATACTGGTAAAGGTTAGCTTTTTTTTTTTTTTTTTTTTAATTCACTTTTCATTCTCGCAGTCACATTCAGAATCAATCCATACAACCCCATCTGACACAGCTGGTTTCACATAAATAAAAGTGCACTTTTATTCAAGACTATAACCGAAGAATAAAGAAAGCAAGTTACAGTTGGTGGTTGATACAACAGCTTGCGTGGTGCAATGTTAAGAACTGCTGATTTCCGATCCGTGCTATATAAAATCATCACATTCAAATATTAACAGTTCCCACACACCCAAGGTCCGCCATTCCTACATTTACAACATGTGTACTTGTTGCAGTGTACACACCTCTCTGTGCTATGGTTCCTATTACAGTGAATGAGCACCTGACACTGTACTTTCTTCCCTGGGGGAAGCTGAGGTCTTAGAACGGAAGTTTGTTGACGCTGTATCATCTTTTCTTTTTCCATCGCCTTTTCCTGTAAGAAGCGACGACGAAGTTCCTCTGCAAGGTGAGCCATGAACACTCTTCTTTCCTCAGCGGACCCCGTGCATGCCTTATACAGTACGTGTGCATTCATCGCTGCTAGATCAAGGATGTTGTACAACACAGCAACTGGCCACCTGCGTGTTCCTGTGCGCACTGAACAAGCACGCGCCTTCTGGTTCATGATGTCAACGCCATGCTGGGGAAAAAAGAAAGACAAATATATGTGACATTTTGAAGAAATCATTTTATCACCAGAAGAGCACCAGAATACTTCGTCACACTAATATTTTTTTCATTAGCATACCTTCATGTGGTTGTAGTCTGTGACCGTGTTTGGTTTTTTTTTTTTTTTTATCTTGCCCAATCTCCACATTATGGTGCATTGTGCTGAGAATGCAGACAGACTTCATCTTTTTGGGCACATACACTGTCACCATGGCACTGGGAGATCTAAACACCAGCGTGGAGAATTGTTCGTGTACTGAACTGACTTTAGCTGCAGGTGGAAGTTCCCGTCGCACTTTATTCATGGTGCCAAGCAGAGTTGTATTGCGGTGCAGCAGTCTATTAGCCAGCGAAAGTGACGTGAAGAAGTTGTCTGTTGTTACGGTTCTGCCTTTGTCCAGAAATGGCTCCATAAGCTTTATGACCACAGACTCGGAAAGTCTTTCTCCCGTGGGACGACTGGGATCTTTTCCTAAATAAGGAGTGGCATTGCACATGTACTTTGTCTCCAAATCTGCCGCAATCCAAAAAGGCAGAACCGTAACAACAGACAACTTCTTCACGTCACTTTCGCTGGCTAATAGACTGCTGCACCGCAATACAACTCTGCTTGGCACCATGAATAAAGTGCGACGGGAACTTCCACCTGCAGCTAAAGTCAGTTCAGTACACGAACAATTCTCCACGCTGGTGTTTAGATCTCCCAGTGCCATGCTGACAGTGTATGTGCCCAAAAAGATGAAGTCTGTCTGCATTCTCAGCACAATGCACCATGATGTGGAGATTGGGCAAGATAAAAAAAAAAAACAAACACGGTCACAGACTACAACCACATGAAGGTATGCTAATGAAAAAAATATTAGTGTGACGAAGTATTCTGGTGCTCTTCTGGTGATAAAATGATTTCTTCAAAATGTGACATATATTTGTCTTTCTTTTTTCCCCAGCGTGGCGTTGACATCATGAACCAGAAGGCGCGTGCTTGTTCAGTGCGCACAGGAACACGCAGGTGGCCGGTTGCTGTGTTGTACAACATCCTTGATCTAGCAGCGATGAACGCACACGTACTGTATAAGGCATGCACGGGGTCCGCTGAGGAAAGAAGAGTGTTCATGGCTCACCTTGCAGAGGAACTTCGTCGTCGCTTCTTACAGGAAAAGGCGATGGAAAAAGAAAAGATGATACAGCGTCAACAAACTTCCGTTCTAAGACCTCAGCTTCCCCCAGGGAAGAAAGTACAGTGTCAGGTGCTCATTCACTGTAATAGGAACCATAGCACAGAGAGGTGTGTACACTGCAACAAGTACACATGTTGTAAATGTAGGAATGGCGGACCTTGGGTGTGTGGGAACTGTTAATATTTGAATGTGATGATTTTATATAGCACGGATCGGAAATCAGCAGTTCTTAACATTGCACCACGCAAGCTGTTGTATCAACCACCAACTGTAACTTGCTTTCTTTAATCTTCGGTTATAGTCTTGAATAAAAGTGCACTTTTATTTATGTGAAACCAGCTGTGTCAGATGGGGTTGTATGGATTGATTCTGAATGTGACTGCGAGAATGAAAAGTGAATTAAAAAAAAAAAAAAAAAAAAAGCTAACCTTTACCAGTATCATAAGTTACACCGCCTGTTACAAACTGAAATCAAATTTATATTGTTATTCTAAAATTGTAAGAATAAGAGCAGTTAATTTCTCGAAGTGGAGCCGTGCGGAATCGAACTCGCCACCCTCTGATTCCCAGTCAGGCGCTGATACCATTACACTACTGCAGCGGTTGTTGTAAGAGTGTCAATGTGGCATGCTAACGCGGCTTTTTTTTTTTTTTTTTTTTTTTTTGAATGAAGGCGCACGTGTTCTTTTATTTGTACCTTTTGTGAAAGTGTTTCTTTGATATATGGACTTCAGGCTTCATACGTTATATAGTTTATGCCTACATTTTGTCATTTACTATTAGAATATGAAAAACGTTTCTGTTTTAAAAATGTGTTTGCACAGCCAACTATAGAAATGGAACACACATGAAATGCGTGTATTCCAAATAACGCTAGAATTATTTCCACTGTAAAACTCCACTTCAATCCCAGGTAATCAAATCAAGGCAAGGCTTGAGCTAGGAGAGAAGTTCATTCTAAGTCGGTGGGGGGGATGGAATAGCTGGCTGCTAGTAGCTTTATCAGCACATTTAGATGACAAAGGACTCTGGCGGAGAGGTGCAAACGGATTTAAGACGCGATTTAAGGTGGGACGGATTTACGAGTTTTTTCGTAGGCTCTGGTAATTCTAGTGTTAAAAAAAAATTTTTCCAATTCCAGTTATTTTTGGGTACCCCCTCGTAATGTTATTTTATGATTCCTGCCACTTTGTCCACTGGATCATTTCTAGTAGGAACCACTAACCAAGGAGCAGATAGCACATGGCTGTGTTCAGTGGTCACTGGGTTAACCTACATGGAAAACATGGAAAACTTTGCTTATTTCACAGTTCATTCAATTTCTAACAGCAGTTCATGCAAAATGAACAAACCTCCCTGACCTTTCTGAAACTACCTCAGCAAGTCACACACATTATTCAAATTATCACCCAAGTCTCCTATGATGACTTCTCTTTACCGCATTATTTAAGCCCCTTGTTGCATTTTGCCTGTTTAACCTGGCAGTTTAGCCTCAGCCTGGCAAATTATCAGCAATCTCCTTAAATTTGTATGATGGGCTCCACACTCAACAGAAGGAAGAGAATCGCTCTTTCATTGATCCATAAGAGATAAGCGGTCAACCTCTGTCAGACCCGATTGCCACTAACCAGGTTAGGCCCTCTCCTACATTTCTGAACCTTAATGTCTGTCTTGTCATGCACATTGCACTCTTCTCCTAATTCTTACCATTTGTAGTTCATTTAATAGTTGGCCTAATAAACCAGACACAGTCCTGTAGATCTTCTATATGGGCAGCATGGTACCATATTGTTACTAAACTTTGAAAAACTACAAGCCGCATGCTTACTTCAAATGAATTCCATTTTTAGATGGTGATATGAATACTTTTGACTGAGTAACTAAGAGTTTCATCTCTCACATTGTGTTTTCTGGAGCTGCAGTGGTGCAGGTCAAAATCTTGGAAGTGTATCTTCATGAAATCTCATATTGTGCACAATCCTCTGAAAACCCTCTTGTCACGGTTTGTCCCATGCATAAAAGTCAATTTTTATTCCTTCCTTTCATTAAAATAGCTTCATAGCAATATCTGTGCTTGTTTTCAAGATTGGATTTCAGATTGCTTCTTATTTTTTTCTTCAACAGTCTAGCCGGCCAAGGCTATGGGAAATCAACACACAGGCAAGGAATTGAAAACAGACGTCTGATAAATGGTGCCAGGTTAATCCCAGTGGACCACAATGCATGTAGAGTCTATTGGTAACTTAAAACAACTCTCAGCCCAGCTTGGTTGGTCATTTATAACGGACACATAATGGTTTTCTCCGTTTCCTTTGACCTTGGGCTGTTTCAGAGACATCGCCCTAAGGACTGAATACCGGGCCTGCCTTTCTCAGGTTCCCAGGAGTGGTCACAGGGTCTGTGGATTCACCATTAATTAGAAGGTTGAGTAACTGTGCAAAGAAACATTTAGCATTGGTAAAGAACGTAAGAAGCACTGTAATGAGAATTTGTCACTTAGGTCAATAGACTCAAGCTAATACTCACCTAGTGTTTTCAGAACTATAAAGCAGAGGTGTAGAAACCCACAAGGTGATACTTTAATTCGTACAATGCTAGATCATCTGGTTCCATTTTATTTAGAATCCTGGGTATGAAGAACTGTTTTGTAAGATTTGATGGATTTTGAGGGGCTGCACTGTCTGGACAGATGCTGACTGATTTAATTCAAGCAACCAGGATCAAAGATTTGAGTGACACTCTACATGTGAAGAACATGCTATGGCGGTGTGGACCTTTAGTGTTTATCACTTATCATTATGTCTTTTATATTCCCTGACGGTGTTTATACCATAACTCCCTCAAAAACACTGATGTCTAAAGTTTCTCTAAAAATAAAACTTTCTAGGCCATATAAGAGATGTGTAAAGCATGTAAGTTTCAATTCACATACTGTTTTGTGAAACTAACAATAAAATTAGTTTTACAGGCAATTCTGCAATTGTGAAGCTTAAAACTCACAAAACTCTTTAAAATGAGTTTTTTGGGAGTTTTCATAGTTTTTTTTTTGGCTTGGAAAACAAGGAATATTGTTCTTTAAAGCCTCTTTGACACTTATCTGTTTGCCTGTGTTATTTTCTGTAGCATGCCTGTAATCCGACACTCACCAATAAAATTAATTCTATTTATGATTCTTGATCACATCACTGCAGAGGAGCATATGATGTGACGCGAGCATATTTTACACACAAAGAAACACTAAAATGCACCGTTGTGCACATTACAGTTTTTTCTCAACAGGAAATTCTTTACATGGAAAGCTGCTGTGACGGAGCTGATCGACTGCACGCTACCAGTTGCATCCTGGGAGCCTCTTGAACCGCCGGGAACGTACCAGAGGGATGAGCCAGCGGAGGAGGACACAACACACAAACATGGCAAGGGGTAAGTGTAAAAGTGCCTCGGTACTTTTATTAAAACCATCAGAAAAAAAAAAAAAAGTGTCCAAATAAACAGTGCAGTATAGATCTTCAATAAATAAATAATCCAATAAAACTGTGAAAATCTGGGAGTTTAAAAGCAAGACTTAAAATGAGAATAAACCCCAACAGTCACTGGGTCAATGTTCCTTCCACTCATAGACGAGCACAGCCCGACACCCACTTTGTCTCCCAAGCTCACCCATTGGTCTCTCAGCTGGCGGAGATTTAAGCTGCCACCATCCTCACGAGCCACGTCAAGCCAGACTGCCCGGCATCAGTTGTCCTCTCATCTTCGTTAATCACTCACTCCAACTTACCTAGGACCTCTAGAGAGGATGTCACCTTAATCGCACCCACTCCACTACAACTACGACTGCGCTGCCTGGCTAGCTGGCTGCTCTTATCTCTCCACCCCAATGCTGTTCTCACAGCTCTGCTTCTATTCTGTCTTTCTTCTCCCCCCCTTCTGTCCCAAGCAGGCCCCCCATGTATCAATGCCCTCTGAAGAATGAATGAGGCACCTGCCTGATGCACTCACTCACATGTGTCAGGCAGGAAACCCCAGCCATCCTCGGATGAAAGTGCGCTCACACCCGATTAAGGCCTGCACTCTTGTCGGGCGCAATTACTTATTTAAAATGAGCACAGTGCCACAGACCACTTATCACATCAAGCAAGTGTCTCATCCTGGATGAGGACATGCACACCTCTGGTGCCTTGGAGCTATGGAGATTCTTTTCTGTTTCAGGTACATCTTTAAGATAAAGATTGCCGAGACTGTATTCTTAATTGGCAAAGTGGGCATCATAGTATGTGATATGAAAACGACCACAACATATGGCTTACAGCTCATGAAAATGTCTTCTTGTGACAGGAAATGACTCAAGTAATTTCTTTTAGTTTGCAGTACAAATCTTCATTTAAATATTAAAATGATCGGCAGACACATGTTGAATTAATGCATGAACACACTTACAGAAAGGAACTAAAGACCTCTCTTCAAGTGCCAGTGCCACAGATTTCAATGAAAGTGAAACACCACGTGGTCAACTAATTTTTTGCATTTCCAGGCAAACCGTTTTGCTCATTACTAGGCTATATACTGCACAGGTTTTAGCAGTATTGGTTTATATTTTACAGTCTTCACAAACTAAGATTAAACATAATTTTAGTACAGGCAATTTCCAATTCAATGACATGTCATTGGAGGCCCATGTTTCAAACATTTACTCTTATGTTTTTAATGTCTGACATATTTCTTTATTATTCTGTTGGCCGGCCTTGGATATGAAAGGCCATGATGCTGGTGGAGCTACACTGGCAGTTAAAATGTCCAATGAAATACAAAGAAAAGTTGACTCATGAAGGGGGTAAAAAAAATGATCCCATTATACTCTCCAATGTGCAAGATGAAGTAGAGGAAATGAGGAGAAAGAGACAGCACAATGCTCCGTACTCCATTGTTACAATAACCCTCCACTTGTGCAGTAAGAGAGCTGAAACAAAACAGTCCTGGGCTTCTAAGCCTTTATTGAAATGATTTTCAGTCACTTGAAAAGGAGCCCCAGCACCTCATAGTGAAATAAAAGTGCAGCGTCGACTTGGTTATGGCGTTAGTTACTTTGATTTTATGAATGCTTGATGGGTCTGTGATTCAGTTCAGTTCAAAGTGTATCGCTTTAGTTAGTTTTCAAAATTCCGCACACCGTTAATGACATTTCATCCTTTGCTGATATAAAAGCTGAAATGAAGACACCTTTAATATGATCCGGTAACCATCAGCACTACAGTGAAAAGTAGTGGATAGTTTCTGAGACATGTAGCTGCTTTCTTCTTTTTGTTAGCTTGTCGCTATCATGATCTAGCACTCCCCGACATATGGCAGTGAAAGTATGACTATTACAAGCACACACATTAGGGTGGTCCAATAAGTCGAAATGAAATCCTTAAGGCATGCAGTCACACTGCACTTGCTAGTCATTACGACTCGGAAGGACCAGATAAGGAATGGAAGAATCAGGGCAGAAGCTCAACTGAAACAGCTCTGGGAGAAACGTTGATCACAACAACATTTAACTCGGTTGGAATCACCGTTAATTTTACTGAATCAGCCTGCAATCTAGGAGTAATCTTTGACTCCAGCATGTCACTTAAACCGCACATTGCAAAGTTGTCCAATTCATGTTTTTTCCATCTTAAAAATGTTGGGAAATTAAGGCGCTTTCTAAATAAACAGGATTCTGAGAAATTAATTCATGCATTTATTTCTAGTAGGATTGACTACTGCAATGCTGTGTTCACTGGATGTTCAAATTGTTCTTTATACAGCCTCCAGTTAATCCAAAATGCTGTTGCAAGAATTATTACAAGAACAGGAAAATACAAACACATAACTCCAATTCTTAAATCCTTACACTGGCTCCCGGTTAAGTTTAGTGCAGATCTCAAAATCCTCCTTTTAACATATAAAGCATTAAATGGCCAAGGTCCAGCTTACTTGTCTGAACTTATCATGGCTTACAAACCAGAGCGCACATTAAGATTTCAAGATGCCGGTCTGCTTGTGATTCCAAGGATTAATGAAATAACAATGGGAGGTCGAGATTTTAGTAACAGGGCCCCTAAACTGTGGAATGGTCTGCCTGCTACTATAAGAGATGCCCCTTCGGTCTCAGCTTTTAAATCAGCTGAAGACTCACTACTTCAGTTTAGCACACCCTGACTAGAGCTGCTGATTAACTGTACAGACTGCATCTCTGTTGTTAGTCATTAGCACTAAAACATAAGTAACATGATAGTTATAATTGGATACTAACCCTCACCTATTCTGTTTTTCTTCTCAGTACTCAAATGTGGCACTTGGTGCCATGGCCCACCTGCCAAGTTGTTTTGCCTGCCTAAGGTAAAGTCATCCCTGATGGAGGATCGCAAGAATCGTGGGAAGGAGGGGTCCTTTCATCGGATTGGCTAGCCCAGTGCTATTTTTAAGATTGTGGAATGGCCAAATGGGGGAGGCAGCTTGATGGCTGAGGTCTCCAGGACAAATCCAAATTGTGTTATGTGATATCATCTACTGTTAAATTCTGCTCCGTACTTGTAAAATTTTTATTTTTATACTGTATTGAGGATTTGTTCTGTTCTGTGTATTGTATTGTATCGACCCCCTTTCTTTTTGACACCCACTGCACGCCCAACCAACCTGGAAAGGAGTCTCTTTTTGAACTGCCTTTCCCAAGGTTTCTTCCATTTTTTCCCTACAAGGGTTTTTTTGGGGGAGTTTTTCCTTCCCAGAGAGTCGAGGCTGGGGGGCTGTCAAGAGGCAGGGCCTGTTAAAGCCCATTGCGGCAGTTCTTGTATGATTTTGGGCTATACAAAAATAAATTGTATTGTATTGTATTGTATTGTAAGCATGAAAACAAACAACTAAACTGGTTTGGCGATTAAAGAGAATGTGGCTGAAAAGAAACTGAAAAGTGTAAGGTAGTAAAATGGGACCAGAGGATAAGCAAGACAGCAGCAGACCAACAAGTATGAAGACAGAATTGAAAAGCTAAGAAGCAAAAGAGAGAAACAATTAAGAGAGGGGTAGAATTAGATTAGTAAAAATAGAAGAAATGGTATGAAGAGGAGACCCCAATGTCCTTAGTGGCATAAAAGGATGAAGAAGACAATTAGGCGCTATGTGGTTAGGGACAGGTTTCTGCTCTTCTCCGTCTGGATTGGATACAATTTTATTGTGTTAGATTGTATTTTCCAACCCTGTTCTTCCTGCAGTTTCAGCAAAACATCAAAAGGTTTTAATTCTGGCACATTTCTAATATTGTGACGTTGGTTGTTGCCCCACTAATAGCAAGCATTCATTCTCTTGTTCTTAACTTGTACTTGAATTAGGTCTGGACACTGAGGTCTGAAGCTCTCTTTGATAGTAGGAATGGGTATTTGCAGGTGAAATTCAGGCAACCGAGTGCAGCTACTGTTTAATCCATTTGATATAATTCAGTGTCACAAGATTTACTGCAGCGCTGGGGGAGAGCAGGAACAAATCCTGACCCTCATTAATACGAGACCAGTTTAGAGTCAATCAACCAGACCTGCAGGTCTTTGGGCTGAGGGAGGAACTGCGATTAACTTAATGGATGGGCTATCTGTGGCGGAGCTCATGATTGCTTTATGTTTCAGCATGAAAGATGAAATACCAGCTTGTCAAAATGTTATTACATAATGCTTATATTTAACTGTGTTTTCATAAAGATTTCTGTTAGAAGTTAATTTATACCTATGGTAAGAATATCACATTTAGAAAACTAAAAAAAAAAGAAAATCAGAGAATATTTTAGAAATACAGCAAGTTACAAAAAGATAAGCCATATTTGATCATGATAGCCTCTGATTAAGGACACAGAAAATTCAGTGTGAGGAAATAAACTAAAAATATAAACAAGTGACATTTGAAAATATGGGACAAGTTGTGCAACATGAGTTAAAATAGGTGAATCTCCATCATTCTTCCGGACGTACAGTAATACAGAGAGAAGTTTTAAAAAGCAAAACATTTGGGTGTGCAGAGGTTAAAGCCTCAACCCGATTTTTTGATATGACGTAAATATTGTAAAACTGGAAAACCATGACCTGAAAGAAAAGGCAAATTAATTTCTAACTCTTCTACATACGTCTGCACAAAAGTCAGACTGTTTAAGTGAGTTTTAACCTATCAACAGTTTAATGCTCAAAAACAGAAAATGGTTCAAGCTTACTTTGTAAAGATTTTAGAACAAAGGAATAAACAGTAAATGCAAAGATGTGTAATTTGTGATTGAGATACAGTAGCCTCCATAAATTACAAATGCCACTAATGCATTTATTTCTAGTAGGATTGACTACTGCAATGTGGTGTTCACTGGATGTCCAAACTGTTCTCTATACAGCCTTCAGTTAATCCAAAATGCTGCTGCAAGAATTTTTACAAGAACAAGAAAATACGAACACATAACTCCGGTTCTTAAATCCTTACACTGGCTCCCGGTTAAGTTTAGGGCAGATTTCAAAATCCTCCTTTTAACATATAAAGCCTTAAATGGCCAAGACACCTGGCTTACTTATCTGAACAGATCATTAATTACGAATCGGAGTGAACTTTATCACTATATTGAGTAACAGAGGCGTCAGAATGCGCTGCTACATCGAACACACTAGAGATAAAGCAGCCATCCACAAATTCCATGGATTATTTGAACAGAAAGGGGAGGATTTCTCTTAACATACAAGCCACCTGTGATTACAAGTGTTCATTTATTGACGTCGTAGTCAAATAGCCGAGTAGTGTTCATGATGCTCAAATTCTATGCTGAACACACTTGGGAAAAAAAAGTGTTATCCATGTTATCTATGCCTGTTTTGAGCTCTTGATGGCGGATTTTTGTGTTTGCATGTGGATGGAAATTTTAAAAATCAATCAATCAATTAATTAAAAAAAAACGGCGCAAGTATGTACAGGATTTTTTTTTTTAAAAAACAAAGGAGGAAAACTCCCATTTTTGAAAAACCACAGGTACGTGTGGACAAGGCCTGAATTGCCCTTTCTAAGATTTCTTACATTTCTTTTTCCTACAAGGTTTTTGTTGGGGAGTTTTTTTTCTTGTCTTCTTAGAGAGTCAAGGCTGGGGGTCTATCTGGAAACAGGGCCAGTTAAATCCCACTGAGGCATGCATTGTGTGATTTTAGGCTATACGAGAAAAAAAAAAAGTGTTGTACAGGGTATGTAGGTTAAAAGGAAGGCTGAAAAGATAATGAAAAAGCTGCTAAGCCGTGTGTGTATCATGGACAGGCAATCTATGCCATGTTAGGTCTGGATTTGGACCTGAGGCAGTGTTTATTTTTATTAAGGACCAGAAGAAGAGACATGAACCAACAGACAAGCAAAGATTCTTAACTGGGAAAGCAAATGAATACCCGTGTCAAATCAGAACACAAAACTCTGTTGATATACTGTATATTGCACAAATGTCGTGTTGCTGGACTTCCTTCTTTTCTCCAAAACTCAGATGATGAGGAAGCGTTCACTTGGTGTCACTCTCAAACCCTTTAGAGAGACAGCAGAAACATGAGGAGTGGTCAAATCAACCATCTGGTATATTCTTAACTCTTTCAGGGCGGATGTCGAATTTTGTCAAAAATTCAGGGGTAGAGGACAGTAATCGGCCATAAAACTTGCTGTTATGTTTTAGTTCGATTCTTTTTGCAAGAAGGAAAGTTAGCTTTGTTGATTTGACCTCGATTGCGCATGCGTGAGTAGTGAAGAGCGAACAACCTCTAAAATGGCATCGACATCTGGCG
Organism: Erpetoichthys calabaricus; assembly: GCF_900747795.2. Taxonomy (NCBI): domain Eukaryota; kingdom Metazoa; phylum Chordata; class Cladistia; order Polypteriformes; family Polypteridae; genus Erpetoichthys; species Erpetoichthys calabaricus. The sequence goes on along the minus strand of NC_041405.2, from coordinate 91,671,896 downwards.
AGAGACCAAAGTGAATGCACAAAGCAAAATACTCCATGGACAACGTTTTGCGTATTATTGCCAATTCGGACTCTGGGTTGTCGGACTCCGATTTTCAGGCAAGTGATCTGGAGGTGGAGATTGAAAACAAAACTGAGGTACCGGCTTCAGCTGATCAGTCCCCAGCTGATCGCGGAGCTGACCACGCTTGTGTAGCTGATGCACATACGGCAACGTTCGCCTGGGAGGACCGCCACTTACGATGGCAAGAGGTACAAGCCAGATTGTGTTGTACTGCCATACGAAGTCAGCCAGGTGGCCAGCACGCCATGCATTCCTACCGGCCATCGAGCTGCCCCTACACAGTCACCAGTACATTGATTTACTTTTCAGAAAAGTGAGTTGCCTGCAAAAAATATTCAGCCCTCGAAGATTTAAAAAAGGAATGCGCTGGTGAGCTCAGTAATACCAGAAGGTCTGCAAAATCACAGAAGAGAACTATTATGGATGATTACAGAATTCTGTTCTTGGTGAAAAAGAACCTCTTCACAACATTTAGCAAAACCAAGAACACTCTCCGAGTGTTGCTAAAGTCTACAATCAAGAGAAGACTTCATGAAAGTAAAGACAGATGGTATACCACAAGGTGCAAACCACTGGTAAACCTCAAGCACAGGAAGTGCAGATTAGATGTTGCCAGAAAACATTTTGAAAAGCCTGTCCAGTTCTGGAAAACTTTTCTTTGGACTATCAAAGCAAAGATCAATATATACCAGAATGCTGGAATGAGAAGATTATGGACAAGAGAAGAAATGGCTTATGATCCAATGAATACCACATCATCTGTGAAACATGGTGGTGGCAGTTTTATAGCATGATCATACATGGCTGTGAATGGAAGTGAAGCACTAATGTTTATTGATGATATGACTGCTGTCAGAAGAAGCAGGATGAATTCTGAAGTGTATAGCACTATATAATCTGCTCAGATTCAGACAAATGCTGCAAGCCTGACAGGATGATGCTTCACAGTACAGATGGTTTGTTTTGGATCATTGTCCAAGTGCTTTTCAACGCAAAGAAGTGGAAGATTCTTCAATGGCCAAGTCAATCAACTGACCTTAACCCAATTGGACATGCATTTCATTTGCTCAAGACAAAACTGATGGCAGAAAGTCCAGCAAACAAGCAGCAACTGAAGACAGCTGCAGAAAAGGCCAGGCAAAATATCACTAGGGTGGAAGCCAAGCATTTGGAGATAGCCATGGGTTCCAGACTTCAGGCAGTCATTGACTGTAAAGGATTTTGAACCAAATATTGAAAATGATCATTATATTTATGATTATATTAGTTTGTCCATATACTGTTGAGCCCCTTAAAATAGTAAGACCATGTATAAAATGTCTGTCTTTTCTAAATAGCTGATACAATATTTTTGTTAAACCACTCGAATTAAAGCTCAAAGTCTATAATTGCTTTGTTTCAAATTAATTGTGGTGGTGTACAGAGCCAAAAGCATGACAATTGTGTTAATATCCAAATACTTTAGGCATCACTGCACATTTTTTTTTAGTTTCAGAAGCTGAACAGTCTGAGGGAGGGACAATCATGCAAATCTAGCTCTATACTCAATTATTTATGTTCAGCTTTTTGCTGTTAACATACTTTTTGTTTTCGCATTATAATTAACTTGTTATGCCTTCAATTTTTGCATTTAAAGATTAATGTTAGGAATAATATGAATAATAATACTATGAATGATCTGAAGTTGCCAGTTGAGTTCACCCTCACAGTATTCTTATCATTTTGCTTGATGCATCCAGCCAACATGCCTGTCACGGTTCACATCAGTCTTAGTGATTGTGTCCGGGTTTAAACTCCATTTCCAAGACACCTTTCATGAAAATCCCTTATGGTGGGTCACTTTATGTGGGACCTTTGATATTCCTCAGGATGCTGTACAAGGGTATTAGGGGCAAAAGATATTTTGCAGTGCCTTTTTACAGCTCTCATGGGGTCAAGATGCTTCCATTTTGTATGGCGACTGATATTTTAAAATTTAAATACTGTAACAGGCACATGTCAATGACAATTAGTAAATAATGCACAGTAATGAAGTGAGCCACTTTAATCATCAATTTTTAATTAGCAATTGACATTTTCCAAAGGAACTTAATGCCAGTGAATGACAAGGATACAGCTTTAATTGTATGAATATCAACCAAATGGGCTTACGTGGGTGGATAGTAGCATATTACAGATTGAGAAAATGGGATGATAAATTAATTCATTCATCCTATAAGAAAAGGACATTTGAAGTTTGTTTTGTCATTTACAGAGCTCTGTCTGTTCGTAGGGTTGCACGGTGGCGCAGTGGGTAGCGCTACTGCCTCGCAGTTGGGAGACCTGGGGACCTGGGTTCACTTCCCAGGTCCTCCCTGCGTGGAGTTTGCATGTTCTCCCCGTGTCTGCGTGGGTTTCCTTCTGGCGCTCCGTTTTCCTCCCAAAGACATGCAGGTTAGGTGGATTGGCGATTCTAAATTGGCCCTAGTGTGTGTTTGTGTGTGTCCTTCGGTGGGTTGGCACCCTGCCCAGGATTGGTTCCTGCCTTGCGCCCTGTGTTGGCTGGGATTGGCTCCAGCAGACCCCCATGACCCTGTGTTCAGATTCAGCGGGTTGGAAAATGGATGGATGGATGGAATGATGGAACAATTCTTACGGATGACACTGCAGTTGTGACCTGCTGGGCTGGCTACTTTGAGCCGCTGTTTAAAGCTAATCTTCAAGCTAGGACGTTGGATATCTCTGGGTCCACGGTTCTTGAGGCTGATCCTCCAATTAGCTGTGAACCACCCAATCTCACTGAGGTTGCACAGGTGGTGAACCAGCTGAGGGTAGGGAAGGCTGCAGGGATCTGTAGTATCCGGGGTGAACTTCTCCAGGCTAGTGGTAAGGCTGTCCTCCTGGCATTGCAAACAATCTTTGCTTCTATTTGCAGCAACTACAGGGGGATAACACTGCTCTCTGTGCCAGGTAAGGTCCTTGTTAGGGTCATCTTCAGTAGGATCCATGATCACTTGCTCACTGCCAACGACAGGAGCAGTCTGGTTTTACACCTAAGAAGTCTACCATTGATTTTTGTAAAGCTTTCGACTCAGTTGATTTTCAGGATGTTCCACAAGGCAGGTCACTTTGTGGGATCCTCTCAAGGGTACTGTGTTTTTCCCCAGTTGATTCTGGGGTTCATCAGGGATGTGTTCTTGCTCCTACTCTGTTCAATGCTTACATGGACTGGGTGTTGGGCAAGGTCATGGGGTGCAGCGCTGTGGGGCATCTGTTGGTGAAGAAAGATTCACTGATCTTGGCTTTGCTGATGATGCTGTGATGTTCACAGAGTCAATGGAGGCTCTGATCGGGGCTTTCAAGAGACTGAGCGAGGAGTGTAAGTTTCTGGGCTTGTGAGTGTCCTGGATAAAAACCAGGCCTTTAATGACCTCTTAGGCACAATCATCAGCAGTGTGTCTGTCTACAGTGACATTCATGTCTCTGGTGACTCTTCATATGAAGTCAGTAGATGGATTGAGAGAGCATGAGGGGGTCATGAGGTCGCTGGAAAGGGGTATGTGGCACTCCAGATATCTGCAAAATGACGAAGGTCTAAGTCTTTAGAATCCTGGCGTTTCCTGTCTTTGTATATGGTTATGAGACATGGACACTATCCAATGACTGTGGACTCCATTGGTACAGTGTCTCTTCAGAGAATCCTTGGGTACCTCTGGTTTGACTTTGTGTTGAAAGAGCAGTTGCTCATGGAGTCCCAAATGAGGCACATTACCTGCATTGTGAGGAAGCATCAGTTACGGTACTACAACCATGTGGAGCAATTCCCCGAGGGTGATCCAGCTCGCAGGATCCTCGTTGTTCAGGATCCCAGTGGCTGGACCAGACCAAGGGGACACCCACGTAATACTTGGCTGCGGCAGATAGAGGGTCATTTCCAGAGAGTGGGACTGGGCTGTATGTCTGCCTGGGGGGTTGCCAATCAGGATCCCAAAGTGTTTTGTCATGTGGTCGGTGCAGCAATGCTCTGTACCAGTTCATGCTCTTCAACCTGACCTGACCTGATCTGACCTGAAGTGAGCCACAAGGACCAGCCAATGAGGTACTGAGAGTCTAAACAAAAGACTAGTTAAAAAAAAAAATGAGAATGAGAAATAAGGAAAGTTAATGCCATGTGACCACACCAAAACATGCACCAAAATCAAGGATGAGAAAGACTATGGTAACTTGGATAACCACTCTGTACAACTGGGGTGAGAAGTTGGGTGCACTAGGGTGCACCTCCAAATGCACAACACTTAAAACCTTGAAGTGAATGGGCTACAACAGCAGAAGTCCATGCTGGGTTCCTCTACTGTCAGCCAACAACAGAAAGCCGAGGTTGTAGTGGGCACCGGATTACCAAAACTGGACAGCTGAAGCCTGGAAAAGTGTAGTCTGGTCTGATGAATGTCAATATCTGCTGAGGCACTTGGATGGTAGGCTCAGAATTTGGGATCAACAGAATGAATTCATGAACCCAACCTGCCTTGTATCAACAGTCCAGGCTGGCGGTGGTGTAATGGTGTGAGGAATGTTTTCTTGGCACACTTTAGGCTTGTTAATACCAATCAATCATTGCTAAAATGTCATGACCTATTTGGGTCCATGCGGTGTGACCATGCACATCCCTTTATGGGAACAATTTACCCATCTTCTAATGGCTACTTCGAGTATGATGATGCACCACATCACAAAGCAAAACTCATCTCAAACTGGTTTCATGAACATGACAAGGAGTTCAGTGTTCTTCATTGGTCTTCTCAGTCACCGGATTTGAATCCAATATACTGTACTGTAACACGTATGGGATGTGATACAACCGGAAATTTGTGGCATGAATGTGCAGCTGACAAATCTGCAGAAATTTGGTGATGCAATCACCATGCCATGAACAATTGAGATTGTTTTGAGAGCAAAAGGATTTCCTGCCCAGTGTTAGTATGGTGGTCCTAAGAATTCACACAGTAAGTGTAAGTGGTCATTTGTACCAGCAGACAATTATATTTTACGTATAAAAGATCCTGTCCACTGTGGTGTTGATCTTTTACGCTCAGATGTTACTTGCACTTTATACTGACATTCACTTTTTTTGCAATGTTTTGTGTTGTATCGCAGCTGCTGAAACTTTTTGCATTTACCTTAAGGATTAATAACACTTTTAATTATCTGTCTATCAGAGGCAGGGTGAAAACCCATCAAGTTGACAATGGAGTGTTGGTCATCTCAGAGACACAAAAGGAGAGGAGACAAAGATCAAGGACGTTGTAATTATTACAACCCAAGCCCAAGTTAAGGCCTGGGGTTCATGGTATGGTAACATAACCAGCATCTCACAGAAGTAATGAAAAGGCAACCAGAAAGAGCAAACCGAGTTGTCTGAATACAGTAAGGAGTCCATGGTACAGTGAGTGATTTGCTTTGTGGCCTAATAGCTAAGACGTTAAAACTTAAACCATGAACTTCCAGCTTAATCTGTAGCATGGACTCATTCTGTGACCTCAAATCAGTCTCTTCGGCCAGCTGTGCTCTTATGGTGAAAATCGTGTTTATTACAAAAAGGCACTATATAAAATACACACAGTTAATAACTAACTGCCTAGCGTTGTTTGTTTTTTTACTTTTTCACACTGGTCTCAGTGAAACTTTCATTCTTTTTATATTTACCTTGTGTTTTTTCTACCATTTTACCTGCATTTAGGGTATTTGAAAGCTGTTTCCATTCAGTGTAACATGAGAGACGTTAACTTTTGTTTATAAATGAAATCTCATCCAAAAAGCTGGATCTTTATGACATGTTCAGTCACATACGGCTCACAATCTGGGCCCAAGGAAATTAATATTAAATAACTCCAGGTGATGCAAATTGCTTGGCTTTAAATCATTATGCCACAACATCCCAGTCATTCAAATAAAAACCATTGCCTTCCTGAAAACACAAAGTAAACCAAAAAGGAAGAAAATACATTTTGAAGGATGCCAGATGTTCTCAGAGGGGCAGGGTACAACATGTCAGATAAGCAGCATTATTTACTGGCGTTGTTAAATACGAGCGCCCTCATTCTTTCTAAGTTAATATTAATAAATAATACATAGCAGATCATTTTTCCATAGCTGGGCACCCTCCATATACACATTACCCTGACAAATTGCCTTTTAGGTAGCAGGTTGATTAGCACCTCTTTGCCAAATCCTCGGATGCCGAGAGGCAGGCTTACCACAGATCACTGGGTACACAGAACAAAGAGACTATTGGCAGGCAAACGAAGCTCAATCTTCACAAAAAAAGGCCAAAAAGATACCTAACAAAAGATTGCAACCTAAAGAAGGAAATTCTCGCTTACTTTTCCTGGCCAAGTGTTTTCCTGGCCGCTCGCTCTATTTACTTTTTAAATAAACATCGGTCATCAGCTGCTTCCGCCACGCAAAAACACAATAAATCTTGCAGCCCTCTCAAAACACCCAATTGAGACATGCGCTGCCTCATTTGTTTATCCTCCGACCGCTCAGTTTAGATTTTGATCACTTTTATTAGATCAACATGGAGGTCAAGCAAGCTGTCAGGACCACAGAGGCCTATTCATGGAAAGGGAAGGTAGAAGTTAATCAAGAGCTGGAGCACTTCCCAGTCCGTCGGATCATCTAGTCATAACAATAAAAGGCTTCGACATCGTAATTAATGGAGCTGAATGAGAGAAGGGCAGGTGGAGGACTCCTTCCACACTCGTTTCATCTTATCTCTCACTTCCAGCCTGTTGCTTAATTAGACTTTAAGGTTAAAGCAACTAAAATGATTCACTAAAAAGTTTGCAAACCATTTGAAACAAAATCACTCGGCCAGAAGCGTGCCAGCCGCTGATCAAAACTTCTGTGATAACATAAGGCTTAGGTGCTTTTGCTTGAATTTTCTGAGCCATTGTGAATAACAGTGCACATTTTTATTCATTCTTTATATGCTAATAAATTCATGTTTAATATGTTCTGTTCAAAGTTTTGCTCACAGCTATAGAAATTTAAAGAAGGAGCAGTAGGGCTACCAAAATGATTACACTCAAACAGATCATAGGTCCATTCAGAAGTCTAAAAACACACAAAATTCGGTTTCCTAGTTAGGTTTACTAAGTAGATTGACCAGAGAAAACTGATCACCAAGCCATTCATACAACTATTGAATCCTCATTTTCAATTGTAGGCTTGAAAAAAAAAAAAATCAGAATTTGTCTTGGCATTGCTGAGTACAAGGCAGGAGCTGGTTATAGATGGGACACCATTTTATAACAGTGATCACTCATTCCAAAATGGAATACCAAAAGCTACCATATAACATTAAGCAAGAATCACTCATTTGGCAGGACATATTCTGGCAACAACAAGAGCCCAAAATGGGGTCCAAAAGATTGATTAAGGAAAACTAAGCTGAATCAGCAAATGGGCATCTGTCCTTTGTTACATATTTTAGGCCAAGTATAGCTTGTAATGCCTTGGTGAGTGCTGCATAGTGTTCATCCCTGTGGAGGTCTTCTTATTATACAGGAGAGGAGGTTAGGAGCACACGCGGATACAGCGCATTGCCACACCCACCACATGACAAACCAATTCAGGATCCCACATTAGCACCCGAGTGCAGCCATGCAATGAATGACAGCTCAGCACCACACTAGTTCAGATGCAATGGAACAGTGTGAGGTTTGTTTACGTTGGCTGGAGTGCCAATTCTGCCACAAACCCCCAGGTTTTTCTCTACCTACATGTAGGGCTGGATGTAGATTAACGTCATACCCAGGATGGAGCAATTGCAGGTTTAGGGCCTTGCTCAAGGGCCCAACGAAGTAGAGTCACTTCTGGCATTTACAGGATTTAAACCAGCAACCAGCAACCTTCCGATTACCAGTGCAGATCCCTAGTCTCAGAGCCACCACAGGGTGTTAAAGAAGTACCGCATTTAAAATGTCTATTCTGCAAAAACACAACAAGATAAAATAAATTTCATTCCGACACAAGAAAGGGTATACAAAATAGATTTTTTTCACTGTGTTTTAAAAATGATGTCTTCATGGTGGTGGCCATCAATAGCAATACACTCTTCGTGACGATTTCTGAATGCTCGCATAACTCATTCGGCCATTTCAAAGGGAATTGCAGCGATTTTGTGGCAAATAGCATCCTTAAGTACTTCAAGGTTTTGAGGTCAGTGAATGTATACCTTTGACTTGAGAAAACCCCACAAGAAGAAATCGCTTGGAGCAAGATCAGGCCAACGTAAAGGCCACCTGACATCGCCACACAGGGAGATCATCTTCTCCAGAAACATCTCCCATAAAACTTGAGCGGTTTTTGCATCCTGTTCAAACCAGGCATCTACCACATCCATTTCTTCCAGCTGGGGCCACAACAAATGTGGGTCCTATGGATCACAGCTGATTTAATGTGGCTTTTTTGACACTGATCAACAGAAAAGACTCTTTACTGTCAAAGTGAAAATAAATCTCTGAAAAGTTGTATAAATAAATACAAATAAAAACACAAAATAATTCATCACATATTCACCCTCTTTAATATGACTCCCCTAAATCATCACTGGTGCAGCCAATTAGTTTCAGAAGTCACCTGACTAGTTCAATGGAGGTCACTTGTCTGGGTTTTCATTAGATTGTCATATAAATCCACCTCCTGCATAGGAAAATATCAATATCAAGTCACTAAAAAGCACTGCAATCCAGTTAAATCGGCCCTTAAGAAATGGAAAGGGTTTGACACTGCTGTAAATCCGCCTGCAGCAAAGCATCCACAAAAACTGAGTGGTCGTGCCAGAAGAAGACTAGTGAGGGAGGCCACCAAGAGGCCTTTGGGTACTCTAAAGGAGCTACCAGCTATGGTGGCTGAGACTGGACACACTGTGCAGACAACCACTGTTGTTCACCAGTCACAATCTTATGCGAGAGTGGAAAATACAGCACACTTGAGTTGGAGTTGGAGTTTACCAGAAGGAACACTGGAAACTTTGAAGTCATCTGGAAGAAGGTTGGAGTTTTTGACCATCAGTCTAAACAGCATAATTATACTGCACATTGTGAAAAACATGTAATCCTCACCACAAAACATGGTATGTAGTATCATGCTGTGGGGATGCTTCTCTGCAGCAGGCCCTGGAAGTATTGGGAAGGTGGAGGAATGCAGCAAAATACATGGGAATCCTGGAGGAAAATCTTATGTATTCTACAAGAACCCTGCACCTTGGGTGAAGATTTGTTTTCCAGCAAGTCAATGACTTGAAAGTATAAAGCTAAAGCGACACAAGAATGGCCTAAAACAAGAATTTTAGTGACCTGCAGTGACCGAGTTCAGATCTCAGTCCACTCACACTCCTCATGCAACCTCACAATGCTAGAGCAGTTTTTATAAAGACAAATAGGGAAAATGTGCATTGTCCAGCTTTAAAAAGCTGATGGAGAGATCTGTGCACTCCGACTCAAAGCTGTCATGGCTGCTGAAGGTGCATCTACTAAATTGTGACTTAATCATTTTTTGTAATTGATTTCACAGATCTGTGTTCATTCTGACATTAAAAAGTCTTTTTCTGTTGATTAATGTCAATGTCAGAAAGTCACATTAAATCTGTTGTGATTCGATGTTACATAACAAAAATTAATGTGAAAACGTCCAAGGAGGTGAATACTTTTATAGGCACTGTAGAGTCCATGTCTTTGTGGTATGCAGGGTATTGATGAACATACAAAAGAGCAAGCATGAATTGCTTTGATTTTATTAACTGTCAGTCTATCTCAGGACAAGATAATGGGGGCAGGAGTTTATCCAGGCATCACTGGGTTCAAGGTGTAAACCAGATGGAGATGGGATACACTCTTGTACACGCTCATACTAGGCATAGACATTATTCTAAACTGGACGTCTTTGGGATATGGGAGACAAATGCATGAGAGAAACATGCAGTGACCAGGGCCAGCATTTGATCCCAGGACTATGGACCTGGAATGCAGGGTGTTAATCACCCTGCCACCCAAGTGGAGTTCAGATTTTGAAAAAAATTTTTAAAATGTATGTATGTAAAAAGAAATTGTGGTAATGATCTGTTTGTATAGCCTGGACATTCACATGTCACCTCATGTCTACGCAGGACCTCATATGGTGGTCTAAACAAAGCACAGATAGCTTAAAGGACATGTTGAGGGTTATGCAGTGACAGACGCAGCGGTGGGATCTGACCCTGTGACCTTAGGTCACGTCATCTTCTTAACTTCTGGGCCTGCCTGCCAGGAGAACCAACCAATAACAAAAGTTGAGCAATCGACCCTCATCATGTGGTAGAGGTCATCCAAAGTCAACAAATGAACGTCACAAAGGTTAAACTGCCTCATACTGTCATGTAAACTAGAAGTTCATCGATACAAAGTAAAAGGTGTAACAGGATGATGTTAACTATTTGGAAATTCAATAGTTGTTAAAATGATCAAAAGAAGTTTAGTGAGGAAACATAAAGACATAAAAAGAGGGAAAGGAGTAGCTATCTGAAGAAGAGGCTTTAAAGATGGTAGAGCAGCAAGCTGAAGCTCCCCATGGGGGTGAAGAGGTCAATCTGTATCAGCAAATTGTTGTTGGGGCCACAGACAGAAAACGAAAAACACAAAATTATGGGTTGACTTGGTGATGCCGCACACCTCGGAAAGGCTGGCCTTGAATTCTAACTCAGGTGTACTGTAAAATAACCAGCTATGAGTGAGCGAGCGCGTATGTGAGGTGTGATGGACGAGCATCTCATCCATGTTTGGTTCCTCATACTGTGGTAAACAGAATCTGGTCCACCACAGATTTTATTTTTTTCTCCAGCCATCTGGAGTTTTTTTTTGTTTTTACTGTCCACCTTGGCCATCGGACCTTTCTCCTTTTCTATGTTAACTGATGTTGTCTTATTTTAATTTCTTATTTTGTTCTTTATTTTTCTTTTCTTCATTATGTAAAGCACATTGAGCTACTTTTTGTATGAAAATGTGCTATATAAATAAATGTTGTTGTTGATGACTCTGTAAATGAAAATTGATGGATAAGGCTTAGAAAAATAAAAGCAATATTAAGTCACATTTAGAAATTAAGGATTACAATAATAAAAGATGACAGAAAATAAAAAAAATAGATATTGTACGCAGGACCTTTAGAAGGGTGCCTCTTTGGAAAGCATGGCTGAGGATTCAGTTGAAGACAACCCCATTTTCTCAGAGGTGTTCTTCCATCCTGTATGACACTCTGGACTCCACTGTCTGGTTAATGGACACACCTCACAGACTTTTAAGTAGGATGTAATATATATAGGATATCTTGGCTTGTGTGGTACAGTAGCGAAGACACCCTGATGCTGTTTAGTCTCCATGTCCAAGTCACTGTGTGACCGTGAGCAAGGACTTAACCTGTTCGAGATCCATTTTCACAAAATACATAAAAACAGTTGGACTATACAGTATGTAGCTCTCTGCGTGACATGACAATCAGTGTTAAAAGGCGTTACATTCAAGAAGGATTTTGTTCTTTTTTTATAGTAGAATCACTGCAAACATGCAGCTGCTGCATATGAAGCTATAATCTTCATCAAATTAAAAAAATGGAAAGAGAAAGGATATTGATACCTTCTCCTTGAATACTGAAAGCAAGACTTGGAAGCCCGGGGGCACAGTGGTTAATGCTGATGCTTCACAGCTCCCAACAGGTTTCAATTCAGCATGATCACTGTCTGTGTTGAGTATGCATGTTCTTCCCATTCCTGATTATAACGTTAGGCCAGATAATCTTTATCCTTGAAAACAGAACCCTGTACAGCCAAAGTTACTCACAGTCAATCACAATTTCGAGTGGGATCAGCAACTAGATGATGGTGGTGGATTATCCTCCTTAGTAATGGAGTCTGAAACAAAGTATTTTAAAAATAAGCTGTTGTGTTTTAGAGTGTCTGCTCTTTCAACAGTATTCTCTTCTTGTATTCGCGGCTAGACAGTTTTGCTCCTTTTAACAAGCTGCACTTCGTTGTCAATCAACAACGTTTCACCCTGCTGACCAGAACAGAGAGCAGCGCCATAGAGCTGGTGGTCGGTGACCCAAGTAACGAATACCACATTCCTCTGGCATTCAACACAATCATGCATGGCTGAATTTTGTGCCCTGCCATCGAGTTTGTATTAGGTTGCATAATAGTTTATAGAGGTAAATGTGGAGAGGATTCACGCTGAGGTTTATGGGATGGAGTCCCACCAGGAGGTGTAGTTGGTACATTTGGCTGCCATAACTGAAGTGCTGCTTTAAGAAATTACCTAGTAAGCAATGAATGGACCAGCTCTGAGCACTAATTAACTCCTCATTGGTGTGAGACACTTGCCAAAGTACTACAACAATTATGGATGAAATGGTCATAAAGGCAATTACAAAATAATTGTTGTTGTCAGGCAATGACAAGCGGATGGCATTTCAGGAAGAAGAGGTGGCCAGAAGGGACAATATGAGAGGATAAAAGAAACACCTTCTATGCTTTAATCCTCACCTATAAGTTGAGAGCAAAAACTTGGAAAGTAAAAAATAAAAACAAAGCAATAAATTAAGCATTGTGTATGCTTATTCATGTGGGAATCTAAATCTATTGGAAAGAAAAAGTCAAATGGGAATGTTTTTGCAATATAGCGCAGCACCAGGGTTTTGAAGTTCTCATTTTCTAGACATGAAAAGGGGCTCTTCATTGATGCTGAACTTTTCACACTGGAGCCAACAACCCGAGCCTTTTAGATGTGACACAGTGAATGAAGCAAGGCGAGCAGGATGTGCAGAACTGGTTTGTGTTTCACACAGATCTGTAATTAAATAAACACATGAGCTCTGACCACTAAAGGCACCGCTAACTGGATTTTTGGAAAGTGTCATGTCCTTGTCCCGAAATTGGGGAGTTGTTCTGGGTGATTTACTTGAAATTAGGCCTAGAATAGGAAATTGCAATTTAGATTTAATAAAGTGTTCAACAACAATAAGTGCCAGACATGTTTGCATTAGTAAGTGCCAATTTACTAACATCAGAACATTTTTTATTATTTTTCTGGAGGAGGATTTGGGTGAGGGGGTCTGAATTTCCTTAAAACTGCAGAAGACGCAACTCACTGCATTCCCAAAGAAAATAACTTCTATGTCTTAGAATAGAAGTTGTCTCTGGTTCACATCATGAAGATCCATCCACTAAATTTAATTGTAAGTTGGCAGTGGAATCAGAAGAATTTGGTTTGAAGTAGGAGCCGAATCTCAACAGGGTGGCAGTCACATCATGAAGATTAAAAAAGCCAAAGGTTAGGCGCCGTATGTGACTCTCAGGATCTTAATGGATTACTTTTTAATACCATCAGGATAGATAGCAAGTTTCAGCCGGAGAGTACTGAGCCAATTAGAAATAAACACCTTGATAGATGAATAAACTACAACACCCAGCTTCAGCTCAGCTGATAGCCCAAGGGATTCCAGTATCCCAGGACACATTTCAACCACATTCTCAATGCAGTAGTTGTAATATCATCAAACAGCACAGGCAAATACTTACTTGAATGTCAGACCCAGAGGTAACGCAGCGTAACTTTTCAGTACAAGGATCATGGGAGGCACTTTAGATTATTATTATTAAATAGAAACCACAAGTTAGTTTACCCGATTGTATTGTGTTGTACCAGAAAAGAGGAAGATAGAAGAATAAAGAAGGGCTTTGGGAGACAGGAGTGAACATAAATAGGAAGAAGACAGAATATATGAAGTTTGATGAGGATCAGGATTCAGAAGTTAGCCTGCAGGGAGAACTATTGAAAGGAGTGGACAAATTTACATATCTAGGATCAGTGGTAGCCCAAAATGGAAAATCAGATGAAGAGAAAACTCAGAGTGAAATGTGGATGGACCAGTTGGAAGAAGGTGCGAGGAGTATTGTGTGATTGAAGAAATAAGGCAAAGGTTAAAGGTAAGGTTTTTAAGACAGTGGTAAGACCAGAAATGATGTATGGAGCTGAGACACTAGTGGAAAAGGGAGTGCAGAAGAAGAAGTTGGATGTGACAGAAATGAGAATGCTGAGATGCATGTGTGGAGTTACAAAAGACAACAGAATATGAAATTAGATAATCAGAGGTACAGCAAAGATGGAAGAGATGTCTAAGAACAGGTTACAAAATAGGTTATTTTTTTAAAAATTGTAGGTTGAAGTGTTATGGAGATGTGATGAGGAGATGCAATGAATACGTGGGTAAAATAGTGATGCGAATGGAAGCACAGGAGAAGAGAAAGCAAAGGAGGCTAAAGCGGAGGTGGAGTACTAAAAGTAAAAGAAGATCTGAAGGAAAAAGATTCAACTGAGGATGAAGCACAGGACCTAGCTGTATGGAAAAGGTTGACTAAGCACATCAACCCCACATAGAAGTGAGAAAGAAGAAGACGATGACAACAACATCAGCTTACTTGATTAACTTTTTGTAGAGTAAGACCAACAGAACTGTGTTTAAATAGTGAACATGGGCCATGGGAAGGATTTTCAGTATGGTTGGGGAGGAGGGTGGAGGTGTGTGTTTGATGAGACATGGAGGTTTTGCTGCAGTGCACCACATTATGGCACCAACAGCAATATTCTATGAAGTTATAAAGATGATTCAAAGGCGATTCATTCAAAATTGATTTAATATTGCTGCAAACCAGCACTCTGTGTAGATATCAGACACTAAAAACAGAACTACCTTATTATGAAATGGACTTGAATAAATGTCTACCAATAAAACAGTAGAGGTTATTAATTACTTTAACTCACTCAAACACGCCATCCTCAATCATTGTTCTTCCATCCTCTTCTGAACACAAAAGAGGGTCTCGGTATGTGCTATACAGGTTAGGTCAGGTTGGGGAGCATGCACTGGTACAGCTTGTTGCCACACTCACCACACGATGCAACAGCTCTGACAAGCGGTCTAGTCCCACCCTCCAGAAATGACCATCTATCTGCTGCAGCCAAGTGTTACGTGGGTGTCCCTTTGGCCTGGTGCAGCCACTTGGGTCCTCAGCAATGAAGATGCTTGGGGAATTGCGTCACATGGCCATAGTGCCGTAACCGACGCTCACTCACAATGCAGGTTATGTGCCTCATTCAGGACTCCGTGAGTAACCACTCATTCGACACAAAGTCAAACCAGCGATATCCAAAGATTCTCTGAAGAGACACAGTACTGAAGGAGTCCAGTCTTCGTCTCAGGTCACTAAATAGCGTCAATGTCTCATAACCATTTAGCAAGACAGGAAGCACCAGGACTCTAAAGACTTGGACCTTCGTCCTTTTACATAGATATTGGGAGCGGCACACACTCCTTTCCAGCGACCTCATGACCCCCATGCTCTCCCAATCCATCTACTGACTTAATAGGAAGATTCACCAGAGACATGAATGTCATTGCCGAGGTAAGTAAACATTTCGACAAGGTCGACACTCTCTCTGCAATCAGACACACTGTTGAGGGCTGTGCCTAAGAGGTCATTAAAGGCCTGCATCTTTGGTTTTCATCCAGGACACTTGCAAGCCCAGGCACTAAGACTCCTCAGTCAGTCTCTTGAGAGCCCCAATCAAAGCCTCCATTGACACCGCGAAGATCACAGCATCGTTGGCAAAGTCAGGATCAGTGAATCTTTCCTCGCCAACAGATGCCCCACAGCCGCTGGACCCTGCAACCTTGCCTGACACCCAGTCCATGCAATCATTGAACAGAGTAGGAGCAAGAATACACCCCTGATGAACCCCAGAATCAACCAGGAAAAACGTCTACCATCGATCACATCCTGGGATGTGCTATAGAAAAAAAATTATTTGGCATTATCTCTGTATTTTTCTCATGATTGGTGCACTTGACTTGCTGCAAAAAGCACCGAACACTGAGTGTTGCTTGGTATTGCTAACTTAATTAAGAATATGCAGGTGAACAATAGCATTGACATTTTCAAAAAACACAAGGCTTTGCTTTGATTAAATGTAGTCAGTTCATTTCAGACTTATTGTTGTGTGTACATACTACTTGTATAATGAAATTCCTATTTGCAGTGTCCTTGCCTGGCAGTCAAAAATTTCACAATGTAGGCTTTGTAAAATATAACGTCACAAAACATAATAGGCAATGATGATTAAAAAACCAAGTGACCTTTGACAAACAGTTTTGCCAAATTGATGCAAAAATTAATTTGGCATCCAATTTTGTAACTCACAAAAAAAAGAAGAGTTTTTAAAGCTGTTTTGGGGGTTAGAAACAAAGGAACTTTGCTCCCTAAGGGTTTGCAAACATTGTTCCCCCTTTGGTAAAATTTCTCACAAAAGAGTTTAGATAAAAATAAAAATAGACTTTTGGAAATGTAACGCGGCTAAACGAAATCCACAATGAGACAAAATGTGGTACAGTCATGTCAAAAAATAAATACACTCGAGGATTTTTTTTTTTTTTTTTAAACAAAATATCAGGATTTGATCTTCATTTACACAGTGTCCATAGATAAAGGTGATGCAATGTAACAAACATCAATGCCGCAGTTAAGTTTTGTAGTCCATTAAATGAAGTGAATAAACTTAAATGAAAGCTTCACATGTGGAAGAAGTAAGTACACCCCTACATTTATCACTAATTCAAATACCTACAATCAGGTTGCGTGCAAATAATTGGGACATCATTAGAGAGGCTCTTTACACCTCAGATATTTAGTTTGGTTTGCTCTTAAGTATGTGTTATCACCATTCCTACATCAAACAAGCTCTTTGAAAGAATGTTAGAGATCTTTAGGAGTCTGAGAAGGGATCTAAAAGGATGTCTAAAGCATACTATTGAACTCTCTAGAAGATCATCTACAAATAGAGAAGATTGCAAACAATCGCTGACTTCTTTATGCCAGGCCACCCCAGTTAGATCAGCTTAAGAGAAGAACACAAGATGGTGAAAGAAGGCCCTAAGGACCCCATGATTTCATCAGGTAGTCCCAGCCAGAGGCTGCACAAATTAGATCTACGTGGGATGAGTACCAAGGGGAAACCTTTGCTGTCCAGAAAGAACATCAGGACGAGTCTAAAGTTTTCCAGTGAGCACCTGGGCAATCCGAGTCTGAACAGGGCGGTAGTCACATCATGAAGATTAAATAAAGCCCTAGGTTAACAAGAGGCCATTCACATACAGACAAGGCAACATTGCACAACTGAGCGAAGAGAATCTAAGAAGCTGAGTAAAAATATGTTTGTAGGCCTACAATTGTAGGCAATTGTATCGTAAGAGTCAGAAACAAAAACATGGATAATTCATCCATTTTGTAAAGTTCGTATCCTGTTCAGGGTCACAAGAAGCAGGTGCCTACCTTTGTAGCACTGGACAAAAGTCAGGAAGCAGCCCCGAGGTGCCAATCCATCACAGGCACTTTCAAGCACACTGCTCCAATTTTAAAGCTGACAAAATGAGCCAAACCTGTGACTAGAATCGTATTATTTTTGTAGTAGTTTATAGCCTGCTAGGCTTGTACACAGAAGGGCACTGGGGAGTAAAAGAAAGGGAACTGAAAATATTTTGAACTCCCCAGCTCACGTTCTGGTTTAATTCAAATAAAAATAAACAAAGTCTAATAATGGGGGGAACCATGGTGGGGCAAGGAGCACTGCTGCTTTACAGCACTCAGACCTGTTTCCATCTGGGATCTGCATGTCCTCCCTGTTTGTATGCATACAGACTCTGCAGACTATTCAAAGACAGGATGTTGAACTCAAAGGCGACCTGAGTGACAACACGACTCAGAGAATAGCCCGGGTGGCCCCGTGCTGGTCAATGTGGGTTTTGAAATCTAATAATCAATTTATAGAACTCTAACTCAAGAATGAATATATTTTGTTCTTTATTTCACTTTGCACAATTTCTTGAATTAGGAAAATGTTAGTTTTCACATAACCCTTGGGGTCAGATTGCAGGGTCAGCCATTGTACCAGCACCCATGGTGCAATTCCCAGTTGAGGGCTTTGCTCAAGGGCCCAGCAGAGTAGGATCTCTTTTGGCAGTAACAGGGATTCGAACCAACAACCTTGTGGATACTGGTGCTGATCTTCAGACTCAGAGCCACTACTCCACCCAACAGAGCATTTTTAAGTCTAAATCCAAGATTTAGATTTAAATGATTGCAAGGTTTTAGTCTTTCACAAGTGCTAAACACGCACACACACTTCTTAAAAGTCCTCACAGGTGGCGCAGTGGTAGTGCTGCTGCTTTACAGTAAGGAGACTGTGGAAGATTGTGGGTTCGCCTCCCAGTTCATCCCTGTGTGGATAGCGCTTTGAGTACTGAGAAAAGCGCTATATAAATGTAATGTATTATTATTATTAAAAAATTGCATGACAACTTTATGGAGAATGCAAGATGTTTGCACCAAAATGACCACTTAGCCCAGTGAAACAGTTTGAGGAGCTTAGCGGCTGCAGCATGGCTTAAGTCTGAGGTCCACAACATGGCAAAAGCCATGAGCAAATCTCACAACCATCTTCTAAA
Source organism: Erpetoichthys calabaricus (assembly GCF_900747795.2). Taxonomy (NCBI): domain Eukaryota; kingdom Metazoa; phylum Chordata; class Cladistia; order Polypteriformes; family Polypteridae; genus Erpetoichthys; species Erpetoichthys calabaricus. The sequence continues at coordinate 91,653,263 of NC_041405.2, read as the reverse complement.
CTCATTATTTTAAAACACAAAGCTTATCTGACATATATGGCATCAACAATGCACCTTCAGGTGTCTGAGATGATATTGCACTTTCCCACTTTCAAGCCATTAAATGGTTGAGCTCCATGCATTTTTTGACTCACCCTATGATGCAGACTCGTGGTTCTCTCTTTTTTCCCATGTGCCTTCAGTTTTAGATGGCGACTGAGCTTTGCTGTTGCCTGAATTGAAACCCACAAGTCTTTCCTGTGGACGAGGCACGGCAGGGCAGCAAGTCCTCCGGAGGGCTCTGCATAATGAGAGCGCTGTGATATTTTTGGTTCAATTACTGAGCTTGTTCATGCGTTTAATGAAGGGCTTTTTTTGTGGTAATTGAGTGATTGTTTGACTGAATTATTATTTGGTTTTGCAAATCGCCCGTAACACTTTATTAAAGAGCCTAAGCAGGCTAAATGGGACTAATTAGGCTAATTGGGAGCACCTGGAATCTTGCAGGCTGATGATGTGAGCTGTGGTTGCTCATTGTGTGGGTGTGCATTCAAAAGAGAGGAGTGATACCCAGAAAAATCACAAAGTAACTTCCCGCTGCCTTGCTGAAAAGAGAGTGTGAGCACCACGTGAATCCGTGTGGATTTAGACTGAAAACTGTATGTAAAATTAAACTTCCTCTCTTCTTCCACAAGGCTGATGGCTCCAGCCCAGGCTGTGGGCCACTGTGTGACACTACGTCAGTCGCTTGAGTGGCACAAAATGGATATATTTATAAAAACTTCTAATAAAAGAATGAATGAAATATAAAATAAAAAGCATCAAAAGCACTCTGGTGTAATAAGGGTAAGTGAGGGGAGTAATATTAATGAGAATTGCTGCCGCACTTTTCCGGCCATTTGCTGAACCTGTTTTCGTCTTTGAAGGATTGTGGGATGCCAGTTTGCATGAGCACATGGTGGCACAGTGCTTAGCACTTCTGCCTCAAACCTCAGCAGTCTGGTTTATATTTTGGCCTGGTCACTCCCACGTCTGCATGGAGGTAAGTTTACTATTCCACAGTTCACAACTCATTGGCCTGCTTTGAGTGAGTGTGCCCTGCAATGAACTGGTATCCCACCCAGTTTGGGTCCTTGCCTTGTATGTGATGTCTCTGTAATGGGATTTAGAGCACTGTGAGAATATATTTGGATTAGGTGGGTTTTTACAACAGATGAGCCAATCAAATTTTGTTGTTTCACTTTTACATATAAACTAGCCACGCAGCCTGTGAAACACGGGTAAGAGAACCATTTTCTAATATTTGCTCTCTCTTGCCTATGTGTTCCTTCCTCTGTATCTGTGCATGTCTGAATCTCTCTCTTCACCTTTGCTCCCTCTATCAAGAGTATTCCCTGCTTCTAGGATTTTTGCTGTGATTTTCGAGGCATCCTTCTTGCCTCCTGTCCAGTTTTATACTTCCTGTCCTTGAAGGCAACTCTCTCACATGCCTTGTATGCCATTACTCCTCTTTATGTGTTTCACATTAGCGCTTCCTCTTTTGATTGCATCACCAAAGCCAAACTGACCAATCAGATCGCTCTGAGAGACGGAACACAAACACATACCCGCCTTAGTATTTGATTTTATAGTAGATGGTATAGCAGCCATTGTTTTCATGATGAGGGAACAGAAGGCATCTACCAGGCTCAGGTAAGGTAACACCACGGTCAGAAGCACTTGAGGATGCATGGTCACCGATGCCTCCTTCTTTTTCATTGGTGGACTGAAAGAGTCCTGCAATAAGCTTTGACATCACTACCGTCTTACGCCATGGTATTCATCTTCTCCCACCCTGGGACCCATATAAAGAATGATGGCACCAGGAGCCCAGTAAGAAAAGGCTGAGGATGAACTGTCAGTTCCAAAGCATCACAGAATTATAGATGTCTGATTACTTTCTTTGTACTTTACATTAATTATTTTCATTTTTGTTTATACTAAACATGGTGCTGGGATGGGCTCTAACCCTTTCATGTTCTCCCTCTCTCTTCTTATTTTACACGTTATTTTTTGGATCTCCTGTGGCACCATTTTGTTCTGTCTATGGGCACCACCATTACTGAAGTTAGTGATGGCAGAGTATACTGTATGTAGTTATTAGGTTGTGACATAAGGAGTCACAGATGGTGTGACATCACATCACAGGTTAACGGGTATACAGTAATCCCTCGCTATATCGCGCTTCGCCTTTCGCGGCTTCACTCCATCGCGGATTTTATATGTAAGTGTAGCGGCTTTAGAATGGCTGCTGGTGATTTGGAAGAAGACAGACACAGCAATACCCAAATTCTGCCGTTTATTCTACAAAAGCGTCATCCACTTTTTTCTACAAGACAAGCAGTAAAGGGCACAGTCAGCACATGTAACGTCAGGCGCTCTCTGTCTCCTGCAAAAGCGTCCTCCAGCTTTTTTTTTTTTTAATTAACCATATATACACAAATACGATAAATACAAATTTAACAATTGAATATAAACAGCAACAATGAAGGACAATAATTAACGTTGCAACATACCTACAAGACAAGCAGTAAAGGGCACAGTCAGCACATGTAACGTCAGGCGCTCTCTGTCTCCTGTAGCAAGCCAAACAAAATACCAATGAGGTTGGATCTCCGCTAAACCAAACACTTTTAAAATCCACTTCTGCCGACCAAAAGTGACAACAGACCCTCAAAACACATCAACAACCACGTGGTGTGATGTTTCCACTCAGTTTCAGACAGAAAAACACTCATTTAAAACTTGTCAGCTTATACAAGAGACGGAGAGCATTGAGAAGCACCTTACCTGCAAAAGCGTCCTCCAGCTTTTGCCAGGAGCCTGCTGTACGTCACATGTGCGTAACTATGGGTGTTACATTAATTAAAGCCCCCCCTGCTACAATAGACAAATAAGAACTATATACAACAGATACAATGATTACATTCACATTAAACAAAATTCACAATATATAAAACAGAAGAATTTCAGTATAAAAAAATATAGTTTTGAGAATGTTCACAATAAAACAAACTAACTCAGCCACATACTCCCCTCTGAACTTCTCAAAACACTGAGGGTCAGGTAATGGCAGAGTTCTGAATAACAGTAACATAACATAACATGTCATTATTTTCTCACAGTACATCACAGTACTCTTATGTGCGACAAAACCGTCTCCCAACCAAAAGGGAAAGTGTCAAAAGGAAGCTGGCCAGACTTCCAATGTTCACTTGCGTAAGAAGGTGCCTTATACACAATCTCATCCTAATGAATAAATGACTGTTACTCCAACATTGAACTTAATTAACAGAATTATACATATTATACACATTGCTAATTAACTTTGAACTATTCCAATAGGATAACTGACGGTTGTTCACAAAAATAAAGTTTTGGCTAACCCACTAACACCACCACTAGCTTGTTTGTTTCTCTGCATCATGTTCTGAATCAATCTGTTAACTGGTTTTACTATCCTTCCTACTCTTGTTCTGATGTGCCCTACTGTGTTACTTGGTGCTCTATCGTGTATCAAAGTGATCTCAGACATTGATCCTCTGGCTACTTGGTCCTCAGGATGACTGTGGTTCAGTTCTGGCACTTCTGCACCATGCATACTATCCGTTTCACTGTTGTTGGCCCTATTTGTCTCAACCCCAACACTGTGACTCACAGCACATGGTCCAGCATGACTACTTACATCATTACTGTCTGCTTGGGAGTTGTCAGCCTCTGGCACAGCATTGTCAGGGGATACTTCAGGAGGTTCAGATGATGCACATTCTCTTTCTGGAGGAACCCCTGAAGGGGTTGTCTCTGCTACCCAACTGGCAGTACGCTCTATAGGGTCAACTTCTGATCCAGTCACAGAGGCAGTTCTATCCACATCACACTGGTCCCAACTTGGTTCAGAGCCACTATCAAAGGAAGGCTCCACTTCCTGTTCGATTACCACTGGCAAGAAGCTAGCTTGCAAGATCAAGTTCCTATGAACAATCTTCTCCTGTCCATTAATGGTGTTTTTGATGTGGTATGTATGGCACTTTGAATCTTTAGAGACCACAGTGTACAGTGTAGAGTCCCATCTGTCAGCCAACTTCCTGCGACCACGTTCACCTCTGTTTGCCAAGAGAACTCGATCTCCTTCCTCAATGTCTGCACCTTTTGTCTTCATGTTGTACAAGTCTGCCTGGCGCCGCTGGCTGGAATCAGTGTTAACTTGGGCCAAGATGAGAGCTTCCTTGAGGTCATCCCTCATTCTCCTGACATAGCTATCATAGTCAATGATATCACTGTTCCTCTCCACATTGTGGAACATAACATCCACCGGCAGTCTAGGGACCCGCCCATACATCAGGTAGAAGGGAGCATACCCAGTTGACTCATGAGCTGTACAGTTATATGCGAAAGTCAATGACTGCAGCATTTGCGGCCATTTAATCTTATCCCTGGGCGGTAAGGCTCTGATCATGTTCCCTAAGGTTCTGTTGAACCTCTCAGTGTGGCCATTCCCCATTGGGTGATAAGGTGTTGTTCTGGACTTTTTCACACCTGCAATCTGTAACAGCTCCTGGATCAGTTGGCTCTCGAAACTCGCCCCTTGGTCTGAATGGATCCTCTGGGGGAATCCATAGACACAAAAATATCTATTCCAGAGCTGGCGCGCAACTTGTTTTGCTGACTGGTCTGAGCAGCAGAAAGCATGGGCCATCTTGGTGAAGTGGTCTGTCACCACCAATACATTCACACTCCTTCCTCTGGAGTCCTCTGCAGACCAAAAGTCCAGACAAACCAGCTCAAGGGGGTATGTAGTCTTGATACTTTCGAGTGGGGCTCTCCCCTCTGGCTCCAGTGTCTTGCTGACTACGCAGCGTTTGCAGCATTTGACATAGTCTCGGACGTCGTGCTCCATGGTACTCCAGAAAAATCTCTGCCTTGCCAGGTACAGTGTCCTACTCTGACCCTGATGACCGGCATCATCGTGGACACCACGAAGAACATGTGTGACTAGGGAGGAAGGTGTCATATACTGGTGGCGCTTCTTCCCAGTCACTGAGTCTTTACATACCCTGTACAGGATATCATCAATCATTTTCAGTTTCTCCCATTGTTTCAGAGTCTTAAGAACCTTCAGCGATAGTACAGCCCTTTCTCTCCTTGATGGCCGCCTCCCTCGGGTGACAAATGGGATGACCTGGGACAATATAGCATCTCTCCTTTGCTCATCCTGGAGCTCTTGGAGTGAGAAGACAGGCAAGGCATCTTGGCCAGGTGGGATTAGCTGTTCCAGGTCTTGAGCCAACCAAGTGACCACCCTCTGGTTGGCTCCTTGGTCCCATTCCATATGACCTGAAAGGACCGCAGACACTTCACCGCTTGTCATAGAGCAGTGTCTAAGGCTCTCAGGTGGGAATGAGCACTTGATACTCTGGTTGTTAGCACTGACTCTAAATGCCTCCTGGACCATGCCCTCTCTAACCTGCTCCGACTCCTCTAACAGTGCTTTGTACAGCTCTTTAATGAGCCTCTGGCAAACACGATTTTGGACAAAGGGCTGCCTGCTTAGGGCGTCTGCAACAATGTTCTTACTACCAGAGATGTACTTGATGCTGAAGTTGTATGGGGACAGTTTTGCTACCCATCTCTGCTCGCACGCGTCGAGTTTGGGCTTTGTGAGGATGTAGGTTAGCGGATTGTTGTCGGTCCAGACGGTGAAGTTGTGTCCCTTTAGCCAATGGCTAAATTTATCACAAACAGACCATTCCAGTGCCAGAAACTCTAGACGGTACGCTGGATAGTTGCTCTGAGCACGGGTGAGAGCCTTGCTGGCAAAGGCAATGGGGCGTGCCTTACTCTCACCCTCTTGGACCTGAGATAGCACAGCACCTAATCCATCCTGCGAGGCATCTGTGGACAAGATGAATGGTCGACTGAAATCAGGGTGTACAAGGACAACAGAGTCTAAGAGAGTAGATTTTAACTGTTCAAATGAGTCACGCTGCTCTTGCCTCCAGTCACTTGGATGTAATTTCCTGAACGAAGCAGCACCTCGTGCATTCCCTTTCCTCCCCTTAGGTGCAGCAGTCAGGGCGAACAAGGGTTTAGCTATACTGGAACAATCTTGGATGAACTGCTGATAGTACATGACCATGCCCAAGAATGACCTGATCTTCTTCTGTGATGGCGTTAAGCCATCCTCCATCATAAGGTCAGCCTCTGTCATAGCAGCGATAGCTTTGACCTTGTCAGGGTCAGTTGAGACACCACTTTCATCCACAACATGCCCCAAGAACCTCACAGTTCTTCTGAGTAGCTGGCATTTTTTGGGGGCCAGTTTCAGTCCATGAGCATGGAGCCTGCTGAAGACCATCTCCAGCCTCTTGAGGGCTTCAGCCTCATTGGGTGCATACACTAGCACATCATCCAAGTAACAGAGCATCGTCAGGAAGTTCTGGTCACCAAAAATACCCATCATGAGGCGCATGAAGCTTGCAGGGCTATTACAGAGGCCCTGCGGGAGCCTGTTAAACTCATACAGCCCCATGGGTGTGGTGAAAGCTGTAAGTTTTTTGTGTTCCTCTGCCATTGCGATGTTATAAAAGCCAGAGGTAAGGTCCATGGCACTAAAGATGGCACTCCCTCCCAGAGCTGCGAGACAGTCAGACTGGTGTGGCAAGGGATGTGCGTCCTTGACTGTGCGCGTGTTCAGCCAGCGATAATCCACACATATCCTGAGATCACCATTCTTCTTCCAAACAAGCACTAGTGGGGAGGCCCACTCACTGTTAGACTTGCAGATGATCTCAAGCTCTTCCATCTCTGTGAGCGCTTGACGGAGCTTATGATATTGCCCTGGTGGGACACGTCGATATGGAAGTCTGAAGGGTCGATCATCAGACAGATGGATGTGGTGAACAAAGTCTTTAGCCATCCCACAGTCAAGCTTACTCTTTGAGAACACATCCTCATACTTTTGCACCAGCTGCAGCAACTGAGATTTCCAGTGGTGGGACACCTCACAGGAGTCAATATCCAGATCTTCCAACCCCAGCTTATGCAGGCTATCATGAAAACTGGGACAAGGAGGGCAGCCTGGCTTGCTGACCACTTCATCACACAGCGTCTGACTCTGCAGCTCAAGCTCCTCAGCTGGTGTCTGTCCAGTGGTCACATCCAAATCTTCAACAGCAATGCAGGGTGACACATTTACAACCTTGGTGTTGCGCTTTAAGATGATAGGTTTGTCAGAGGTATTCAAAATCCTTATTGGGACCCACTTATCACCACTCATGGAGCACACCGACCTGCAGATAATGATGATTTTCTTGTGAGTTTGTGCCTTAGATGGTTCGATCAAAATGGCACTGCCCTCAGAAAGAGGTGAGGCTGCAGGTAATTTGGCCCAAACCAGGTGTTCTTGTTTAGGGAGAAGAGTCACTGCCTGTGCCAACCTGGCGGTTCCAATAGCATCTGGGATTGTTTCACCTCTCCACCTGTTAATGCCAGACAGCCTATTAAGAAACTGCATTATTTCAGGTGCTTTAGTGGACTCAGGTTTGCTTACAACTTGCCAGAACTGGGGAGACTGCTTGAACCACTTTAGAAGGTGCTTTATAACATTTGTGCCCAGGATAAGCTGGTCTTTTTGCCCAGGGACCACCAAGGCAGGCACACTGAATGCACATCCATACACCTCCATCCTTAAATTGTAAATGCACTTGGGCCTAACCTGAACTCCACCACAGCCAATGAGCACAACATCAGTCTGGATATTGTCAGTCTCCAGTGCCAATCCAGCATTCTTTAGCACCTGCTCAGCCTCTGCATTAATGGTGCAAGCCATAGAGCCAGTGTCGAGCAACGCTTGTAGTGAGACTTTATCACCCACCTGTGCACTGGTATAAAACAGACTGTCAGCTTTATCAAGTCTAATCATGTTCTGAAACAGTACAGTACTTCCAGGTGGGGCAGATTTCAGGCACTTTGTATACACAAACTGCACATCTTCATCAAGGTTGAGGGCTTCAACATTTTTACTCACACTGTCCCCTCCTGAGTGTGAGCAACTTAGTTTCCCTGATCAGATGAGCTAACATTCTGTGCAATAACGGCTTTGGGGCAGTCTCTCCGCTGATGCCCTATTTCTAGACAGGTTAGACATCTCCTCTCTCGCATACAATGTGTTCGTGTTGAGTGAGAGGCGTCCCCGCAGATTTGGCATGGAGGGAAACGTGCTGGGGTTGAAGCCTGTGGTCTAGCTGTAGCGTGAACAGGCTGGCTGGTGCGCTCTAACACTCTCTCCAGCATACTTAGCACACGTTCCAGAGCACTTGGCTCTGAAATGACTGCCTCACTTGACTTGGTTGGATTAGGCGGGATGCACCTGGCTGTGTTCACATGAGCACATACAACTTCAGGTTCTGGCACACTGCTACTTGTTACGGCAGTGGCCACTTGTATAGCATGTGACTTCATCATGTCTGCACCTGATCTTTTAGCTCGACATTCTCGCTGATGCTCATCTATAGCCTCTTGCACCTCTGTAATTGACCACTTGCTTGTAGGCTTACACTTGAAAACACATGCGAGACTACGGTCAGGACAGTTTCGGATGAACATCATGGCTATTTCTGCATCCATATTCTCTAATTTACTACCCTGACGTCCCAAGTGCCTATTGGCCACTTCAGCAGCTGTGTTCAACCTGACCCAGTAATCTATTGGCGTTTCTGTTGCTATTGGTTGGGTGGCATAGAAATCGGCCAGTGGTAGACATGAAGCAGGGCTCTCACTAAAGTAGCGTCTCAATATAACATAGATTGTCTCAGGGTTAACAGTAGCACCAGGTGAGGGGTTGCTTTTCAGTCCCACTTTGACTATACTTTTTGCCTTACCAAGGAGGTGGTTCAGGACCTCATCTCCCTGCTCATGACTTGGAAGGCCTTTTTTATGCAGGTACACCACCATCAGCTCAATCCACTCCTGAATGGAGTATCTGTCTGCACCATCGCCACGATACATCGGGGGCTCTTTGATATCTGGCCTCACTACTAAGTTCACTTTGGACAAGTTTAGAGTTGTGTCAGGTGGTTCAACCCTAGCTGACTCAGCTGGTGGAGGCTGACTTGGAGTGAATGGGTGCTGACTAGCCAGCAAACAGCTGGCTATGGATTCACCTATCTGGCTCCCCAACTCACCAATTAACACACGTAACTGTTGTACAGTGTTGTCATTTGTAACAGGAGTCGAGAATTGAGGTTCAAGGACAGGTATGTCATTTACGCTTTCTGATTCAAATGGTTCATTTAAATCATAGGTTAGCACTGGGGTCCTACCAACTTCTCCATCTATATTAAACAAACCCCTCCCCCTGCCTGAAAGTTGTGTAGAAATATTAAAGGTATTTTGACCTCTGCCTGCCATATCTCACACAGGAACAAAACAGTTACAATAACAGTGAGCAAGAACTATTAAGCAGTTTACATTAAATATTTCAACTTATGTCACTAACTCTTAACATGAACTTATATTAACCACAGTTGCGCTTATACAAAACACCAAAAACCATCTCAGCAGCTACAAAAAGATCCACACTTCCACCAACTTGATATCCCACGATGTCACGAGCACACAGCTTGACCTCGGCGATCGGCGGTAGCTGATCAGTGGATCCGAGTCACGGCACCAGTTTTATGTAGCGGCTTTAGAATGGCTGCTGGTGATTTGGAAGAAGACAGACACAGCAATACCCAAATTCTGCCGTTTATTCTACAAAAGCGTCATCCACTTTTTTCTACAAGACAAGCAGTAAAGGGCACAGTCAGCACATGTAACGTCAGGCGCTCTCTGTCTCCTGCAAAAGCGTCCTCCAGCTTTTTTTTTTTTTAATTAACCATATATACACAAATACGATAAATACAAATTTAACAATTGAATATAAACAGCAACAATGAAGGACAATAATTAACGTTGCAACATACCTACAAGACAAGCAGTAAAGGGCACAGTCAGCACATGTAACGTCAGGCGCTCTCTGTCTCCTGTAGCAAGCCAAACAAAATACCAATGAGGTTGGATCTCCGCTAAACCAAACACTTTTAAAATCCACTTCTGCCGACCAAAAGTGACAACAGACCCTCAAAACACATCAACAACCACGTGGTGTGATGTTTCCACTCAGTTTCAGACAGAAAAACACTCATTTAAAACTTGTCAGCTTATACAAGAGACGGAGAGCATTGAGAAGCACCTTACCTGCAAAAGCGTCCTCCAGCTTTTGCCAGGAGCCTGCTGTACGTCACATGTGCGTCCTATGGGTGTTACATTAATTAAAGCCCCCCCCTGCTACAACAGACAAATAAGAACTATATACAACAGATACAATGATTACATTCACATTAAACAAAATTCACAATATATAAAACAGAAGAATTTCAGTATAAAAAAAATATAGTTTTGAGAATGTTCACAATAAAACAAACTAACTCAGCCACATAAGCATATTTAAATATATATCGCGGATTTTTTGCTGCTTCGCGGGTTTCTGCGGACAATGGGTCTTTTAATTTCTGGTACATGCTTCCTCAGTTGGTTTGCCCAGTTGATTTCATACAAGGGACGCTATTGGCAGATGGCTGAGAAGCTACCCAGCTTACTTTTCTTTCTCTCTCTCTTGCGCTGACTATCTGTGATCCTGACGTAGGGGGTGTGAGCAGGGGGGCTGTTCGCACACCTAGACGATACCGACGCTCGTCTAAAAATGCTGAAAGATTATCTTCACGTTGCTACCTTCTGTGTGCAGCTTTTAAGTATGCTGCACGGTGCTTCGCATACTTAAAAGCTCAAAGGGCACGTATTGATTTTTTTTTATCTGTCTCTCTCTCTAACTCTCTCTCTCTCTCTCTCTGCTCCTGACTGAGGGGGTGTGAGCTGCCGCCTTCAACAGCTTTGTGCTGCGGTGCTTCGCATACTTAAAAGCCAAACAGCCCTATTGAATTGTTTGCTCCTTTGAAGAGGAAGATATGTTTGCATTCTTTTAATTGTGAGACAGAACTGTCATCTCTGTCTTGTCATGGAGCACAGTTTAAACTTTTGAAAAAGAGACAGTTTGTTTGCAGTGTTTGAATAACGTTCCTGTCTCTCTACAACCTACTGTGTTTCTGCGCAAATCTGTGACCCAAGCATGACAATATAAAAATAACCATATAAACATATGGTTTCTACTTCGCGGATTTTCTTATTTCGCGGGTGGCCCTGGAACGCAACCCCCGCGATGGAGGAGGGATTACTGTAAAGGCCAATTCCTTGCATTTTTCTTAGTGTTAATTAGCTTTAATTTCATGTAGGCCCTAATGCTAGGTTTCTTGGTTTTCGTCTTAGTCTTTACCCCTTTGCTTTGTTTGCTTCATTCTACTGATTTTCTGGCTTTGATCTTTCATTCATTATAGACCACATATCTCAACTTACTCTTCATTTCCTGATTCCATCTAATAATCTAATGAATTATTATTATTATTAATCAATTGTTGCTGTCCTGTGCAGTCAGTATGATTGTCTAGTTTAATTTATTTGGTTAGATGGGTCAGTCCCCACAACTTCTTTCTCCATCACTTTCTGTAATCTTTGACATTAGCAGCAAAGCCTGTTTTAAAGTCTTCCTTGGTCCTCTCCTTCCCAGTGCGGCTCCCACCCATCCATTCACTGCCATTTGTTCCACACACCCAAAGGAAGGCCTTCCTCCCAACTCTGCACTTGTGTTCCTCTTCTTCAGATAGGACATGGCCTCCCCAATGTTGCTTCACATCCCACATTGCTTGTTCATCTTACTGGCTCTCTGGTATTTGGTTGGCACCTATACATGTTGGGTTCTCCTCTCCAACAGTAGACAGTCGCCCCTACTTTTACTTTGTAAAAGTGGTCACAACGGATGACATCGCAGTGTGGTGTATTGGTTAAGACTTTGGATTTCAAGCCCTGAGATTGCAGATTCATATCCCACTACTGACACTGTGTGACCCTCAGCAAGTCACTTGACCTGCCTTTGCTCTAATTGGAAAATGACAAGAAATGTAACAAATTGTATGATAAATGTAAGTCACCTTGGATAAAGGCATCAGCCAAATATAAAATGACTATAGGCTATTATTTTTTTTTTTTTTCGTTCTTTATTTCGCCTTATACAATTTCTTGTATTAGGAATTTGGTAGTTTTTGCATACCCCTTGGGGTCAGAGCGCAGGGTCAGCCATTGTACAGCGCCCCTGGAGCAATTACAGGTTAAGGGCCTTGCTCAAGAGCCCAGCAGAGCAGTTGCCGGGATTCGAACCGGCAACCTTTGGGATACCAGCGCAGATCCTTAGCCACAGAGCCACCACTCCGCCCTTATTATATGCACATCTTTAAAAAAAGAATCATTAAAAATTTCAGTTTTGTGGTACAGTTGTGACAAAACAATTCCACAGTGAACCGCTGGCCAATAGAAGCCAAATTAAATTATAAATAAGCATTAACTATATTAAAATATACCGTACCTGAAAATGAATATGTATCAAGTGGTACTATGGTTAGTTGTGCTGCCTTCCAGTTCCACAATACTGACTTCAGTTGCCATCTGTATGACGTATACACACACATTTCTCCCCATATCTACCTAAGTATTCCTCCCACAGTCAGATGAATGGAGACTCTAAATTAGCCCAGTATGAGTCATAGTGCTGTACCACAGAAGGACCCTTCTATCCAGGGCTGTGAGATAAGCTCCAGTCTGCAGTTCCCTAAACTGGATTATAGGAGTTCAGTAATGACAGGAATGGATGTTCATTGCACATCTTGCTGTGCAGCACACAGTATGCCACATGATGGAGAGATGCTGTCATACACCTCTAGGTGGGATTAGTCAGCGGCTGAGGTCAGTAACATTCTTGATAAATCTCCTCTCATACCCTTTCTGCTCCACTGAATTAAACCTTTGTCCTAAAAGCCTCAACAGATTCTGCAGGACAGTTTTGAGATATTATCATATTTAAGTTAATTAAACTCACAAATCCTCTCTGCCTCAACACTGATATGCAGTGCTGGCTCTCATTTCAACACAAGTGTGTATTAAAGAATCCATTTTTAGAGGTGTGCAGCTGTGATAACACCGAGGCAACGTCACTGAGAAGGTACGGTGAGGTCACCACAGCTTTCCCACAACCTCTTGCCAGCTGCACATCAGTCGAGACTTGATTAAAGGATTGTATCAATCAGTGACCACTGACCTCAGCAGCACGAAACAGTCAAGATCATGGGTTGGTCAGGGAGGTCAGCCAATAGCAACCCCAAATATAAAAGATGTATCATCGAGGAGTGAGAGGAGAACTTTCCAGGTTCTGTAAATGTCTCCCTCTACACTGAAGATGAGTCGTTTTTGCCTTTAGTTTTCCATGTGTTCACAGGAGCCGCCAGGCACATTGTCTGAACTTTGCAAGCAAGTCCTCTCAGAGCCCATGCAATCATTTAAGAAATTGTAAGGATTGAATGACTCTGACCTTAACCCCAGTGATCACAGGGATAAAAAAAATGACAAAAGAGAATCAACTTCAATTTGCTAAGAAAAGCAGAGAAAGGAAATGTCATGTAAATAATTCCACTCAAAAAGAAATGCTTTCTGGGTTCTGTAGGGGTAGAGGGATGCCTGCTGATGAGGTCTGTCATTGATTACTTTATATATTTTAGCTGACCCAGTTAATATAAGCACTGGCACCATCCTTCATCATGAACCTGAGAACAGCTGCATTGGCTGTTGGCAACTGGAAAAAACTTGAAGGAATGCATGGAGGCTGCAGAATTAGTTTAAGGTGTAAACTTGCTGAAAATCTTATACACACTGGAGTGTCATGGTGACATTTATGAACCCCCAGGGCTAGGACACTTTACACTGTTGAGGCAAGAATTGCCATTTCAGCAGGGCCACAGCCTGTAGGACATGTTCTGGGTCCCATATAAAAGAAACGCCCAAAATGGGTTCAAAAGGATTGGTTAAAATGAAGCAAAAGTGGACACAATAGTTGGCCTTAAACACACCGACTCACCATTGGGGAATACCACTCTTCTCTTACATATTTAGGCCAGATGCAGCTTGTAACCCCTTGGTGAGTGTTGTGGTAAAGCCTTGCTTGTGCTAGGGTCCTAATGCATTTTAAAATGCAATGAGATATCAGAGAGGTCATACCATGCCTGTAAAACGTATTCACCCCCTTGGAAGTCTTCACATTTTATTGCTATAGACCTGGGATGGTCAGCACCTACCCTGGAAAGCCGCAGAGGCAGCAGGTTTTTGTTCCAACTCAGTTGCTTAATTAGAAGCCAATCCTCATCAATAACAGATCATAAATTTTTTTTTCCTTTCTAATGATACGTGTATCACCCAAGTGATTTGAAGCCTAAAACAGAGGAGTAATTTTCAGTTCTTCACTTTCATTTAAGCCTCCTTCTGAGTACTTAATTAAACCAAATAGTTAATGATGAACACACACAGGTGGAAATGGAGACAAGCTAGATGAATTTTATTGCTAATAAGGAGCAGTTAAAACAATGAAAACAGCTGTTTAAGACTAAACTAAGCAATTAAGGGTTCACAATTTTAACAAGCGAGACAACTAAAATGAATCAGCAATGAATGCTTTCGCATGAAGCAATTGGGTTGGAACTAAAACCTGAGATCACTGATCTGGGGTTTCAATTAATTGTGTTCTAAATGCTTATCTGGAAGGTCCAACTTGTGGTAAGTCAGTATGATGCCCTAACCTACACAATGAAGACACAAGAACATTCCAGGCAATTCCATAAAAATGTAATTTAGAAGTGCAAGTCAGGGGATGGATGCAAGAAAATATCCAAGTCACTGAATATCCCTTAGACTCCAATTAAATCAGTCATTAAGAAATGGAACGAGAATGGCTCAGCTAGCTGTATACCTGTGTTTTGTGGGCAGATCCCCAAGAGGCAGGGCTACCTGTCAATTTCCATTGAGGGTCTGCTTCCAGCTACAAAGGCTCATGGGTGTTGTGGTTCATTTGAATGTGCTCTAGTGGTTTTGTCGTTATCATGAGTATCATTATCATCATCATAACCACCACCACCACCAACACCATCATCATCTCTATAACGCTGAATGCACTGGTTTTTCTGACTTTTCAGTCCTGTTTGTTGGATTTCATTTGGATTGCGTTTTTTGGGATTTGTTTGTCATTGGATTTCCTTGCAGGCAAACCCCTTTTGCCTTCTTTTTGATCAATTGAGCTTTCTGTGATATTTTCATTTTTTATTAATAAGGCCTTTCTTTTATAAAGATTTGTTTTGCTGTGATCTTTACAAACCAGACCTCGACAGTTATGCTCTCCTTTGTGGAAGTTTGGATTGATTTTGGGACTGTTCTGATATTTTTGAACATTTTAAAGCCAAAGTGTCATTTGGCCCTATGTAGGCTGAAGCTAGCCGATTGACTAGTCACTTGTGCTGCTAGAAAGTAAGTTTTTTCCTGGGATAGCTTGGCTGAATGCTGACCTGTCTTTGGCCCTAGTTTAGAGCCCTCACTTCTTGCCATATTTGTGTTCTGGTTATTGCAATAAAACCTCCCTGATGGAATTGCCTGATAGATAAGAACCTGCCCGTACTTCTCAGCAGAAAGAGGCCCATGAATTCTGATCAAATCACAAACTCCATTTGTAGGAATGCAGCCTTGAATCTGCAGGGAACCTCTGCTAGCCTTCAATGTTGCATGCAGACATCCATCCATATACTGTTCTGCAGCCCTGTGGAGGGCAAACTGCCTTCTGTTAGAGCGAAAATCTCAAATTTTGACTCAACAGTCCAGAGTACCTTCTGCCATTTTCCTGCACCCCAGTCCTTGTATGTACGTGAGTTATTTGGATTTATTTCCACCTTGGAGGAAAAGCTTTTTGGTACAATTGTTCCATGAAGACCACATTTGTAGATGGGTGTACCAGGGCCCCAAGGTTTCTGCCAATTCTGAGCTGACCACAGAACTGGAAGGGAACTAAGGTAGATAACCTTTTCCATTTGCTGCACTCAGTTTCTGTGGCCAACCACCTGCATCTCTGATCCTCAGCCTTGTGTATTTGTTTGGGCTCCTACAGAACAGTTTGGACAGCATGTCTGGAAAGACTTATCTGCTTGGGAGGGACCTGGCTGATGCGGGATGACCACCTTGTGTCTTGCTTCTATGCTCACTTTTCCATGGTGTAAGATTCGGAGGTTAAACCATCACGTCTAACACAACCTCACCAATTTAGAATGGCTGCCCCTCTACAAAGCTGTTTCTGTTTCTGTCTTAAACGTTCACTTTTTAGAACAGGAATGCTTTGAACTGTAAAATACACTCTTTTCTATGGACACACTAATCCAGGAGACATGAAATCACTGTCCAACACAAATACGGTATGTTTGTGAATTATCCAAAGTACTATACAGTATACATTGCTCAAGTAATATATAAATAATATGCACAGACTGTCCTATCAGTGCCTCTGTTCTTTAGAGCCATTTTCATTAAGTTAAGTACCCTAATCTATGAAGAAGTCAGTTTGTTGTTTTGCATGAATGGAGCCTAACGTGAGCCTTGTGGTGAGTCTTTGCATTGCATCGAAGCAATCGCTCTTTGGCTTTATATCTTTATTTCAGAATTTTTTTTTAAATCATTTTACTTTTTGTTGCTAAGGCGCAATACCCTGAAGACTGATATCAGGGTCCCATGAATCGGAAAATCTGAGCGCATCTCAAGCCTGGAGTGGGGAGACAAGGAGCAAAAATTGATGAAAGGGAAAGCTGGTTAAGAAGTGTGCTGTTGACATGAATAACTAAGAACGCTTTCTAATTATGTCAAGTTTTGTACATCTCCTTTACTAAATTTTTTTCACCTGCTTTGACTGATCTGAAAAAGTAATCAGAGTGGCAGAGATTTAAATAAAAAAGTTGATGGGAAGGACTGACGTTGGTGATGTCAAACACTAAAATGAAGATCAGTAAAACAAGGGAGCACAAAAGAACTTGTCAATGCCTAAATAAAAAATTTTGCTTGTTACATCATTGATCAAGAACTGAATTCTCCTGAAAGTTCTTTCTTTTATTTGTGAAAAGTTATAGAAACTATATTAATAAACCACATGAGAATATTTTTGACTGGCATCCCATCTACAGCTGTTTCCTGCTTTGCTGCAATTCGATCTTGTAAAGAAATGAGGAGGGCCAGAAAATAGATGAATGTAAGGACAAAATCTTTAAAAACAAAGTGTCCCAAAGCAGGACTGGAGTGACCAAAAGACACAGAAGCCAAAATTGTTTACTTCATAGTTCTGAAAAAGGCTGATGCTCAGAACCTTGAAGAGCAGGACATCTTTTTTTAAAAAAACAGACATGAAATCCAAGTTAAAAATATTAAAGAGTACAATTTCTTAACAATTTCAGGAGTCCCCCGTGTCAGCCTCTTCCTTGATTAGACTGTTATGGCTGTGCGCGCCTGACCTCTCCAATCCCCAAAGAGGATCTAGACATCCGTGTGAAACGACTGGTAGCCTTGCTTATTTTTTCTACACAGGGGTGAGCGTTATTTTTTACCCACATGTCAGAACCCGTTAAGGGTCACTTTTCTTTATAATCATGAATCAATTCATCATTATGGGTTGTTATTTTTAGAGCACAATGTTGTAAACCTGCTTGACAGGGTTAAAACCCTGGTGAACCAGGACACTGGAAAGAGTAGCTTGTCACTGCTGCTTTGAAAAAAAGAAACTGTGATGTTTCACTTGTCAGAAAACAGCTTGATGTTCTCAGCTGACCTCCAGGAGTTCTCAAACCCGTGACTGTATTAACCCATCTAGTGCCGCACATCTCCCTGATCATTTTCTTCCCTCTATTCCTTCTCACTCCAGGTCTCACATTCTCTTCCAGGGAGCTGAGAAGTCCCTGCTGCTAAGCGGGCTGAAAACAAGCCACTGTTTACAAAATACTTAAAAGTGATGAAAGCTTAAGGGAAAAAAAAAGGGTAACTCATATTACTGTATCAAATAATTATCTCTCAGGGCAGGCTCTAGGTGCCCCGTCAGGCTGAAATGGATAAGCGGGTTAGGAAAATGGATGGCTGGATTTCTTACACTTTTGGTAGAAGAGCTCAGTGTAATGTTTTCAATGTCAGAATCAGAAATACTTTTAATTTAATGTACAGGAATCTGAGTTAGTAGATTTGGAGCTGTTTATAACAGAAGACAACATCACTTACCAATAACATAAATAGCATAAGTTAAAAAGAAAAACTTCATACAAAGTTATGGAATGGTACAATTATAAAGAAGATATGTAAATGATGATGGGAGTGTGTAGTGTGTATGTACATGCAAACACATACAAGTACATACACTGTACGCGCACACCTTCATAAGTATAAGACAGAACGCATGAATATGCAAAGAAGTCAGGCTAGGCTATTGGTTTGACAGGGCTATGGCTCTGGGAAAGAAATTATTGAGTTATCTGTTAGTTTTAGTTGACCTGAGGCATTTACCAGAGGGGAGTTTACGGAATAAGCGATGAGCAGGGTGGGTTGACATGGCTAGTGACACAAGATGTATACAGGTCTCTAACAGATGGAAGGATATAGCCAATTATTTTCTCAGCAAAACTCACAACACTCTGTAATTTATTTTTGGAGTGTGCCGGTGCTGAACTAAACTAGACAACAATGGATAATGTGATTACAATTTCAATTATGGCTTTGTAAAATTGAACTAGGATTGGCTGGGAAATATTTAATTTCTTTAGATAGTGTAAGAAGTCCAATCGCTGCTGTGCCTTTTTAGTACTGTAGATGCTGTCAATGCCCCAGGTGAGAGTGTTTGTGATAGCTGTGCCCATAAATTTGAAGGATTCCACCATATTGACTGCAGAATCATTAACTTCTAGTGGGAGAGGTTGTATCTGCTGTTTGCGAAAGTCAATGATCATTTCCACTGTCTTGGAGGTTTGGAGCACTAGGGTTTTGGAAGACACAAGACAAGACACCTCTTTTCTATAAGGTGTTTTGTTACTATTAGTAATTAGGCCAATAATGGTGATGTCATCAGCAAATGTAATGATTTTTATTGAAGGATCATAGGGCCTGCAGTCATTGGTGTACAGGGAATAAAGCAGAGGGGAAAGTACGTAGCCTTGAGGGGCACCTGTGCTAATATGGAGACCATCTGAGAAGTGTGAGACCGCACGAATGTATTGATTCCGGTTTGTCAGAAAACTGTAAAACCATTTACAGATGGAAGGATTCAGTTCAGTCTGTAGACATTTAGTTAACAATAGTTCCGGGAAAATTATGTTAAAATCTGAACTGAAGTCTACAAACAGCATTCTGGTATAAGTTCCTTTACAGCCCAGATGCTCCAGCACAAAGTGAAGGCCCGTGTTGATGGCATCATCCATACATCTATTTGCTCGATATACAATACAATACAATACAATTTATTTTTCTATAGCCCAAAATCACACAAGACATGCCGCAATGGGCTTTAACAGACCCTGTCTCTTGACAGCCCCCCAGCCTTGACTCTCTAAGAAGACATGGAAAAACTCCCCAAAAAAAAACCCTTGTAGGGAAAAAAAATGGAAGAAACCTTGGGAAAGGCAGTTTAAAGAGAGATCCCTTTCTAGGTAGGTTTGGCGTGCAGTGGGTGTTAAAAAGAAGGGGGTCAATACAATATGTGATACGCAAACTGAAGAGGGACAAGATCAGTAACAGACTTCAGATAGGTTAGAACAAGCCATTGAAATATTTTCAGTAGAACTGATGTAATCATTGAGGCAGATTTTTCTATCACTTTTGGGAACAGGAACCATATCAGAAGATTTAAAGCAATCTGGTACAGTACACTGTACAAGTGACTGGATAAAGACATCTGCGAAGAGAGGAGCAAGCTGCCTGGCACAGTGTTTGATTGTTGCAGGCGAGACAGAATCCAGACCGGCTGACACAATCCATTAACTGATCATCAAACTTAATCTAATTTAGGGCTGAAGCGGTCACATCCTGTCCTGGAAGCATTGGGCACAAACAGGAAGCAACAGCAGACTGGACATCAGCTCGTCACAAAGCATTCACAAACATAAAACCACATTTACTCTCACTTGTCAAGTTCACCTATTAGACAAAAAATGCACACAGACATAAGGAGAATGAGGAGATGACTTAGTCTTCTGGAGATTAGAGGTAGCAGCCACAACCATTGTGTCCCCCTGACAGTAGCTCACCAAAGTTAAAAAGTTGGAAGAAGAAAGAAGGTGAATCTGTTCAAATGATCATAAATGTACAGCTTGGCTCCACTTACACACTCTAGCTTGTGGATTCAGAGTCCTCTAAAATCAGGCTTCACAATGGTGAAGTTAATCACATGCATGGACTATAAATTAACATTGCAAAAACAACAGAAATCTGAGTAAGAGAATGACAGCAAAAAATTAATAGACCAATCAAAACCCAAGGTATATACATATTTATGTTTATATAAAAATAGAATAATCTAATCAAGTGCCTGCTGACACAAGAGCTTGGCATTTTTAAAGCTTTCATAAATAAGCCAAGCTTAAATGGGCTGGGGGAGGCACTTTAAAAGTCCCCTAAAAGACACACATGTGCATTCACAAGGCTTAACTTTTCACTATTATTTCGTACTTCAGTGTGCCCTGTTTCTTTTTAAAATGTCCCTGCAATCTGTTCCTGTTAACATACGGTAAAGGGTGCCGTCTTTGAAGGCCTGGGATGATTAACACTGAAAAGAATGCAGTGGTCTGTATGGAAGTGGGGGTGGGCTATGGTTCTTGAATGGCCACCATCTGCATCTCCAGCTCTGGCCTCTTAATCCTCATTGTAAATGAATGCTAGTTGCATGGACTGCACCCCATTCCTGGATTAAAGACTCCATGAGAGATGGAATTCTCAGAAGAGCTCCCTGAACCAAAGCTGAATTCCCCACAAGGGACAGCAAGTTTTACACTGCATTACAATCTGAACGACCTGACATCCCATTTCTGGAGATCATCAGCCACCCATCCTCCCATCCATTCATCTGGAGATAACACAGTCAGCATGATTTCTGGTTCACTTCAGAGGAGGTGGACCTTTGTTATCACTTGATTAGGTGTCTAAAATATGCTTTACTTACCATGTAATTACTTATATAATTACATTGTGACTAGGTGTTATTACCTTGTACTTACTGTCTAATACAGTGCAATCTATAATTAAATACTCAGTTGTAATTATTCTTCCATAATTTTTAAAAGAACGTATGGTCATACACTGTAGAATAACAATTGCAATAGAGTGCTTAACCACAGCATTACATTGTGTTATACAGTAAATACATGGTATACATGGTAATAATACCTAGTTACTCTGTAATTATACAGGTAATTACATGGTGAGTACAGCGCAATTAGGGACATCTAATCTAAAGTGATATTGGACTTTCTCTGTAGTATGAATGTTTTTGTTGTGATAAAGTGGATTTTCTCCCATAGTCTAGAAATATATGGTATGGGCAACAAGGCCATCCAGTCATCCATCCATTGTCCAACACCTATAAGCCTATTCAGTGTCACAGTGGGCCAGAGTCGACCCTAGCATCATGTGGAACAAGGTGGGAAACAACCTTGGAGAAGGTCAGAGTGTGTTTCTGCCCATGTCTGACATTTTATTCCAGTCTTGCAAAGACATGCCTAGACTCCAATAAAATTACCAATTTAGATCAACAGTTAAGTAAACAGTAGAATAAATGTTTAAAATCTATTTACTTGGACAGTTTGATGCATCTGTCCATTTTTGAATCTGCTAACTCTAATTGAGAGAGGGGAGGGGCTTGGCCTACCTGCACAGCACTGAATTGGACAGACAGACAGACAGACAGACAGATAGATAGATAGATAGATAGATAGATAGATAGATAGATAGATAGATAGATAGATAGATAGATAGATAGATCCCCACACCCAATGTTTCACTCTCCATTATCGTTTCATAATATTATGCATTATTGTGCATTTGTATTTCATGTCACTATCCAGCCCTCTTATTTCATTCTCCTGCTTGTGGCCTAGTAGTTCCCTCTCCTCCTGGTCTATTACTTTAATCTTTTTTAGTCTGTTATTTCAATCTCCTGTATTCCCATTCAATATTTTCGTGCTCATTATTTTCTTCTCTGTCCAAAGCCAGAACATTTGCTTTCCCATGCACAGTGTTTTATTTAACATTTACTGTATATTGTTGATTTAAATTGAATTCATCATGTCAAAGTTAGACTGCACTTATCTATTTTCCCTAGGTGATCTTCTTGTTCACTTTGTGTTTTGTCATTATAATGTGGTACATACTGTTCTTTATTATACTTTGTTCACTGTTATTTTTATTTTCATTTTTGCTATGATGGATTGATGCAGTCCTCCACACTATGCATCTGTAAGTTGTGACACTGTTTCCTGTGATACAGTACAATGTTTTCTCACATGCATGTCCATTGGAGCTGATGTACTTAAACTGCTAATGAGCTCTGAGCAAATATAGAACTTTGAAAACTTAAGAAGTCCATTTGAAATATATTAACACTGCTGTAGACTATAACTGTCTCCAGTTAAAACCAGAATAAATATTTCTTGGATAGTACATTTCTTTTTAAGTATTTATCAATCATTTTTTTATTGGAGGAGAACTTTATCTCAATGCGTAACATTTTTTTTATTTACCTGACACAGTAAATGGTAACTCATTAACTGAAACTGCACTCTGGGATTCAAATACACTCACTGAACAAATCTTTAGGAACACCTTTACACCTGCATATGCAATTATCTAATCAGCCAATCATATGGTAGCAGAGCAAAGGACGAAATCATTCAGATGCTGGTCAGGAGCTTCCAGTTAATGTTCACACCAAATACCAGAATGGGGAAAATATATGACCTTAGTGATTTTGACTGTGATATGATAGATGGTGCTAGAGAGGCTGGTTTGAGTAGTTCTGTAACTGCTGATCTCATTGGATACTGACACACAATAGTTTACTCACAATGGTGTGAAAAACAAAAACATCTAGTAAGTGTCAGATCTGCATATGGAAAAAGCCTTGTTGTGGTGTTATGGGTCCACAGCTCTTCCAACAAAGGCCGTTTTGTTTTTAATAAATAATCGCAGCACTCGCGGCTTAGCGAGGGGGCGTGGTGACCGTAGCGAGCCGCAGGGCGATCTGCGGTGTGGGTGTTCCTCACCTAAGTGCACAGGTGAGAGACTGCCTACATCCGTGATCGTTCCTGTGGCTAATGGGTTGCAGTTGACATGTCCTCTCCGCATATATAGAGAAGCGCGAGCAGGTAAAAGGGAAAAAGAAAAGAAGTAGAAGAGAAAAGGAAAGTAACGGAGGTTGCAGGAGGAGGCAGGAAGCAGTAGAGAGAGAGAGAGAGAGAGAGAGAGAGAGAGAAAGTTGGTGCGGGAGAGCGAGCGAGAGAGTGTAGGCTCGTGTAGCAGCTGTACAGGTAGCTTGGGTGTTAGGCCGACACCCGAGGAGTAGCAGTAGTGGTCGCTCCTGCAGCATTGATTTTGAAGGGCAGGAGTGACCGGAAGATGGATGACTCTCCGCATAAGACCGCGGACAGCAGCGGGAGTTAAGACTTGGGGTGTGTATTTCCCAGCGTGGGCGCCCCGGTCGCTGAGGAACCCAAGTCACTGTCTGGAAGAGCCTACCGGAGCCAGGGGTCGGTGAGGCGATCCAAACAGCTGAAGCAGGCAGAGAGAAGGTCAGCAGCATGTAGGGCGACTCTCCGGTAGAACAGCCCAGATGGGTGTAGCAGGGGAGCCGCCAGGCTAAATGGAAGACATCGGGCTTTTTGATTTTAATATATTGCTTCCTGTGCTATTTTACCTCGTGGTTTTTAGAAGAGTTTGTTTATTGATTTTAACCTCCACTTCACCACTGTTTTATGGATTATTTATTTATTGAATGAACTGCACAGCACTTTACTTTGAACACTGTTTTGGATTTGTTGTAAATAAAAGCACTTAGCACTTTAAAAACATCCCCTTGCTCATTGTTATAGCCTCACTGTCTAGCTCATCGGTGACATTACCGACGGTGTTGGGTTCAAGGGCTCCCTAACAGCCGATGGGAGCATGGAGCAGAACCCGCATCATCACATTTGGTGGCAGCGGTGGGATGAGCTAGCAGTGGGGACAGAAGAGGAGACAGAGCAGCAAGTGGGATTGGTGCCAGACTTTGTAAAGGACCCACGTACCCGAGCCTGAGGAGGACGTTTTTAAAGGACAGAGCTTTTTATGGACGTTTATTTATTGCTGGTTTTTATTTGTCTTTTAAAGTTCTTATTCTTTTAATGTCCTGTTTTTATGAATGGGGGGGCTTGGGTTGGTTTTATTGTGGGGATTAATGGTTTTAGTGCTTTTATTGTTTTAGTGCAGTGTAGAGTGGCCGAGCTGTGGATCTGGTCTCCAGTTGCATTGGTTTGGTAGTGGCGTGGAGCCTTCCCATGCAACTGGAGTCTTATGGAGGGTGGAATGTGGTGTTATGGGTCCACAGCTCTTCCAGCAAAGGCCGTTTGTTTTAAATAAATAATTGCCGCGCTCGCAGCTTAGCGAGGGGGCGTGGTGACCGTAGCGAGCCGCAGGGCGATCTGCGATGTGAGCGTTTCTCACCTAAGTGCACAGGTGAGAGACTGCCCACATCCGTAATCGTTCCTGTGGCTAATGGGCTGCAGCTGCCATGTCCTCTCCGCATATATAGAGAAGCGCGAGCAGGTTAAAAGAAAGAAAAAGAAGTAGAAGTAAAAGGAAAGAAACAGAGGTTGCAGGAGGAGGCAGGAAGCAGTGGAGAGAGAAAGTCGGTGCGGGAGAGCGAGCAAGCAAGTGTAGGCTCGTGCAGCAGCTGTACAGGTAGCTTGGGTGTTAGGCCGACACCCGAGGAGTAGCAGTAGTGGTCGCTCCCACAGAGTTGATTTTGAAGGGCGGGAGTGACCGGAAGATGAATGACTCTCCGCATAAGGCCGCGGACGGCAGCAGGAATTAAGACTTGGGGTGTGTATTCCCCAACGTGGGCGACCCGGTCGCTGAGGAACCCAAGTCGCTGTCTGGAAGAGCCTACTGGAGCCAGGGGTCTGTGAGGCGATCCAAACAGCTGAAGCAGGCAGAGAGAAGGTCAGCTGCATGTAGGGCGACTCTCCAGTAGAACAGCCCATATGGGTGTAGCAGGGGAGCCGCCAGGCTAAACGGAAGACATCGGGCTTTTTGATTTTAACATATTGCTTCCTGTGCTATTTTACCTCGTGGTTTTTTAGAAGAGTTTTTTCTATTGGTTTTAACCTCCACTTTACAACTGTTTTATGGATTATTTATTTATTGAATGAACTGCACAGCACTTTACTTTGAACACTGTTTTGGATTTGTTGTAAATAAAAGCGCTTAGCACTTTTAAACCATCCCCTTGCTCATTGTTATTGCCTCACTGTCTAGCTCATCTGTGACATTACCGACGGTGTTGGGTTCAAGGGGTCCCTAACAGCTGATGGGAGCATGGAGCAGAACCCGCATCGTCACACTTGTTGATGACAGAGGTCAGAGGAGAATGGCCAGATTGATTCAAGCTTGTAGAAAGACTACAGAAACTCAGATAACCATCCATCCAATCGTCCATTTTCCAACCTGCTGAATCCGAACACAGGGTCACGGGGGTCTGCTGGAGCCAATCCCAGCCAACACAAGGCACAAGGCAGGAACCAATCCCAGGCAGGGTGCCAACCCACCGCAGGAAACACACAAACACACCCACACACCAAGCACACACTAGGGCCAATTTAGAATCGACAATCCACCTAACCTGCATGTCTTTGGACTGTGGGAGGAAACCGGAGCGCCCGGAGGAAACCCATGCAGACACAGGGAGAACATGCAAACTCCACGCAGGGAGGACCCGGGAAGCGAACCCAGGTCCCCAGGTCACTCAGGTAACCATTCTGTTCAACTGTGGTGAACAGAAAACCATCTCAGAATGCACAACACGTCAGACCTTGAGGTAAATGGGCTGCAACAGCAGAAGACCACATTGGGATCCACTCCTGTCAGCCAAGAACAGAAATCTGAGGCTGCAGTCAGCACAGGCTTAGCAAAACTGGACAGTTGAAGACTTGAAAAAACTAGCTGGGTATAACAGATTTTGATTTCTTCCGAGGGTCACAGATGGTAGGTCCAGAATTGCGTGCCAACAGCATGAATCCAAAGACCTACCTTGCATTGTATCAACAGTCCAGGCTGATGGTGGTGGTATAATGGTGCAGGAAATGTTTCCTTGGCGCAGTTTGGGCACAGTTATAGCGATCAGTCATTGCTTGAATACCACAGCCTTTATGGCCAGAATTTACTCATTTTCTAATGGCTACTTCTAGCACAATAACGAACCATGTCACAAAGAAAAAGTTGTCTCATGATCATGACAGTGAGTTCAGTGTCCCGTTCTTCCCAGTAATTAGATCTTAGATGGGATGTGGTACAATGGGATATTCACAGCATGAAAGTGCAGGTTGACAAATTTACAGAAATCGCATGATGCAATCATGTCAACATGGACCGGAATCTCGAAGGAATGTTTCTGACATCTTGTGGTATCCAAGCCATCAAGAACTGAGCCTGTTGTGAGAGCAAAAGGATGTCCTACTTAGTATTAATACAGAATACCTAATAATAGATAGATAGATAGATAGATAGATAGATAGATAGATAGATAGATAGATAGATAGATAGATAGATAGATAGATAGATAGATAGATAGATAGATAGATAGATAGATAGATAGATAGATAGATATCATTCCATAGCCAGTCACCATCTGCAGTGTTTGACCATTATGTCTTCATTGGCATTGGTTTTCTATTGGCTCTAACAAGATGAGGAACTTTGAATAATTTCTGCAAGAATGCCAGTTTTGGCCATATCATCAGTTTTGTTTACTGAATGATGGCAAAAAAGATAAATGCTTGGATTAGTTTATGATTTGAAAACAAATCTAGGAGACCACCACTTAATCCATCTGTTTTTAGAAGTAAAAAGAAACACCAAACACCTACAGTGAAAAGTACATTTGAAAATCAATCCCACTGTGCTGGAAGCCATCAAACAACCAATGAAGTGCTACATTCAGTTTAATGGTATGGACACATATACACAGTGTATAATGTAACATGTTGTTCCCAACATAAAAAGGTAATTTGCACCAGTTTCCATTTCCCTAATGTAATTGGAGCACTTTAATGCACTCATATTGCAAAAACAGCACCTAATGAGAACGAAGCTGTTTTTGTTAACTGTAAGCAGTTTCATTCTATTAACATACAAGTCATCTATATGAGCGGTGTTGGTCAAGTGGTTAGCATGTTGGACTTTAGATCAAACGGTCGAAGGTTCAAGACCAATGTAGACAAATTAATTTGAAAACATCATTTTGATTAATCGATATTGAAGTTTTGTCAAATTACTTCAATATGACAGTTAAGCAACATTGGTCAAGAGTTAGCATGTTGGACGTTCAATCAAATGGTCGAAGGTATGAGACCAAAGTACAATAACTATTTATTTTTTAATTTTACCAGTTTTCACCATGTATATACTCTTGTACTGGTGAAATACTCTTTTCAGTGATTTGCCAGTATTGGCTCAGTGGAAAAAGTGTTGGGCTCTTCTAACAAAGATTGAAGATTCAGTTCTCCAGTTGACAAACATACATTTCCAGTACATCCCACGTGTAAGGTTTCACCGTAGTTAGGATTTTCTGAAATGACAAATGAACATGAATGAATGTTACGTTTCATTTTAAGATCATAGGTTCGATTGCACTCTGTCACTAATGTCATTTCTGTCAAACACCTTCCCACCCATGTCAAGATTTTTGTAACATGCTGAGGACTGTGTTGCATTAGGGTGGCCTAAAATATATAAAAAAGATTTTTTAAGTAACACAATTTTACTATAACTATTATCCTACATACAACTGATGTGTCATTTTCTTTCCATAGTTAAGCTGATTAGAAATTTCACTTTAACGAATCTATGCACTTTAATTGAATTAAATTAAGTATTTTAAGAAAAAAAAATATTTTTTATTTTTTAGTGCATTTTTAAATAACACACACACATACATATACACTCTAGCGGTGACTATCAATCCACTTCATCACCTGAAATAGGGCCTTTTTCTTATTTCTGGAAGGATGGTGTTTGGAGCTTGTGGCATTTAAAGCTGTAGTAACTTGTTGCCATTCAATGTATTTGCACTTGTTGCTGACCCCTGCGCTTAGGCAACCAAATAAAGACTAAAGTTTCTTTGCGTGCTTCTAATTTACAGATGAGAATGTCTATCCTATGCCACTGGATGCGTCATGTGGTTGTACTAACAACCAATGAAATTCTGCATATGTATGAGGTTCATTAGCATACTCCATACGTGGTTGTTTCAGAGTGGAACCTGGCAGGGTTGGAGGCACGTTTGCAAACAAAAATTTAAAAGATGACTGATTTATAAAGGGAAAATTACACAGAAATGTACGCACTTTGGGTTTTTATAAATTTATTTTTTTTGGCATGCCCATTTTCCTGTGATTTGGCGTACACGTATTTTTACTCAAAGTTTTGCAAAAGAGGCCCCTGGTCAAGAAAATGGATAGATCAGCCTGACCATACATATTTCCTTAATAACCATTTAATCAACAACCTTCTCTCTTCTAGAAAATAAAAACACATTGTTATAACCTTGTAAATATAAATTCCTGGGGCCTCATGCATAACGCCATGCGTAGAATTCACACTAAAACATGGCGTACGGGCAAAAGCGGAAATGTTTGTACGCACAAAAAAATCCAGATGCATAAATTGGTGTGTACACCAACTTCCATGTTCTTCCGCTACATAAATCCCGGTCACCGTGAATAGTAACGCACATGCACACGCCTGCTGCCACTCCCCAACTCCTCCCAGAATTATGCCTCTTTGAATATTCAAATCAATATAAATAGCCCTTAAGCTCAGCCTTCTTTGAAAAAGCAATGTCAAAAGCATGGGGGGAAAACAGAAGAATTTCAGCGAATATCAAGTGGAGGCAAGGAAAAACGTACCATTTGTTGGTTTAAACAGTGGTATAAACAACAAAAGGAAGTTGACCGAGTGACATAGAGTGTCGGAGAAACTCGAAATCTCAAGTTCACAAAGTTGCACAGTGCCCGAAATAAAAAAGTTGTCAGATATCAAAGTCGCTGTGAAAAGGCGAGTCATAACCCACTGTCTGAGTGTCATATGAAAGCTTATTAGGGTACAGAGAAAAGAAAAAAAAATAGAGTGGGAAAAAAAGCTTGAAATGTCAACTTTAATCACGTAGTTTATTTTGTCATTAAAGTAGAACATCATAAACTTCATCTTAAAATCGTTTAGTTTACTAGTTTCTCAAATCCAATCGTAACTAAAGTAGCAAATTAAATGCTTTGGTTTGTATGTGTTCTTCTATGTGCTCTATGTGTGTGAATCACTTCTTAAACGGGCTTTATCTTCCTCTGACAGGACACAGAATCCATTACATTTGTGATATTACAGTTCTCTGAATAATTAAAATACTGAGATGTATACTTGATATCATTTCAGTATTCATATCATATCAATTAAAGCATGTATTAAACATGGGAACACAATGGCACAGTGATAGTGACAAGCTGGCACCCGGTCCAGAGATTGTTCCTGCTTCCCGCAAGATGCTTGCTGCACCGTGCGCAACCTTCGCTGAAATAATTTATTGCAGCAGTACTGTCTCTTTCAAACGTACTAACCAATTCCTGTCCTTCCTTTTCTTTCTCCAAGTACCCAATCACCACACAATCAGCTCAATAATAGACGTTAAGCCATCTGTAAGCTTAGAACTCTGATTCTTCAAAACTTTTAAGGAACGTTGAAATATCTTTGTCATTCACGTTAAATTATTCCATCCATCCATCCTTCCAGTGTCGTGCCAGCCCCAGCAAGAATACAGCGCAAGGCAGGAACAATCCTTGAACGGGGCACCAGCTTGTCGCTAGTGCTGCGACACCATGTCCTCACATGTTTAATTATTAAAAATATAGATTATTTAAATGATGATAACATTTTATCTGTATAATATAATAAACATATTTTGCTGCATTTCATCTTAAAAATTATGTCACCTTCATATGTAAATACACGCTTTATAAAGTGGCTTAGGTTAGTGCAATATTATAACTATATTACAAGTTTACAGTGAGGTAACTGTACTTATAATTACAAACAGTTCTACAAGAAGCACTTGATGGACTGATTGAGTGCATCTATAGTTCTTGGGATGAAACTGTTTCTGAACCGTGAGGTCTGTACAGGAAAGGCTCTGAAGTGTTTGCTGTATGAGAGCAGTTCAAATAGGCAGCATGGCTGAGGCAGCATGTGCTTGATGCTGTACAGTGCATCCGGAAAGTATTCACAGCGCATCACTTTTTCCACATTTTGTTATGTTACAGCCTTATTCCAAAATGGATTAAATTCATTTTTTCCTCAGAATTCTACACACAACGCCCCATAATGACAACGTGAAAAAGGTTTACTTGAGATTTTTGCAAATTTATTAAAAATAAAAAAATTGAGAAAGCACATGTACATAAGTATTCACAGCCTTTGCCATGAAGCTCAAAATTGAGCTCAGGTGCATCCTGTTTCCCCTGATCATCCTTGAGATGTTTCTGCAGCTTAATTGGAGTCCACCTGTGGTAAATTCAGTTGATTGGACATGATTTGGAAAGGCACACACCTGTCTATATAAGGTCCCACAGTTGACAGTCCATGTCAGAGCACAAACCAAGCTAATCAATGGAATTGTCTGTAGACCTCCGAGACAGGATTGTCTCGAGGCACAAATCTGGCGAAGGTTACAGAAAAATGTCTGCTGCTTTGAAGGTTCCAATGAGCACAGTGGCCTCCATCATCTGTAAGTGGAAGAAGTTCGAAACCACCAAGACTCTTCCTAGAGCTGGCCGGCCATCTAAACTGAGCGATCGGGGGAGAAGGGCCTTAGTCAGGGAGGTGACCATGAACCCAATGGTCACTCTGTCAGAGCTCCAGAGGTCCTCTGTGGAGAGAGGAGAACCTTCCAGAAGGACAACCATCTCTGCAGCAATCCACCAATCAGGCCTGTACGGTAGAGTGGCCAGACGGAAGCTATTCCTTAGTAAAAGGCACATGTTAGCCGGCCTGTAGTTTGCCAAAAGGCACCTGAAGGACTCTCAGACTATGAGAAAGAAAATTCTCTGGTCTAATGAGACAAAGATTGAACTCTTTGGTGTGAATGCTAGGCGTCACGTTTGGAGGAAACCAGGCACCGCTCATCACCAGGCCAATACCATCCCTACAGTGAAGCATGGTGGTGGCAGCATCATGCTGTGGGGATGTTTTTCAGCGGCAGGAACTGGGAGACTAGTCAGGATAAAGGGAAAGATGACTGCAGCAATGTACAGTGACATCCTGGATGAAAACCTGCTCCAGAGCGCTCTTGACCTCAGACTGGGGCGATGGTTCATCTTTCAGCAGGACAACGACCCTAAGCACACAGCCAAGATATCAAAGGAGTGGCTTCAGGACAACTCTGTGAATGTCCTTGAGTGGCCCAGCCAGAGCCCAGACTTGAATCCGATTGAACATCTCTGGAGAGATCTTAAAATGGCTGTGCACCGATGCTTCCCCTCCAACCTGATGGAGCTTGACGAGGTGCTGCAAAGAGGAATGGGTGAAACTGGCCAAGGATAGGTGTGCCAAGCTTGTGGCATCATATTCAAAAAGACTTGAGGCTGTAATTGCTGCCAAAGGTGCATCGACAAAGCATTGAGCAAAGGCTGTGAATACTTATGTACATGTGATTTCTCAGTTTTTTTTATTTTTAATAAATTTGCAAAAACCTCAAGTAAACTTTTTTCATGTTGTCATTATGAAAACAATGAATTTAATCAATTTTGGAATAAGGCTGTAACAACAGAATGTGGAAAAAGTGATGCACTGTATACCAATAATTCTCTTTCCGATCAGCTGCTGTAGAGCTGTTATTCCACACTCAGATACAGTGATATAAATATTCCGAGTAGTGAAGTGAGAGTAATATGGAAAAAGATGATGCACTATGGCAACCCCTAACGAGAGCAGCTGAAAGAAGAAGAAGGTGGTGCAGTGAGAGTAACAACGCTAAAGCAGCTACAGTATTTGGAACAGTTTGGGCATTCCGTGGACCATTATATTGTTACAGGTTAATTACAATCAGATGCCTTAACTCTTTCAGGGCTGAATATTTTTTCCAAAAAACACAGTTTTCTGAAAAGCACACAAAGCAATGGTTTCACACAGAAATCAACATAAAATGTCTGTTGCCACATGCTGTGCCTGCCAGTTAGGCAGGAATGCATGGTAGGCTGGCTGCCAGGTGGTCTTCATGTGGTGGGAGCGACAGAGCACTCTTGTTTCGTAGTGCATTGTAATCTGGTTTGTACCTCTTAGTATTGTAAGTGGTGGTCCTCCCAGGCGAATGTTGTCTTAGGCATGTCAGCTACATGAACCTGTTCAGCGCCACGATCAACTGGGGATCAAGTAGCTGATGCTGGTACCTCACATTCATTTTCAATCACTCGTATCAAAATCAGAATCTAATTCAGTGATAACATGCAAAATGTTGTTGATGGAGAAATTGCTTTACACATTCACTTCTATCTCTTGCCAGATGTCAATGCCATTTTTGCCAGTATTTTCTATTCACACAACAAATCTCGGTCAAACCAATGAATCTAACTTTCATTCTAGCAGAGTCCAATTAAAACATAATGGTGGGTTTTGTCACCATTTACAATGGATTACCACTGTCAACCCCTCCTTTTGACAAAAGTCGACATCCACCCTAAAAGAGTTAAACTAATAAACAATATGCGGTTAATTTCAGTGTATATGATAAAGCCGTGTCAGTGATGTGGATGTAAAAAAGAAAGGGAAACCACACAGAAACAGTAGCACTGCTTTGACACTGGGTGTGCCAGTTTGCAAAACCGAGCAGAGAACTTACGTACGCCAGGGTTTGAGCTACCGTCAAAATGTGTGTGGCTTTATGCCAAGTTTAGGTTTTATAAATCGCGATTTGAGCGTGGAAACGGGAGTACGCAACATTTTTTAGCACCGTTTATACATGAGGCGTCTAGTGATTATGAAAGAGGAAGAAAAGGAAAAAAAAAACAGCTAGAGACTAAAACAAAGTATGTTAATTACTTGATTTTGGGTTGTTCCCACCTCAAAAAATGTTAGGAAGACTGTCAATTTTCAGTTCAAATATATCTCAAATAATATTCAGAGCATGAAAAATATTTATGCCATCAAGCATATTTTTAGAAAATCAACTTTTTTTCAGAACAGCATTTTTTGCTTAATCCAATATCTTGCAGATTTTATTTGTGGTAGAGAAATTCATCCCATCCAACTCTCTAAAGTACACTGATTTTTTACTGTGGAGGATTTTGGTGCAGAGCAGTGTTATTTGTGTTGCTGATCATACTGCAATCACATGGCCCTTTCCCACTGTTTACCTTTTAAATATTCTTCTGGGGAAATTGCTGGCATTGCTATCCTGGATGAGTGACTAATTCTGGTCATGGAAAGAGATGGTAAAGTGCATGGAAATCTTAAGCATCAATGGTTACTGACACAGCAGCCGACCCTCATTACATCACCAGCTATGGACTTTAACAGGTGACCCATAATACTGTAGGGCAGCAGCCGGCAGCCTTTTGTGTCAAATGCCTGTTTCACAGTAATTTTGAGCTACTACATAAAAACAACAGAAATTAGTCTCACAAATTAAAATAATTTAAAACTAGTAGATCTGTTTGTTTATTCTCTGCTGGGCTGACCTATCTGCAGTTTGTATGTGGTGACCTTATGCCACATACATGTCATGGTTAGTCATCAAGTGGAGCCAAGAATGAACTACAGATGAGGAAATATTCTTGTATATAGAGCCAAAGGCAGGCAGCATTGTTCACCTTTCTATGAGTACAGTGACATCCCACATCTGAAAATGACTTTCATATCCTCCTTTGCCTTCTGAAGTAATGTGTGCAGCTCTCAAAACGTTCCTGTCAAAAGCAAAGAACTCTGCATGTCAAGAAACTGCATTTCAAAGTACTGTATTCAGGCCCTATTTACTCAAATGTTGTTAAATCCATGTGAATTTGCCAGGGATGATGACAAAAGAAAGCATTTGTCCATTATGTTGGAAGTCCTGAGATCTCTTGGAAAATTCTAACTTTCAGAAATATGGGATGATATTTCCAAAACTGATTGTAGAACATGCACACAACTTTCTTGGGTACTTAAAGTAGGAAAACATCCCCGATTGAATTTTATGAGCATAAACAGAAAGTCTGACGACAAATGTTTGTTGAAAACTTAAGCATCTCAGGCCATTTTACACTCTAGCACAGGTTAAGTCCTGGCTTTTTCATGCCAAAGAAATTTGGATTCAGCTCAGAACTCACTCCAGTTAGGCATTGTACAAAAAATGTGGAGCCATATGTCTCTGAGAAATGGCCTGTGTCTCAATACAGAATGATCATTTAGAAAGTGCCCAATTTTCATGACACGCCACACTTGGGCTCCGAGGCTGAATCCCATGCACAAAGCTTTTCTTGATGGATAATTTGATAGCATTTCACTGTGGGGAGGCCGGTGCATCCCCAATTAGTTTGACAAATCCTTTCAGGGCCGAGCACCTTCAGCAGTAACTGCAAATGCTTTACTGAAATCTTCTCCTTAAAATGCTGTACAAAGCTCTGAACCTTGACTGTTTTCCCTGCGGAGCCATGCACTTCTCACTTTTCAACATGGCACATCATCACCTCCACATTGTCACTGAAAGCCACAATGAAAACAAATTCATCTTTCAATGCCATCGTTCGCTGCTCTCTGATATTGACTACCATGTATTGTGAAATGGAACAATAAAAAAAACACACAATGATATGTGAACGTAAATAATTCAATATGCTATGAAATATTTTTCTTATTTCTTTAGCATTTAATTATTTCTTCACTTATTTATTTCAGTTACACGACATACAGCATGAAACAAGATTTGAAATGAAAGCTGTCATTATCACTCGTCAAAGCTGATTCGGTGGGCTGTAGTGAATGCTGTTTTTTGATTGGTGAATTGTCTGTAGCACATGCATAAATCCTTGGCTGTCAGGTGCTACATTTCTAGGCAGACACCACATGTCAGATGCAGAGTCCTGAGAAGATAATGAGTTCAGGGCTCCTTGAATTCTAGCTAACTTTTTCTTGTGCTCGTTTCCACCACCGACACACAATCACAATTTTGAGCAGGTGCTTTGCTTGCTTTGGGGTTCCTGAGGCTCACAGGGATGTGCAAAGTCACCAGTCAAAAAACAACACAACACACTAGAGTCCACTCTCAATGTTAATGGGTGACACTGACAGTTTATGACATTTCATGGCGTACTTCATGTTGCATGTGACTGAAATAAATAAAGTAAGAAAGGATTAAATAAATGTATAAAGAAAAAGGCAATAAAACTATTTAATATCCATGCTAACATATTTTATTTTCCAAATATTCCTCCATAGTTGATGCACTGCTCAACAGTTCCCGCAGATTGCTTTATCACGAGCAATGATTGTTTCTTTGTTAATTTAATCCATCTGATAAATTCTCTGCAATACAGAAGACTTCCTGAATAAATTCTCCTTCATTCAAAGGGTTTTGTTGTTTTGCAGTGCAATGGGTAGCTTTGTAACTTGCTTTCCCGTCACAACATTCCTAAATCACAACTGCTAGCCTGTTTCTAATACTGTATCTGCAGATGGGTTGTTTGCGTTGAAAGTGTTGTGATGCTTAATTTTAAAATGTCACTACACACTAGACATTCGACAGACAACACTCCCACAATGCAAAAAAACTTGAGACAACTTGAACTTTTTGTTGAAGAAAAGCAAATGAATCCGTCCAGCCTTACTGGAATGTGTGAACATCCGAATTAAACTTTTTGCCACCACTTTTACAGTAGTCAAGCACTGGCTAATTCAATCTCGATGTTTACATAAATACAGTATGGTGACTGGTTGGTTAAAAAAAATCTTGTTAGATAAATGTGGACCAAGTGCAGCCATGGTCTAAGGGTTTATGTGTCATGTCAAACAAAATCAAAAGCCCCAGATTTAGAAATTTCTTATCCCCCTCACAGACAATTTGGGGCCACTGTTGCTTGTTTTACACACTACACTTGGCCCAAGTGCCAGGGGCTATAGGATGACCATTTGGTCGTAGGCCAGAAAGATGTAAATTTGTATGCTCTGCGGCAACACACTATCAGTGCATCCTCCCAACGCAGAGAAGAGCAGATCCCAGTCAGACGTTTAGTGTCTGGAGGAGTTTTGATTTCCTTTCCTTCGTTATCAATTGGCCATGTGTGTGTTTTTTTTTTAGTGGGATCTTCTGTTGACAGGAATTTTTTGAAATTTTATTTGATGTTAACTAAATATTTAATTATCTATGTGTAATCATGGCCTCATAGAGTTGCTGTGGTTAGCACTGCTGTCTTACAGCTCCAGGAGTCTGGGCCCTAAGGCTGAGTCAAGTAACTCTTTGTGCAGAGTTTGCTCAGATGGTGCACATTAGTGGTGGCTGAAATGGAGCTACTGTGTCAATGTAAGGTACTTTGAGTAAATGGAAAAGCATTATATAAATATAATTTATTATTACTATTACACTCCGAAATGGGTACTAGCATCCTCCTAAATATTATAGACCTTAGGTTTACTGGAGATTCTAAACTGGCCTATTGTGGCCTTCTATCTGATGCTATTGAGACATCCTGTAGCTCCCTCCAACTCTGAACAAGATTAACAGAGTTTAGAAATGGATAAATAAATGTGTACATATGCAGGCATTTTTTGCAGGGCTTTTTTACGTTGTTGCATCTATCCATCCATTTATTGAACCAGCTTAATCAAATGTAATATATTTTGCAAATCTGTAAGCCTTGTCATAGAGCCTAAAACAAAACAATTTCTGGAGTTCAGATGTCACTCTTAACAACGTAAAAATCCTTTAAATCCTTGAGGAATCCTGTAGGTACATAATGTGCACAGTAGCAGAGGCAAGCCTGAGGAACAATGTGAAGAAAGATTTCAGAACAAAAAGAGATTTGCTGAAGAAGATACATCTTTCCAGAAAAGCCTATACTGTAACAGTCTCTAAATGTAAATTAAAGACAGCAACATCTGACCTACTCAATTAGAAAACTGAATTATTTGGTGATCACCAAGTGTCTGCTTGGCAGCTTGCTCAAAATAGAAACCTTCAGAGATTGTTAAATGGATGAATGAGAAAGAAACAGTTTTGGTGAACAAGTATTAGAATATAGATTTAACTTTGAACACTGTGACATGACCAAGAAGGCTTCACTGAACTTTAACAGCATTTTTTTAATAACCACCAGCACTCATAACAACAACATGCATATGCAATATATCCACACACAGATCCCCCAGAGCCCACCTTTTGTGTTACTCCCCCATAGCTACCATAACAGCCACAGTAAATGCACAATGACATTTAACTACCGTATGACATCTCCCCTCCTTTTCATTTATTTGTTTTTTTTTAACTTTAACACAGTAACAGTAAGTAAACAGCAGCACATAACTATGGCTTAACTTAAAATGTGACATTCAACACTGGTCACTTATTCACTCAATCAAGGTAGTATACAGGTCAGTCTACAGGTCAAGTTTCTTAACCGGTTTGCACACCCGTCACGACCTGGTCACAGTTTGTCCAGAAAGAGGAGTTGTGGGCAAGTCCTCGCTCTGACTGACAGGAATAATCTTTGATACAGTTGTTTTGTCATAGATGTCAGTCCCTGTACTCTCATCAGGTTCTGCTGGGGTACCAATGTTTCTACCGTAGCGCAGCTCCTTGCTGAATCCTGATGACGAAGGTATCGACCAGGACTTTTCATGGTCCAAGTTGGAGAGCACGACATCTCCTGGTCACAGGGCAAGTAAGGGTCTCACTCCATGGTGACGGCAATAGTAGTTTTAGTAGTTTTCCTTCCTGTCCTGGTCTCTCACAGCTGTCATATCAGGCCATTTTGGGTTGAGGTTTTTCTCTAGGGTGGGCAGGGTGGTCCTGATTTTTCTGCCCATTAACAGTTCAGCTGGGCTGAAGCCCATGGTAAAGCATGGAGTGGACCTATAGCTCATCAAATCCATTACAGGACCTTTCTATTTGAGTATTTTCTTTACTGTCTGTACAGCTCTTTCTACATGTCTGTTGCCTGGTAGATGATGAAGGCTGGATGTGTAGCGTCTGAAATCAAGCAGCCTGGCAAATTCCTGGAATTCCACACAGGAAAACCACAGCCCATTACCACTCACCACCTCATGCGGGATACCGAACCTGGGAAAATTGTTTTCAGTGCGCTTGTATGCTTGTCGTTGAGGGCAGGTGCAGTATTTCCTAAAATCTGAAGTGGTAGTCTGAGATTATCACGTAGTTCTGCCACTCATGTTCACAAATGTCCATTTCAGCTCTTTTCCAGGGTTGTTCTGGGAGTGGTGTGGTGATAACAGGTTCACTTTGTCGAGTTCTTTTCACAACAGGTGTCCACTGTTGCCCATGGAGTTCAATCAACATGCCCTCCATTCTGTCGCTACTAGCATCAGCGGACACAGCA
Organism: Erpetoichthys calabaricus; assembly: GCF_900747795.2. Lineage (NCBI taxonomy): Eukaryota > Metazoa > Chordata > Cladistia > Polypteriformes > Polypteridae > Erpetoichthys > Erpetoichthys calabaricus. The sequence goes on along the minus strand of NC_041405.2, from coordinate 91,614,405 downwards.
GTAAGCTTGTTCACATCATAATAAGTGAGTAGTGATGCAGTAGGCAGTAGCTGCTTTATGTGTTCAAAAGCTGCTTGTTGTGGACGATTCTATTTCCATGTGTTTTTGTTTTTCAGGAGCTTGTACAGTGGCTGTCCCACTGTTGAAAGGTTGGGGATGAATCTTCCAAGATAATTCACCATTCCCAGAACTCTTTTCAGTTCCGTTACGTCTGTTGGTGTTGGCCGCTGCCGAATAGCTTCCACATTGTCGGGATGCAGCCTGATCCCAGACTGGTCTATGAGATGTCCAAGGAACTTCAAGTGATACAGCATTTATCATGGGGTAGCTTAAAACCTGCAGTCTTTATGTGCTCCATTACTTTGTCTGGATGACTGTCATGTTCCTCCTCCGTGGCCCCATAAACAAGAATGTTGTCCATGAAGACTTTGGCACCTTCTAGTCCCTGGAGGGTCTCTGTCATCTTCTACTGGAAGATTTTTGGATGCACTCATTATTCCAAAGGGGAGTACCTGGAAGTTAAATCTGTCAAAGGGCATAATGAATGTAGTGAGGTTAATACTGTCAGGGTGCAGAGGTATTTGGAAGAACCCGCTGGCAGCATCCAAAGTAGAAAAGACTGGACCCACTCAGCTTTGCTGTTATTTCATCAGGAGTGGGCAGGATGTACTGCTCTCTTTTTATGGCCTTGTTCAGCTTCTTAAAGTCGACACAGATGTGGGCTTTACCTTTGCTCTTCTTCAACACAGGCACCATGGGTGCACACCAGTCAGTGGGCTGTGTCTCTCTCTCGATGATGCCCTTCCTTTCCATTCTCTGGCGCTCCTCGTTTACTTTTTGTAGCACAGGAAGAAGTACATGTCATGCTTTAAGCAGAGCATATGGCTTCGCATTATCTTTCAGCCATATTCTCAAAGGTTCAGTTTTTAATATACCACTAGGGGGCTTCGCTCGCCAACCCCCTGTGTTTGGTGTTCCAGATACACACCTTTAAGATTGTTGCTATTTCATTAATTTCACTTTTATTTCAGAACTTACGTAAAAACAATATTTGGAATCCTTTGAGTCCCAATGTGCTGAATCCTTTAAATGAGGTCCGTGAGACATGTGTTTAATGACTGTGTACCATAATTCAGGATAGGTTTTGGAATTCCAGCACAGACAAAGCGATCCACATCATCAGCAGTTATTAATTTGTTTTGGAAAGTAAGCAATAAATGCATGTGAGGTAAAACAGCCTTACAATATTTACATACATCTGACATATAACCTGTGTCCATATATTCGATGACTATTCGCCGTTTAGTTATTTCTCAGAGTAATAATTTCTCTTTGTTTGCGCTAATGCAATGTTTACGTTCTTTGTTTGACACTGTCGTTTATTTCTGCTTTCATTTTCTGTATCTTGCTCTGAATGTATTTAGTGCCCACGTTTATGTTTGAGTCTTTTGAATTCCAGTTTTCATTATCTGTAACCTGCTCTGCATGTGTTTGGCCTCCTTGCATTATAACCTCTTTATGACGTTTTACTTTGTTGTCTGCTCTGTCTTTCGCCAACCCCTGGCATTTTGAACCCGTGCCTGCTGTTTACCGTTAGTATTATGGGTAAGTAATATGGATGATTGCACTTACTGTTAATATGGAGCGTTTTCTGTGGCTGTACTGTTAATAATGCATCACTGTAATGAGATTCACCTATGCTGTATAGTTTGTACGTGTGAGGATGACGTACGTGTAATACAGATCGTTCGTTTATTCTTATTACCCATCAGGTGTTGCGCCTGTGTTATCTGTGATTGTACTGTTAATACAGTAATCCCTCCTCCATCGCGGGGGTTGCGTTCCAGAGCCACCCGCGAAATAAGAAAATCCGCGAAGTAGAAACCATATGTTTATATGGTTATTTTTATATTGTCATGCTTGGGTCACAGATTTGCGCGGAAACACAGGAGGTTGTAGAGAGACAGGAACGTTATTCAAACACTGCAAACAAACATTTGTCTCTTTTTCAAAAGTTTAAACTGTGCTCCATGACAAGACAGAGATGACAGTTCTGTCTCACAATTAAAAGAATGCAAACATATCTTCCTCTTCAAAGGAGTGCGTGTCAGGAGCACAGAATGTCACATAGATAGAGAAAACAATCTCTAGCAAACAAATCAATAGGGCTGTTTGGCTTTTAAGTATGTGAAGCACCGGCGGCACAAAGCTGTTGAAGGTGGCAGCTCACACCCCCTCCGTCAGGAGCAGGGAGAGAGAGAGAGAGACAGATAGAGTGAGACAGAGTTTGTTTTTCAGTCAAAAATCAATACGTGCCCTTCGAGCTTTTAAGTATGTGAAGCACTGTGCAGCATGTCGCTTCAGGAAGCAGCTGCACAAAAGATAGCAACGTGAAGATAATCTTTCAGCATTTTTAGACGAGTGTCCGTATCGTCTAGGTGTGCGAACAGCCCCCCTGCTCAATCCCCATACGTCAGGATCAGAGAAAGTCGGCGCAAGACAGAGAGAAAAGTAAGCAATCTAGCTTCTCAGCCATCTGCCAATAGCGTCCCTTGTATGAAATCAACTGGGCAAACCAACTGACGAAGCATGTACCAGAAATTAAAAGACCCATTGTCCGCAGAAATCCGCGAACCAGTGAAAAATCCGCGATATATATTTAAATATGCTTACATATAAAATCCGCGATGGAGTGAAGCCGCGAAAGGCGAAGCGCGATATAGCGAGGGATCACTGTATTGTATTACTGTAATGTGATTCAAATATGTTGTTTTGTCCGTATATGTGTTGTAGGCGAATACGCCTTTCGTAGTATTTGGCGATTTCCGTACTACAATTCCCTTTCCATACTATCTCGGGCTTGATTTGTGAACCTATGTGGACTCCGTAGTCTGTCCCGTTTCACTCTGGGGCGGGGATAATGTGATTCAAATATGTTGTTTTGGCCATATTTGTGGGGTTTCTGTATGATGTCGGGTGTTTGCTTGTGGTTTTTTAGAAGTGCGTGGATTCTGCTGTGTAGTGTGGACGTTTATTTCAGTTGCGCATTGTAGGAGAATACGCCTTTCGTAGTATCTGGCAATTTCCGTACTGCAATTCGCTTTCCGTACTATCTCGGGCTTGATTTGTGAACCTTTGTGGAGTCCATAGTCTGTCCCATTTCATTTCCGTACTGCAATTCGCTTTCTGTACTATCTCGGGCTTGATTTGTCAACCTTTGTGGAGTATATAGTCTGTACCGTTTCACTCTGGGTCGGGGGGCTGACTCCTGTGTTTTGTGTGGTGGTGTCATTGCCTATGGGCGCGTTGCCTTATTTCTGTCAGTGGAGCTCTTTCGGTTTTGAGCCGTAATCTCGGGCTTGATGTGTGACCCTTTGTGGACTCCGTAGTCTGTCCCATTTCACTCGGGGGTGTGGGTCTGACTCCTCTTTTTTTGTGTGCTATGGGCGCGTTACCTCATTTCTTATTTATGTTAGTGTGTGTACTCCGTAGTCTGTCCCGTTTCACTCTGGGGCGTGGGTCTGACTCCTCTTTTTTGTGTGCTATGGGCGCGTTGCCTCATTTCTTATTTCTGTTAGTGGAGCTGTTTCGGTTTTGAGCCGTAACTCCTTCGTTCTCGGTGGATCGCGCGTTAGTTGAGCTGTGTTGTTTTTGAGTCATTACTCCTGCGATCTCGGTGGATTGCGCTGTTTCGCTGTTGAGTTTATGGGCGCGTTGTCTCATTTCTTATTTATGTTAGTGTGTGTACTCCGTAGTCTGTCCCGTTTCACTCTGGGGCGTGGGTCTGACTCCTGTAACCTGCTCTCCATGTGTTTGGCCCCGTTCTTTAACCTCTTTATGACGTTTTACTTTGTTTCCTACTCTGTCTTTTATTTCTGACCTCGCTTTATTCTGCTTGCGGCATGTCAGACGGTTCGTAGTCTCTCCCGTTTCGCTCTTAGGGCTTTGTGTGGCACCTGCGTACATTCGTAGTCTCTCCCGTTTCACTCGGGGGAGGGGAGCTTTGTGTGGCACCTGCACACTATGTCTCCTGCGTCCACGGGCAGGTCCCTGCATCCATATCCGGTTTACCATTCTCAGTTAGTAATATGGATGCTTATCAAATGCCTGCAGGGATCCTCCACTACTCACTGTTCCGTCCACTCTCCTCACTAGATTCATTGTCACAGTCAGCAGCCTGCAGAGCAAGCTGCTTACTGTGTGTTCCCGGATAACATATGCAGTGAGTGGGTGGGTTTTACCTTTATAGGTTACAGTAGTCTGGATCAGACCCATACATTGTAGCTCACCACCTGGGCTGTCCAGTGGTATGGCTGAAGGCTCAAGTGGACTTCTGGAATGAGTGAGTGAGAGGTCTCCTCTCGGATGACACATCGGCTCCCGTGTCAATTTTGAACTCAACCAGTGTACAGCCCACCAGCAACTTGACAGACCATTGCTTTCTTGACCAGTCCACCATACTCAGTGCCAGAAGAAAGTATGACTGTAGCTGCTCTGTACCTTATTCACTGCCGTCCTGCTCCTGCACACTCTGCTCCAATGTACCACTTTATTGTAAGTGTTGCATGTAGATTTCTTTGCGGGGAAGTTTTCATCTTTGTTATGATGTGTTTCTTCCACTTCTATACATGGATAACACATTTTAGTTTAAATTGAAATGTGCTCACTTTTACCCCATTGGTCATTCTCATAGATGTCCAGTCCACTTCCTTTTTTCACTCCATCTAATCGTATCAGATGAAATCTGACAAACACTACAGTGAGAAGTATTAGACTCTATTGTGCTCTAAAGCTCAACGGCACACATTCATCCCCAAATCTGACTCGTATGATTATGAGCAAGTCACATATTCTGCCAGTGCTTACTCAACAAATTATTAGGAACTCTGTATTAATACTAAGTAGGACATCCTTTTTGCTCTCATAACAGGCTCAGTTCTTGATGGCTTGGATACAAGATGTCAGAAACATTTCTTCGAGATTCCGGTCCATGTTGACATGATAGCATCATGTGATTTCTATACATTTTTTAGCCTGTACTTTCATGCTGTGAATATCCCATTGTACCACATCCCATCTAAGATCTAATTACTGGGAAGAACGGGACACTGAACTCATTGTCATGAGTTTTGCGTCATGGTTCATTATTGTGCTGGAAGTAGCCATTAGAAAATGACTAAATTCTGGCCATAAAGGCTGTGGTATTCAAGCAATGACTGATCGGTATAACTGTGCCCAAACTGCGCCAAGGAAACATTCCCTGCACCATTATACCACCATCACCAGCCTTGACTGTTGATACAATGCAAGTTGGGTCTATGGATTCATGCAGTTGGCACACAATTCTGGACCTACCATCTGTGACCCTCAGAAGAAATCAAAATCTATTATACTCGACTAATTTTTTCAAGTCTTCAACTGTCCAGTTTTGATAAGCCTGTGCTGACTGCAGCCTCAGATTTCTGTTCTTGGCTGACAGGAGTGGATCCCAATGTGGTCTTCTGCTGTTGCAGCCTATTTACCTCAAGGTCTGACGTGTTGTACATTCTGAGATGGTTTTATGTTCACCACAGTTGAACAGAATGGTTATCTGAGTTTCTGTAGTCTTTCTGTAAGCTTAAACCAATCTGGCCATTCTCCTCTGACCTCTGTCATCAATAAGGCTTTTCAATATGCAGATCTGACACTTACTGGATGTTTTTGTTTTTCACACCATTGTGAGTAAACTATTGTGTGTCAGAATCCAATGAGATCAGCAGTTACAGAACTACTCAAACCAGCCTCTCTGGCACCATCTATCATACCATGGTCAAAATCACTAAGGTCATATATTTTCCCCATTCTGGTGTTTGGTGTGAACATTAACTGAAGCTCCTGACCAGCATCTGAATGATTTCATCCTTTGCGCTGCTACCATATGATTGGCTGATTAGATAATTGCATATGCAGGTGTAAAGGTGTTCCTAAAGATTTGTTCAGTGAGTGTATTTGAATCCCAGAGTGCAGGTTCAGTTAATGAGTTACCATTTACTGTGTCAGGTAAATAAAAAAAAATGTTATGCATTGAGATAAAGTTCTCCTCCAATAAAAAAATGATTGATAAATACTAAAAAAGAAATGTACTATGCAAGAAATATTTATTCTGTTTTAACTGGAGACAGTTATAGTCTACAGCAGTGTTAATATATTTCAAATGGACTTCTTAAGTTTTCAAAGTTCTATATTTGCTCAGAGCTCATTAGCAGTTTAAGTACATCAGCTCCAATGGACATGCATGTGAGAAAACATTGTACTGTATCACAGGAAACAGTGTCACAACTTACAGATGCATAGTGTGGAGGACTGCATCAATCCATCATAGCAAAAATGAAAATAAAAATAACAGTGAACAAAGTATAATAAAGAACAGTATGTACCACATTACAAATGACAAAACACAAAGTGAACAAGAAGATCACCTAGGGAAAATAGATAAGTGCAGTCTAACTTTGACATGATGAATTCAATTTAAATCAACAATATACAGTAAAAGTTAAATAAAATACTGTGCATGGGAAAGAAATATTCTGGCTTTGGACAGAGAAGAAAATAATGAGCACGAAAATATTGAATGGGAATACAGGAGATTGAAATAACAGACTGAAAAAGTTTAAAGTAACAGACCAGGAGGAGAGGGAACTACTAGGCCACAAGCAGGAGAATGAAATAAGAGGGCAGTTAATAAGAGGACTGGATAGTGACATGAAATACAAATGCACAATAATGCATAATATTATGAAACGATGATGGAGAGTGAAACATTGGGTGTGGGGATCCAGCCATGTCCAGGATTGGTTCCTGCCTTGTTGCCAATGCTGCTAGGGTAGACACTGAACCCCCCTTGACAATGAATACAATTAAGAAGGTCTGAGAATGTCAGTAACACCAAGCCACTTCATCAATCCAGCAGGGCTACCTAGAGATATCAGAGTTCCTCCATAAATATGGAGTAATGTGTAGTCCATCACTGTGGCAATCTTTTACAGTGATCATGACATTTTAAAGATGAGACTTATCCCTCACTCTTCATACCTGTACATTCAGTGATTGGATTTGTGACCACCTACTAAATCTGGTGCCCACCAAGCAAGAGTAAATTTCAGCAGAAAATATCATGTCCTATATTGCATGGCTGGATCACTCTTCCCCATGGTATGTTAAGCCTTATCATGTCCAAAAGACATTAAAAAGCTGAGATTCCTTTATAGGAACAGGAAGAGAACAGCACAGCTTAATAGAAGAAGCATGTCAGTTCACTGTGAAGTAACAGGGAAGTGAAGTAATGATGGCAGGGCTACATGTAGATGTGTGAACTTAAAGGTTGATTTCAGAGGAGTTTAGTAAAATGATGGGTGCAAAACAATTCATTAAACAGCTATGTAGAGATCTGAAACAGAAAATTACAACACTGTTCACATAATACAGACACATAGTTGACTGCCTTACACTTTAAGCACAAAAGAAATCAAACACTAGCTTCTTACACAACTTCAAAGCACTCATGTTTCTGTTACAAAATCTTTTAAAATCATTACATATAACAAAGCCATTCCTCCTCTTGACTGACCAAACCCCTGTAGAAAGAAAAAGAAAGAAAAAAAAAATAGCATGAATGAGTTTGATTTGTTCAAAACCAAGACCTTGTTAAGCTAAGCTGGACAGGGTGCTGAAATCAGCTGCAGTGCGATTAACAAAAGGCCAGGGCCAGTTGATGACAGCTAGTCATTACCATTAAACCTTACTCAACACATTCAAGGATTTTTTTAAGGTATGCCTTAAAAAAAAAATCTCACAATTCTGCCTTATATGATTATTTTCTTTTTAGTCACTTGAGAGCGCACACCACAAGTCAGCAACAATGCTTTTCTTAACATTGTCATTACCGTTTAACCATGATAGCCTATTGGACCAGACAGGAGGAATGTGTAACATAAAGAAGTGATAGTTTAGCCTTGAACTCCCAGTGCACACCCCTCACATATCTAGCCACCTAGGGGACTGTCGTTTTTACATTTCCACTACAGAAGCAGGTATAATGGTTGCTTTGCAGCAAATAAAGGACACAGAAAAACAAAAAAGCCCAAGTTGTACTCGATCCTGATGCTGGCTTTGATGTTTAATCTATTTCTTGGATGTGAAGCCATATACTTCATGTACAGCCTCTTAATCCTTATAACACCTGAAATCCAAACATCATTTAGTTACCTTCAATATGCTGGTCTCAGGAAAAACAGGTTAGAAGCTGTAACAACAAATCTTGAGGAGAACTCAATAGAAAGTATGTACTGTAGATAAACATAATATTAAGGAATTTTTCTCTTAAAATAAACCATTATAAAAATTATAAAAAGTAAAAAGTCATGCAAAATTACACCTTTTGCTGGCTAACTAAAAAGATTACAATATGCAACTTAGGCTTCTTTTTCAGGCAGCCTGAAAATTAAACAAATTAAACTAATTTGCATATATTTGGCAGTATGGGATGAAAAACCCATGCAAATAAACGGAGAACATGCAGTCTCTAATGTGACAATGACAGAATTTGGGATTCAACCCAGGACATGAGTTCCATGAAGTTACAGCACCATCACTGTATCAGAGAGTAAAGACACAAAGAAGGAAAGACCTACAAAGAAACATTATATGTCTGTGTGTCACTTCCAATCAAACAGAAAGTGAAAAAATACAAATAAAAAGCGTATGTTCAGCACCTTAAGAAACACAACTGGACAAGAACCTGTTGCTAAATGCATAATGGTAAAAGAAACAGAACTATTTTATTATAAGTTGCCTGCAGCCAGCCAAAACATCAAAAGGAACAGCGAAAGCTATGAGCTCCAGTGAATGACTAAGGAGTTCTACACTTTGGAGAAGAAGGCACTGCTTCAAGATGCAGGATGCTTCTCATACTTTCTAGTCAACTCCCTCTGGATCTTAACTGGCAACATCATCTCCATAAAGCAAGTTGCTGAGCCAACAGATGGCACATAGATTAAGACTTTACGGCATCTCCTTTACCCCTGCTCCTTAGCACAGGCCTAAGCCTAGGTCATCCTCACCTCCTCAGAATGACCTGATGTGTAGCTTTCAGCTCTCCTACCTTGTCAGAACATCACTGAGGGAGATGCCATTGTCTGAAACTTAAACTTTTCATTTTCAGTGCCCTTTCATTTGTGTTCTACTTTCCTGGTGTTCACAGTTTAGAAATTGCAAAGAAAACTTCAAGAAAAACTGGGACTGTACAGTAGTAATGCAAGCATGGTTTTGGTTAATTGGACAACTGAGAGCTCTTCTGGGATTGACTTTTTGTTTTGACAGGATGGCCTGAACCTAACACTAAGCAAGGTTCCAGGATTTTCTCAGACAGAATAAGCAAGGTAATAACATATTCATGACTACAGGGTGAGCCAAAAGGAAGTACCACATTTCAAACGTTTATTTGACAAAAAAAAAATTCATTATGACACAAAAAAGTGTAAACAAAATAGATTTTTTTCATTGTGCTTTAAAAATGATGTCTTCAAGGTGGTGGCCAACATTAGAAATACACTCTTCGAGACTATTTCTGAACGCTCGCATGACTCATTCGGCCATTTCAAGGGGAATAGTGGCGATTTTGTGGCAAATACCTCCCCCCTCCTCAAAAAAGTAAGGGCCTACAATGCCAAATTCTGCAACTGTGCACCAAACTGTAACACACTCAACTGTGCAGGGGTATCTGATGAAGGTTACGAGGGTTGGTTTCAGCCCAATAGTAAAGATTTAGCTTATTTATGCAACCATTCAAATGGAAATGTGCCTCGCCGCTGCACATGACGATGGCAACTCGATGAACAAGCACTCAATGAGTTCCTGCCTACCTTCATTTTGTATGGATGGAAATTAAGGTCCTCATACAAAATCCTCCTCAAAGAACTGTTGGAAGTACCTAAGGAAGAAGCATGTTTGCATGCTGAACATCTAGGAGACTGCAAAATTGATGCCCTTACAGCTTGGATGTTTTCAGGCATTTTTACAGTCCAAGGACGGCCTGGAGATTTCTGTTCAATGATGTACATGTCTGTCTAAATTTTGACACCCACTGAAGAATTTTTTTCCAATTTGGGATGTCACCATTAGGAGGAGTGGTGAAGTGCATTCAGAAGGTGTGTTACATAGTGATGATGGATTTGTTATTTTTGAAGAACGCTTCAACAGCGAAAGCATGGTGTGCACCGGACTAAGGCATGTTGTCGACTGAAAACTACAAGGGATCGCTTATCAAAGGACCCCACACCAACCCACTCGGCTGCCTCTACCTTGCGCAATGAAATGTGGTACTTCATTTTGGCTCACCCTATACTTAACCATAGCCACCAACACATATTACAATATAAAGCAACTAATGCAGCAAATAATAACTTAATAATTTAATAACTAATTACAGACTAAGGTATAAATGTAAACAACTTAAATGGTTATCTCTGGTAGTCAGATTCAGATTCAGAACATCCATGTCATTGAAAGACAGTTAAAATGGCTTTACTTAATATTAGAGCTTTAACTAGTAAGACGCTTTATATAAATAATTTTTATTACTGATTGGAAAACAGATCTCTTAATTGTGAGGGAAACATGGCCTAGCATTGATGGAGCTGCTGTGCTAATTCAAACAGCCCCTTCACAATTTAATTTTATTCATTCTGTTCTTCAAGGGAAAAAGGTGACAGCTTGGAGAATTCAATTCAATTAGCTTGAGAAAACAATGATATAAACTTTGCCATCTAGCTGTTATTATTGAAGAAGTAACACCTGTTCTTATGTTAACCAAAATATAATACCTCTTTTGTCAAGGCATTTTCAGATTTACAAGTTCATTTCAATTTTCATATAGAAAATCAATGTGACCCCAAAGCAAGTGAGTTCATGAATCTTTTGATGTTTCCCAATTGATACACACATGTGAACATGTGTTAAACTTATTAATGTCCAAAAGAATTAACACTGATGTGATCTAAGACATCTTCATTCTGATCACTTCTACATTTCCTTTGAAACTAGAACTAAAAGGAGCATATTGTTAAGAGACAGCGTTTTGAAGCAATTGCTGCTTCCACTTTATCTAGTATTATTTATAGTCAGCTGGAAGTATGCTCTTATTTTAATACAGCCAGAATTATTTACAGTGAGGTAGACAATTTTCATGCTTGGTTGAAGGCCACAGCTGATACAGTAGCACCAGAAAAACTTGTCAAAAAATCAATAAGTATTACAGTTCTTTGGAAAACCCAAGCAGTTTGTAAACTAAAAAGAGATTGTCGTACGGTGGAGTAGAAAGTGAGAAAAACTACATTAAAAGTCTGAGAGACGGTGATATTTCTTTAAAATTTCAATAGTCTTGGTAGGCAGTCCAAAAAAGCTATTCTCAACTACTGACCAGCTGTTGAACCCAGCACCACCTATGGAGTGGATAAACAAAGCGTTCATGATGAGGTGCTGAACCTTTTGCAGTATTTTTCACAAAAAAAAAAAATAATATCAAATCTAATATAAAATTGACCTCTATTTTAGGCAGGCAGTATGAAGTAGTATTTAAGGCTTTAGACTTTAAACTCTGAGGTTGTGGGTTCAAATCCTGCTACTGACACTGTGTGACCATGAGCAAGTCACTTGAACTGTCTCTACTCCAACTGGAAAACCAAAAGTAATGTAGCCAATTACCATATATCATAAATGTTGTAAGTCACCTTGGATAAAAGCGTCAGCCAAATAAGTCATTTTAAATTCCATAACCAAAGCAAGCTGAACCTCTCCCTATTCAACACAACAAAACAGAATTCCTTTAGATCAATAAGTGTACTTGAACTTCGTAGATTAATCTCTCACTTCAAACTGTCCACTTGCTTCCTCAAAGTTTTTCCAAGGAAGTCTCCAACTGTTTACTTGACAGAGTGCTTGATATAGTCAACTGTTCAGTATGCTCTGGCATCTTACCAAATTCTTTAACATCTGAGGCAGTAAAAAGATCCGCTGAAAAAAAATAACCTTTAATACTCTGTTTTGAACATATCTTTAACTTCTCTCTATTATACGATTTTTTAATGTAAAATTGTACAGAAAATGTTAATTCAAAGACAGACAATTTTTTCTATAGATACCAGTCAGGTTTTGTATCCAATCATAGCACAAAAATGTGACATCTTTATCTTTGCTAAAGTAAACAAACAAAAAGAAAAGAGGCTCCTACTATGAAAAAACTGAAAAACAAAAAGAAGCATATTAAAAACAGAATTTAAAAAAGCACATTGAGTGGGCTGATTAGTAGCCTTTCTGAAAATACAAAGCAAATCAGTTTATATTTGTATAGTGCACTTCACTGTGTGCAGGTTCAGAGCACTGTAACAAGTTTACAGGTAAAATGTAATTGCAAACTTTACAAATTATTAAAGGATAATTTCAGTATTTTTCAAGTAGAAGATATTTCTTCACAAACATACTATATAAGCATTTGCCCTATAAAACTGTGTTCCAAAGTTAATCACTTTCTATAAATTTAAAAACATATCTTTCCAGTACTGGTGCTTTACATTGCAGTTTATGGGGCATGTAAGAAAACTTTTAAACATGCCAAATACATCCATTTTTCAAGCCAAGACAGTTGACGAGTATTGATCTGTGTCTTGTGATTACATATGTATCGTAAAATAGTTTATACATGTCATTTTTTAACAAAAAACCCCACAAATATCATGAGAGTCATTCTATTTTAAAGACGACTAGGGGGCTTTGCCCCCTGCTCACTTCGCTCACCAATCCCCGGGCCTTCACTACATGCTACTCTCTTTGCGGTTTTGCCACTTGCATATGGGGATGTGGATGTACAATTTAAACAAATTTTTATTTTCATGGGAATTGTTACATATGCGCATTAGAACTAACTATTTTACATTACATTGAGTAATTAACCATATTAAAAAATAGTAAAACATAATAATTTGAAAGTAAATTATGTTTCATGTTGCATTAGAGTTATTCATTGAGTAGTACAATTTTGTTCTATTTGGCTTTGAAATTAACACGCAAATACTTTTTAAACTTACAGTTTTACTGTAAAGCTTCAGTAAAAACAATTTTTTAAATTAAATTTTCATCAATATCGCATTGAATTTTGATTCTGTGTTTGGACTTTCATTGTGACAATGCAACATATAACTGTCCGTGATTGAATTTTGTTTCTTTCTCTCTATTAAATAAAACGTCTTTTTCAAATGCTTGGCTCTGAGATTTGTTAACTGTCTTTGCAAAAGCTATTCTGTTAACATTTTAATACGCATGGCATATCAAGATCTCCTTTGTTGTCTAATGTTATCCACGGAAGATTTACTACATTACCTTTCTTGGATACATCCTTCTTTCTACAGTAATTCGTGTGGTGGAAGACCAGACGATGTTAACGGTTGTAGATATTCTTCAGGATATTGTAAGTTCATGTTTTCATGTTCCGCACGTTCACCACCAACTGTTTCAGCATATTCTATTGATATGCATTTAACCAATTTGCCGTATAAATGATCGACATATTTGGCGTTGATTCATTTGACATCATCATTTCTCTGTGTTAGGATAGCCCGTGTACTCATTTTTTCTGTTTATAACCCTTCGTGATTAAATTCTTTAATAAGATTTGGACATAATATGTCTTCTTTAATTGGAAACTTAAAGTAAGGAAAATGTTAGAATTTATAACAGCTGAGAGAGCAGGAACTGTGTCTGACAAAAGCATTCACACGAATGAGAGGTGCAAGTACCGTATGTGCGGTTGACTATGGTTGAGAGAAGGGTGTGACTCGAAAAAAATCTCATGGCCAAAGTCTCGTGGGACTTAAAAAAAAAAATCTCTTCAAAAAAGTCTTGTCTCATTGCAGGATTTTTTTCATATAATAGAGACACCTGCCTTGCGCAATAGCCAGCACTTCGTCTTCCTGCACAACAGTCATTGTCCCCTGGGAGGGTGGTTTCCTACCAACAGACCAAATCTCAGTAAACTTTTCATGCCACATGGTTGGTTTTGTTTTAATTCACTTCCTATTACGTTTAAATTCTCACAAGCGAATACAAAAGTATCCTTACCATGAGAAAAATAGTACCAGGAATATGCGATAAAATGAGTATTTCCAGATCCCTTTTGTTGTCACAACCGTGTATCCGAACACTTTTTCCTCTATGGCCCATGCCCTCCATTTTAAAGTGCCAGGAAGGGCAAGATATTTTTTTACATTTATAGAAAGCACTTAACTTTAGAATACACTTTTATGGCAAATGAATATATACCATGAAAATACCAAATATATCCTTTAACTACATAATGTATAGACTTAAAGATACAGATTTGTTTAAATGCACAGTTAAACAAAGCAGTTCCAAACTGACTAATGTAAATGAAACCTAACAATATTTGTCCATTAACATTATCATTAAACTATGGCCAGCTGACAATGGAGAAGAGGAAAACAAAAACTCTAGTCAGGTGTTTCTAATAGTTGCAAATGTTGCATTAGCTATCAAGATCAATGTGGTTAATAATAATAATAATAATAATAATAATAATAAATGAGTACATGTCAAAGTGGATGCCTTAGTGAGGCTACATAATGAACAGTTATAATCTCCTCCAATACTTCACACATTGTAAAACATTTTAACTCTACACAATTTTACGCAGAAAATGTAAATTGGCTATAAATGTTATACAAGACCACCCTGCCAACAACAGCAATGATCAAAGAAGCAATAAAGCCCATTGAAGTGCAGCAAATCCTGTATATTCAAAAGGTATCCCTTCTATGAGACCAGAAAAAGGAGAACAGAAAGCAGCTGTTTTAAGTGGAGTCTGTAACATTTCCTGGACATACTAACTGAACATCAAGAAAGTAACGTGTTTGTTCTAGACTGAAATCAATATCTGGGTCAATATAAAAGTGCAAGTCATGCACCACTCGCTCATTTAATTTGTTTTTACCTAGTATAATTCTAAGATGTGCTGATGAGGAGTACTAAAACCTAGGAAAAATAGATGCTGTCCACCAATCCTATCTTGCAAAAACAAAACAGAACAAATCTCACAGAGTTGTGTGCTATACCTGAGTGAACACATTTAGCTGAAACTCTTTTAAGAAAATAAATACCTACTTCAAAAAAGCCTAGTAGTAGCTCACACTTCTGGCCTAAATTCAGGTTCTCTGGACCCACTGCAGTTTAATTATAAAATTAAGAGGTTCACAAAAGAGGTCATGATTATGGACATACAAATTGCCCTTGAAAATCAGACTTAGCACATATGCTTTCAGCACAAATGTTCTGTCCAAAGTGATCTTAAAAGGTAAAGCTATGGATCTGTTTAACTAGTTAATCTTTATACGGGACATTATCACCAAAACCAAGGTACAGCTGAAAAGAACCAGCAGCAAAAATCATCTCAAAATGATTTTAAACACCAGAGGTCATTAAAGCTAGTGCCTCAGTCCCAGACTATTAATATTTTACCCATGACTGTACTACCAAATGCAACAACTTTCACTACATCACATTTACGGATGACATAACACTGATGGGGCTAATTAGCAGGAATGATGAAACTGCAAACAGAAATAAGATGATGGTTCTGATGAAACTGAATAGCAATAACAACTTAAACTTTCATAAATAAACAATTTAGAGCACTCCTCAGCACAATGACAGAGTTACAGTATATCTTGGTTTACATCAACAGTGAAAAATATCATCTGCCAAAGACTTCCAGATTAAAGGTTGATGGGATGGTGTATGAAAAAATAGACTCTCCTAATAAAGGATTCAACTACATATGCTACTGCCTCTTCTCAGCTTTAAAACATAGCAGATGGTAGGATAGCATTAAAGTCCAGACCAGCAGTGCTGTAACAGCTTTCCTCTCGAAGCAATCCATATTGTGAGGCAACGTAGTCAATTGACTGCTAAATGCTAATTTCACTAAATGAAATAGTGCACATTTTGGTACATTGCCATTTGTTGACTTTTTTTTTTACTGTGATTTTGCAATTTTATTTTTTGTACAACTGAGAACTAACACTTGCACACAAGCATGCTACAAAGTGTCTCAGAGTCTCAAACTGGTAAACTGATGCATAAGTTCAAGTTGTTCAGTCATTATTTTGTATATTGCAGAAAATATAAAAAGGGACAGTAGATATTTGAATATATACTTTAAGAAAATTAAATACTGCAAGAATGCTCCTAATAAGGGGAAAATTCAGTAATTCATACAGACAAGGCTGATCAATGGATTAGCACTGCAGTTATAGTGCTGTGGGTGTTTTACTGAACAGTGGTGGTGAAACAGGAGCTTGAAAAAAAATAGTCAAGATATGTTAGCATCATGCATTATGGGTAGTTTGGGCACATAGCAAAGATTCGCCTGGATTGTGTCAATTGGGAGGCGTTTATCAAGCACAGCTAACTAAGCAGCGATTTAAGAACACAATGGAGAGATTCTCTATCCCCCTTCATTTGGCCAGGAAGAATCTGAGAACTCCTTAGAAGGTAATTAAATGTGTCACTATGCTGAGGGAGGTCTGGCCCAATCATTGCTGCCACAACCCTTATTGCAGAAAGCAGATGAAAAATAACATGTACACTAAGAAAATCAAAATGTGAATTTGCCAAAAGCAGAATACACTGTCTAGGGCAGAGGACTGAAACCTGTTGCTAGGCACTGATTGTTTCCAAGGCAACCATCTTCTTTCATTTGTAACTCTTTAAACTTTAAGTATGAGGCAGATGCATCAATTTCACCTCTTGCTGGACAGTGTTACATGAAAAACAATAATAATCAAAAAAAATAAAATAAAAAATTATTTTTACCCACACAAGGCAGAAAATCATCACACCCTGTAAGTACAGTAGCATTGGTCACTGTTGTGCAAACACATTTCAAAAAAGGTTAAACAAAATAGTTATGCCCAGTTACTGTACCTGTAGGCAGCAATCTCCATGTCCAAAGCCATCTTCTCATTCAGCAGTTGCCCATTGTCCTCCAGTTGCCCTCTTATCTCTTGTTGGAGAACAATCTTACTCTCCTTCAGATCAGAAATATTGCCCTAAAGAATGATAAAAATGGTTCAATAAAGAGTGCTTAAAATAGACATATGTATTGAAAGAAAAAGGAGGAAACAAAAAAAGAAGTAAAACACAGCATAACTCTAGAGCAGTAGTACAAGAAAACAATCACAATTATTTACCGTTCGGAGTACAGCAATCTGTTTGTGAAACTGTTCATCCTGGTCGATGGGAGCTAAAGATCATCTTCACAGTAATGAGTGTAAGGATACTAACCCTCAAGAAGATTCAAGGTGGCAAGTTAAACTATAGACATTTATATAGTGACAGTTATGAAAAATACACCACACAAACAGAGAGAGAAGACAAACGCCCAGCTAAAAGTCCAAGCTCTGAGGCAGCAATGCTAGAAACTGCATCACCATACAGCCTGTCATAAGACATTATCTTAAAGACACACCATTTACCTGATGGAGCTGCTTATGGCAGGTTCAAACTTTCTTTTTTAGTGGTTGCAATGCAGCTACAAGTCTTTGTATTTCCCAGTATTGTGTCAGCCAGAACCTTTAACATACTCGCGACTATTTATTACAAAACAACTAATTTATTTAATTGCATAATGTTATATCTCTAACTCAAAGATAATAAAATAATACAACACTATTCAGCAACAAGAACAGGGAACATATTTCAAAACCTGAGACACTGGCCATAACTGGTGTAGAATGAAAGTTATTATTGAGACACCAGGGGCCTCATGTATAAACGGTGCTTACGCACAAAAATGTTGCGCAAGAACATTTCCACGTTCAAATCGTGATGTATAAAACCTAAACTTGTCTTAAAGCCACACACATTTCCACGATAGCTCATACCCTGTTATACGCAAGTTCTGCGCTTGGTTTTGCAGACTGTCGGCACCCAGCGTCAAAGCAGTGCTATTGTTCCTGTGTGGTTACCCTTTCTTTTTTAGATCCACATCCCTGACGCGGCTTTATAAATACACTGAAATTAACCGTATATTGTTTATTAGTTTAATGCATCGGATTGTAATTAACTTGTAACAATATAATTATCCACAGAATGGTCAAACTATTCCAAATACCATAATTGCTTTAGCATTGTTACTCTCACTGCACCTTCTTCTTCTTTCAGCTGCTCCTGTTAGGTGTTGCCATATCGGATCATCTTTTTCCATATTACTCTTACTGCACCACTTGGAGTATTTATATCACTGTATCTGAGTGTGAATCACAGCTGTACAGCAACTGATCGGAAAGAGAATTATCGGTATACAGCATCAAGCACACGCTGCCTCAGCCATGCTGACTGTTGAACTGCTCTCATATGGCAAATGCTTCAGAGCCTTTCCTGTACTGACCTCACAGTTCAGAAACAGTTTCATCCCAAGAACTATAAACATACTCAATCAGTCCATCAAGTGCTCCTTGTAGAACTGTTTGTACTTATAAGTACAATTACCTCACAACCTGAGCCACTTTATAAAGTGCGTATTTACATATGATGACGATATCATTTTTAAGATGAAATGCAGCAAAATATGTTTATTATACAGATAAAACTTTAACTTCATTTAAATAATCTATATTGATAATAATTAAACATGTGAGAACACGGTGCCGCTGGCGCTCCTTTCACGGATTGTTCCTGCCTCGCACTGTATTCTTGCTGGTGCTGACGTGACACTGGAAGGATAGATGGATATAATAATTAAACACGTACTACGAAGATATTTCAATGTTCCTTAAAAGTTTTGAAGAATCGGCGTTCTAAGCTTACAGGTGGCTTAACGTTTATTACAGAGCTGATTGTGTGGCGATTGGGTATTTGGAGAAAGAAAAGTAAGGACAGAAATTGGAGGCTAGTACGTTTGAAAGAGACAGTACTGCTACAATAAAGTATTTCATCGAAGGTCGCGCATGGCGCAGCAAGCATCTTGCGTGAGACATGAACAATCACTGCACCACTGTGTTCCCATGTTTAATAACATGCTTTAACTCCTATCATCATGAAAATGATATCATGTATACATCTCAGTATTTTAATTATTCAGAGAGCTGTAATATCACAAATGTAATAGATTCTGTGTCCTGTCGAAGGAAGAGAAAGCCCGGAAGAACGTAGTGATTCACACACATACAGCACATAGAAGATCAAATACAAAACAAAGCATTTAACATGCTACTTTAATTATGATAGGATTGAGAAACTAGTGAATTAAATGATTTTAAGATGAAGTTTATGATATTCTACTTTAATGACAAAATAAACTACGTGATTAAAGTGGAAATTTAGAGATTAAAGTTGATATTTCGTGCTTTTTTTCCCCACTGTGTGTCTTTTTTTTTTTTTCTCTGTACCCTAATAAGCTTTCATATGACACTCAGACGGTGGGCTACGACTCGCCTTTTCACGGCGACTTTAATATGTGACAAATTCTTTTTTATTTCGGGCACTGTGCGACTTTGTGAACTTGAGCTTTCGAGTTTCTCTGACACACTATATCACTCGATCAACTTCCTTTTGTTGCTTATACCACTGTTTAAACCAATAAATAGTATGTTTTTCCTTGCTTCCGCTTGGTATTCACTGAAATTCTTCTAATTTCCCTCTTGCTTTTGCCATTGTCTTTTCACAGAAGGCTGAGTTTAAGGGCTATTTATATTGATTTGCATATTCAAAGAGGAATAATTCTGGGAGGAGTTGGGGTGGGACAGCAGGCTCGTGCACATGCGTTACTTTTCACGCTGATGGGATTTATGGAGCAGAAGAACGTGGAAGTTGCCGTTTGCACAGATTTCTGCATCTGGATTTTTTTTGTGCGTAAGCACATTTCGGCTTTTGTGCTTATGTCATGTTATAGTGCGAATTCTACGCACGCCGTTATGCATGAGGCCCCAGCAGAGTAAATGAAGTGCACAGACAGACAACGGCTAACATTGGATTCCAACAATCTGCCATTAAGCTGATATTCTGTACTTAGCTGAGTGAACTGACTTTTTATAAGTCTAAAGTATTTGAAAATAAAAAAGCAGCCTCTTCAATTCTTCCTCTTATGTCAATTTTGCATGGCAAGAGGCAGCTACGTTTGCACTCACACCCAATTATTAGTATAATTTAGGGTGAGAAGTCAGCCATAATGGCATCTATCATAAACTGCCATGCTGAAAGACAAGAAATGGGAAAAGTTGATAACAAGCATTACTGAAAACTTTTCATCTCTCTTGCTGTATTGTATTTCAAGCACTTGTAAAGCTGCCTTTTCTTTTCCTGTAATGTTGGCCTTTTATTTAGCTCTGGCATATCTTTCTCTCACCTCAAAACAGACTCTCCACTGTCACTTATACTAACATGTGTACACTAACACAGTTTAATGTTCATTTAAAAGAACTATTTTACGACATTCTTTATGAGCCCCTTCTGCAAATCTTATCACCTTAAAGGCAGAGAAAGTGTGATTGTACTTTATGTCATGTTATTGATTAGGTGATTAAACAAAGAAACTTCTCAATTACTTCCATCTTTTCCACTACTGGTATTTTTGGTGCCTGTCCTCCTCAGGTTTTTGTTGTTTGAAATTACAATTGACACATACAGCATTTTCTGTATTTTAATAACCTTCAACGTGTAATGCTTTGAACAGTCGTAAGATTTATACTTGATAACATATTGTGCCCCTTGGCCTTTAGCAAACATCCACATCTCTAGTGAAGTCATTCAAGGAATGTAAATGTGCTTAAGAGGTGGAGATTTAGACAGCTGTTATTATGAATGCCTAATGCTGTCAAAGAATTTATTATTGGACCTTTTTTTTTTTTTTTAACCATAATGGACGCGTACCTGTGTGAATGTTATAGACTTCTTTCTACTAAAAGGACAGATGAACAAAGTGATTTATTTGCAGGCTTTAAAGGACTTAAAAAGGCTTTAGGAAATTAATGAACTCTAATGGAACAAGTATACTTGATTCATTCCAAATGTATCCTGTATTCTTTATTATCAGCAAAAAAAGGGAGAGTGGATTATATTACATTGCACCCATCTGCTCAGGGGAGCACAGCCTTCTTCAGTTTTCAAATTGCAGGGGTAGACAATCTCACAAAAAAAGTGCTTTATGGAAGGTTAATTTGTCAATAATTCATTGTCTGGCCGAGCCATCGCTAAGTACTTACATGATCTCTAGACTCTGCAGTGCCTTTTTGGAAAGATAGAAAGTAACAGCAGAGCAGACGCAGATGATACCGTCTCCATAGTAACCAGACTTGTCTTCAGCAGATTTACTCTCAAGTACTAGGTGGAATTAATTAAAAATGCCAATCCACACGAACATAAAAATAATAATAGTAAAAAAAAATAGGCACCACCAACAAAGCAGACAGCTTGATGAAGACATGAATTAATCTGTCCAGCAATATCCCTAAATTAAATCTTTATGAATTCATACAATGAGAGCAAATCACATCTTGCATAAGCTGCAGTTTTTATTAATGTTGAAAATGATTCTATTCTAGCATGCAAAAAAATTATATCTCTCTATTATAAAAAAAAAAAAAATCTTGAGAGGGAGACTAGGGATCTCTCGGAAGACTATTTGACATCCCGCGAGAGACAAGGCAGTGAGACAACATTTAAAACAAGTTGACGGACATCTAACCAGCTCCTGTTATTTACCTATTTACCTTTATTTTAGTTATTTACTTACTTCCTACAGCGTAAAGTCACAAGTAGAGTGCACAGCTTCCCATGTACATATACAAAGTACAGCGATGGCAAAAGTGCAAGGTGCATTCTTGCTCCGATGTAGAACCATCGCCGTCATCTGAGTTCACCTCTGTTATAGCGCGTCTATGTGAAAACAGCAGTGTCAAATGCTTTAGGGTGTGTGTGTGCGATCGTGAACGCAGCTGAGAGAATAAATCTGAATAAAAAAAAAAAAAACATAGCTAACCTTTACAGGTATCATAAATTACACCAGCTGTTACAGACTGGAATCAAATGTATGTTTTTATTCTAAAATGGTAAGAATACAAGCAGCCCACTACTCATAACGGACTCGTCCGGGATCGAACCAGAGAAGTTTTGATTACCAGTCAACAGTTGATACCGTTGCGCCACTGAAGCAGTCGTAGCAAATGCATGTCAATGTCGCACCCTAATGCGGGTTCTTTTTCTGCAGTTATATTCTTGAAAGCAGTGCATTTGTTCTGTTATATTTGTACCTTTTGTGAAAGTGTTTCTTTGATATTTGGACTTCAGGCTTCACACATTATACACTTCATGTCTACATTTTGTCAATTTTTACTAAAACATTAAAAACGTTTCTGTTTTAACAATGTGTTTACATAGATCTTTGTAGACACGAAACACACATGAAATGCAAGTGTTCCAAATAACAATATAGTATTTATAAAAGGTGTCATTTTGCTTGACTTCTCACTCTATACAACTCTAAGCAATTGACATGCAGGTAAACAGACTTGAACTGAGAAAACTGTGCGGGGTGGGGGATGTGATAGCAGGCTGCTTGCTGTTTGCTGCTTATCCACACATTTACAGGACAAAAGATGCTAATGGAGAAGTGCGAAGCAATTTAAGGTGGGATGGATCTACAAGTTTTTTCGTAGGCTCTGGTAATTCTAGTGTTAAATGATCGACGTGCAGTGCGACAAACAGAACACACAGCTCGCCAGCAGCAGCAGAAAGACAGCAGCTGATCCGACGGCATCTCCTTAGCGTGCGTTCAGCCGCCCCCTCTTCACAAGATGAGTAGCGTTTGTAGAAGAAGAATGTTCTCCTCAGCACCATGTATCTTGTGTGTTTAGTAAATTAGAATTTTATAACAACTATTTTGTAACTTGCCAGTGAGAGAAGCTTGGCTTATGAACTAACAAAAATATGTTATTCCAGGGTTCGCTCAACAGACATATTGTTTAACTCTACTTAGATGATAAGGATGTTTTTCTGTCTTATTAATCACGAGATGCTGAAGTATAAAAAACCCCTCCTGACTTTTGATCAGGGTTCAAATGAGCTTTGCGGCAATAAGTTATGCTCTTTGAATCTCTACTTACTGTGACTCCAAGGATGAAATAAAGAGAACTAAAAAAAATATTATCTGCCTGCTGTCAGTGTGCCTTTTTCGTCCACATGTTATACGTCCTGCGAGAAAGATTTAACCACGTCCGGGGCCGGAAATAAAGGACAAGTATTGTTTTTACAAAAGCTTTAAAGTAAAAGTGAAAATAAAGCATATGTAACAATTCCCATGAAAATAACAATCTCTTTAAATTGTATATCCAGTAAACCAAACCTGGTGGTGGGTGAGCGAAGTGAGCAGGGAGCGGAGCCCCCTAGTTACTTAAAAAGTAGAAAAGGACAGAGTATGCGACTTTGGAGAAATAAACTACATTGTAAACCAAATTAGGTAAGGACTGTATGCAACCATTTCACAACAATGAAGAACTGGTACCTGATATTGCCAAATCTAAATCTGCAAATGGAGGAAAATCTGCCAAAATGTAGAAAACAGGGCAAAAGATCAAGGCTGTGAAGGGACTGGGATCACCTGTGGCACAAAGCCTTTGTTGTATTTGAGCATATTAGAGGTTAAGGGACAATGCCAAGAAGGTTTGTGTTTTTTCAGAGTAGATTGGGACCTTTGCACAAACATATAACCACAGTTCATACACTGTTAATTTTATACATCATTCATTACAATATTACATTTATTTTGTCTATCATGGCTACCCAAACACTACTTCTGCCCTTGTTACAAAGGGGTGGCTTTGTACACTCAATTATGTGTTTTAAATACACAAAGTTAGGCAAAATGTATAAAATGACTGACCCATTTGCACACTAAAAGGAAAAGGTTATATCTTTGTTTCAATGGAACAATGAAATTAAAAATAAAAAATTGTAAAAGGTCACATCACAAAGAAAAACACTTTTGGGTGAAAGTTAGCAGTGTATTATATATACATTTGTACATCGTTACACTGCCTTGCATTAACTATGCTGTCCAGTAAGTGACAACTTTCAGACAACATAATCATGTTACTCAGAGATAATTCTTTTCTCCTATTATTTTGTATGTGTTTGCTTTGGGCATAATCACCAGAAATCCCATGACCCAATATGTCTGAGAACTGTCTTATTGCACAGTGTGTTACTCCCACATTCTTACACACTTAGTTTCTACGACAGCTACACAATATTACAAACTGAGGAATGCAAAGGGGGCTCACCTGAAGGTCTGCAATTTCCTCTTCATGCAGAAGGGCCTTCCTCTCCATCTCACTCTCCAGTTTTTTACCACAGATTTGTAAACTTTTTAATTCATTTTCCAAAGCACTGATCTGTGAAAAAGAACACCCTTGTGTGGTTAAGATTTTCAATAACTTAAGAGCATGTTCTTATACTATTTTTAGCATCATATTTTCTTTAACATTTGTATTTATAAATATGCTTATACTGACTCATCTTAAGTGGCAGTTCTGTACGTGATGCTTTGAAAGATCCAGTAGAAGAACAAGCCAACTGACAACACTATGATGAGAGAAGTCTGATTAACAAATGCCACGTACAAGTGAACTATGGTGCGCTTCATGGTAGAATGTGAGTACATTAACAGGAATTTTAGAATGTTTTTGCAAAAAAAGTGTTAATGAGTTTTTAATTGAAGAAAGAAAAGAATCTCTTTAATTTTTTGACGATGTATACCGTGACTAAATTAGTTACAAATCAAACTGAACATTTTTAAGCAGTTTTACACCTATACCAGTTTAACAATTTTAAATTTATTCTGCACAAACTAAGCTCACCGGACTATAGTATACTACCATTTAATTTACCTGTCTGTGTATATGAGTTATATAGTAAGAAGAGACAGTTGCCTTCAGAAATGAAGCTCCTTGGGCAATACGTTTTAATAGAGGGTATGTGCCTAGTACTTTTAGCAATATTAGCACTACAGTGTTATTTTTGAAAAGAATAAAATAAGCAAAGCCTAGTTTTTGGTAAATTTAAGAGTGAGCCCCTTGTTTAGTTGTTGCTTTTTTGGAAAACGATTTGTATTTCATCTGGATATTCTCTTGATGTAAGGGCTACCTTTTCACTGCTTAGTATTTATTTTTTCATCAGAATTTGGGTAAATTATCAATATGAATGTTGACTAATTGCTTATAATATGCAGTACATTTTATTCTAAATTACAAAAAACAATATTTGGTTAGAGTAAACAGTAATAATAATATAAAGAAACAACCATTCAATATTTACCCAGAATAGAGTTAAGAACCGAGGTATTACAGTTGCCATAAACTAATACAGAAGATGTCTAATGGATACTTTTAATTTCAAGTCTATTTCATTCTAAAGGAAAGGATCAAGATTAAAGTCATTCACAGTACAACTGAAGAGAAGTAATTTAATATTTTCTTAGGTAAAATATATGTATTTACTAATTTAATCTGCTTTTCTGAACATTTCAGTTGTTGATGATAAAACCTCTACAAGCCAAATGTTACACATATTCCTAATCTCTGTCATCTCTAGTTGACTTTTATACTAGTTGCACTACAGCTCCCCCTGAAAACTGGAATTGGGAGTTCCACTATGAACATCTGTGTGATAAAGTAAAAGTGAATGAACCTGGATCAGACTGACAAATGTTTAGCAGATAGACTATCCATCCATCCATCCAGTTTCCAACCCGCTGAATCCGAACACAGGGTCACGGGGGTCTGCTGGAGCCAATCCCAGCCAACACAGGGCACAAGGCAGGAAACAATCCTGGGCAGGGTGCCAACCCACCGCAGGACACACATAAACACACCCACACACCAAGCACACACTAGGGCCAATTTAGAATCGCCAATCCACCTAACCTGCATGTCTTTGGAAAGTGGGAGGAAACCGGAGTGCCCGGAGGAAACCCACGCAGACACGGGGAGAACATGCAAACTCCACGCAGGGAGGACCCGGGAATCGAACCCAGGTCCCCAGATCTCCCAACTGCGAGGCAGCAGCGCTACCCACTGCGCCACCGTGCCGCCCGCAGATAGACTATTCTACAAGATATGGATAAAATAAAACACCTAATTCTGACATCTGTTCCCACTTACACTAAATAGATGCAGACCTGAAGATTGCATTTCAGGTGAGCTAAAAAAAAAAAAAAAAAAAAAAAAAAAACCTAATTCTTGCACAATATTTATATTTTGGTAAATTGATGAATTGAACAAATTATAAAAATAAAATTGCAGAAAGTTTAATAGAAAAAGTTATTTAAGAATAAATGAATAAAACGTGGGCGGCACGGTGGCGCAGTGGGTAGCGCTGCTGCCTCGCAGTTGGGAGATCTGGGGACCTGGGTTCGATTCCCGGGTCCTCCCTGCGTGGAGTTTGCATGTTCTCCCCGTGTCTGCGTGGGTTTCCTCCGGGCACTCCGGTTTCCTCCCACATTCCAAAGACATGCAGGTTAAGTGGATTGGCGTTTCTAAATTGGCCCTAGTGTGTGCTTGGTGTGTTTGTGTGTGTCCTGCAGTGGGTTGGCACCCTGCCCGGGATTGTTTCCTGCCTTGTGCCCTGTGTTGGCTGGGATTGGCTCCAGCAGACCCCCGTGACCCTGTGTTCGGATTCAGCGGGTTGGAAAATGGATGGATGGATGAATAAAACGTACAGCCATGCACATAAACGTTTCTCTTTACAAAAAAGGGATTAATATAGGTTACAGATGTAACCTGTTACCATACAGTATGTATCACCTGACCTCTTAATTAGATTAAAATATTTTTAGTCACCATGATACAAAAACAAACATGTTTTATTCTGTGAATGGATGGTAACCAGCACCTTGACTTTTAAATAAAGTGTTCCACTACTTATGCAACAAATCAGAGCACTGATTTTTCTTATCTTTTTAAAAGGAACATGAAAGTAAACATGAAAAACAGGGCAAATGCATTATACAAATATGATAATTTGTTATTGTTCTTCTGTGTTTTAGCAGATTCCTTCTTATGGTGAATTCAGTCGAGTTCCGGAGTAACATTCCCAACTATGCTTAGTTTGCATCAGGTCATTTCCATTTCCATTTTCACATGGAGTACAGTTATGAAGGCACGATAGATGAGATAAGCTTATTTAGCTGGATGTTTAATATTTCAAGGCATAAAATGGAATTCCATTTTAACAAATGATTACTTTTTGCACTGACATGTGGACAGCGATAGCCAGAGGGGAACAAAAGGCAAATGCTATTTTAAAAATAGACTATGCTAAAGAAATTTGTCTCTTATAGAATCAGCATATCACAACTAAAAATATGCACAAAATCAAAATTTTGCAACAGTAAAAAGTACTTTTTATTCAAGGCTGAAAAGCTGTCTTCATAAAATTCATCCAGAAAAGTACAAATACATCTCCACAAAGCTGTGGTAATCTGGCCCTGTAGAAACTATGGATAGAATATTGAGTCCTGTACTCCATTTTTTACTATTGTGTGTCGGGCTGTTACTGCTGGTTCATGTCTTTCTTGTATTCACACTTTTCTTCTTTCTGTTATTTATTTTTTCCCATTGGCCTTGTTTCAGATTATGGCTGATCTAGTGGTTGTCTAATGGAAAGTTCAGGATTACAGCTTACTGAGCAAAATGTAGATATTCCGTTATTACAGGAAACACACCTCAGCTCAAAGCTGCTAAGTATGTATGATAAAATATCAAGTACAATAGTGTTGAGTCGGCTTCTATAGTTGCTTGTAAAGAAAAAAAAAATATGACACCTTGATACTTGTAACCTTCAAACTAAACTTCATATAATTAAAAAAAACTGAAGAGGCAACTTCACAGGCCTGTTCTGTTTTTTGGTGGTGGGAAATGATGACAAAAAAAATCACATTAATTTCCACAGATGTTCTTACAACTTTCCAAAAGACATTTTACCCTTGGCTGGTTGAGAAAAATTGTTCATTTTAAGATATGTTATTGTCTACTTGGTGCAGATGGCAAAGCTATTATGGACCCATTTTCCAGTTGTTCCTGTCAGGTCAGGTCAGGTCAGGTCAGGTCAAGGAGCATGCACTAGTACAGAAAGTTGCTGCACCCACCACAAGACGAAACGGCTTGGGATCTTGGTTGGCAACCCCCCAGGCAGACAGGCAGTCCAGTCGCACCCTCCGGAAATGACCTTCTATCTGCCATAATCAGGTGTTACATGGGCGTCCCCTTGGACTGGTCCAGCTACTCGGGTCCTCATCAATGAGGATCACCTTCGGGGGAAATCATACCACATGGCTGTCGTGCTGTAACTGACACAAAGTCAAACCAGTGGTACCCAAGGATTCTCCGAAGAGACACAGTACCAAAGGAGTCCAGTCTTCAACTCAGGTCATTGGATAGCATCCATGTCTCGCAACCACATAGCAAGACAGGAAACACGGAAACACCAGGGGCCTCATGTATAACGCCGTGCGTAGAACTCACACTATAACATGGCGTAAGCACAAAAGCGGGATTGTGCGTACGCACAGAAAAATCCAGATGCAGGAATCTGTGCGCACGCATACTTTCACGTTCTTCTACTACATAAATCCCGATTTGCGTGAAAAGTAACGCACGTGCACGCGCCTTCTGTCCCGCCCCAACTCCTCCCAGAATTACGCCTCTTTGAATATGCAAATCAATATAAATAGCCTTCTGTGAAAAGACAATGGGAAAAGCACGGGAGAAAATATAAGAATTTCAGCGAATACCAAGTGGAGGCAAAGGAAAAACGTACTATTTGTTGGTTTAAACAGTGGTATAATCAACAAAAGGAAGCTGATCGAGTGACAGAGTGTCGGAGAAACTCGAAGGCTCAACTTCACAAAGTCGCACAGTGCCCGAAATAAAAAAGAAATCACATATCAAAGTCGCCGTGAAAAAGCGAGTCGTAGCCCACCGTCTGAGTGTCATATGAAAGCTTATTAGGGTACAGACAAAAAAAAGGCACACAGTGGGGAAAAAAGCACGAAATGTCAACTTTAATCTCGAAATTTCCACTTTAATCACGTAGTTTATTTTACCATTAAAGTAGAACATCATGAACTTCATCTTAAAATTGTTTAATTTACTAGTTTCTCAAATCCCATTGTAACTAAAGTGGCATGTTAAATGCTTTGTTCTGTATTTGATCTTCTATGTGCTCTATGTGTGTGAATCACTACCTGCTTTTTAAACGGGCTTTCTCTTTCTCCGACAGGACACATAATCCATTACATTCTTGATATTACAGCTCTCTGAATAATTAAAATACGAGATGTATACGTGATATCTTTTTCATGATGATAGGAATGAAAGCATGTTATTAAACATGGGAACACGGTGGCGCAGTGCTTGTTCATGTCTCACGCAAGAGGCTTGCTGCGCCATGCGCAACCTTCGATGAAATAATTTATCACAGCAGTACTGTCTCTTTCAAACGTACTAACCTCCAATTCCTGTCCTTACTTTTCTTTCTCCAAAAACTCAATCGCCACACAATAAGCTATGTAATAGACGTGAAGCCATCTGTAAGCTTAGAACTTCGATTCTTCAAAACTTTTAAGGAACATTGAAATATCTTAGTAGTACGTGTTTAATTATTCTATCCGTCTATCTTTCCAGTGTCGCGTCAGCACCAGCAAGAATACAGCGCAAGGCAGGAACAATTACTGAACTAGCTAGCGCTGCGGCACCGTGTCCTCACATGTTTAATTATTAACAATACAGATTATTTAAATGAAGTTAAAGTTTTATCTGTATAATATAATCAACATGTTTTGCTGCATTTCGTCTTAGAAATGAATACCGTCATCACATGTAAATACGCGCTTTATAAAGTGGCGCAGGTTGTGCAATATTATAACTGTAGTGCAAGTTTACAGTGGGGTAATTGTACTTATAAGTCCAAACATTTCTACAAGGACCACTTGATGGACTGATTTAGTGCGTTTAGAGTTCTTGGGATTAAACTGTTTCTAAACCGCGAAGTCCGTACAGGGACTAAAGCGTTTGCTGTGGCTCAGGCAGCATCTGCTTCATGCTGTGTACCGATAATTCTCTTTCCAATCAGCTGCTGCTGTGATTTCCCACTCAGATACAGTGATATAAATACTCCGAGTGGTGCAGTGAGAGTAATGTGGAAAAAGATGATCTGCTGTGGCAACCCTTAACAGGAGCGGCTGAAAGAAGATGCAGTGAGAGTTACAACGCTAAAGCAGTTATGGTATTATGAATACTACGGCTATTCCCTGGACCATTATATTGCTACAGGTTAATTACAATCAGATGCATTACACTAATAAACAATATGCAGTTAATTTCAGTGTATTTATAAAGCCGCGCCAGGAATGTGGGTCTAAGAAAGAAAGGGTGATCACACAGGAACAGTAGCACTGCTTTGACGCTGGGTGCCGCCAGTCTGCAAAACCGGGCGGATAAATTGCGTACGCAAAGAAATGAGTTACCGTGGAAATGTGCGTGGCTTTACGCCAAGTTTAGGTTTTATACATCGCGATTTGAGCGTGGAAAGGTTCGTACGCAACATTTCTGTGCGTACGCACCGTTTATACATAAGGCCCCAGGACTCCAAAGACTTGGACCTTCGTCATTTTGCATAGATATCTGGAGTGCGACAAACCCCTTTCCAACAACCTCATGACCCCCCCATGCTCTCCCAATCCATCTACTGACTTCATACGAAGAGTCACCAGAGACATGAATGTCACTGCAGACAGACACACTACTGACGATTGTGCCTAAGAGGTCATTAAAGGCCTGGATCTTGATTTTTATCTAGGTCACTCGCAAGCCCAGACACTCAGCCTCCTTGCTCAGTCTTTCAGAGCCCAGATCACAGCCTCCATTGACTCTGTGAACATCCCAGCATTGTCAGCAAAGTCAAGTTCAGTGAATCTCTCTTCACAAACAGATGCCCCACATCTGCTGGACCCCATGACTTTGCCCAACACCCAGTCCATGCAAACACTGAACAGAATAGGAGCACCCCTGACAAACCCCAGAATCAACTGGGAAAAACGCAGAGGTTCTGCCTCCACTTTGCACAGCACTCACTGTACCAATGTACAGGTCAGCAATGGTATCCAGCAACTTTGAGGGGATTCCGTGGAGTCTTGGGATGTCCAGTGGCATAGCTGGGGGGGGCAAGGGGGGAACATCTGTCCCCGGGCGCAGCATCCAGGGGGCACCGAATTGATGTTCCCCATTGCATTTTGGCAAACAGGAGGGGGTGCGAAATCTTCAGTTGTCCCCGGGCGCTGAAAACCCTAGCAACGCCTCTGGGGATGTCCCACAGGGCAGCTCGATCAACTGAGTCAAACACTTTACGAAAATTGATAAAGGCTGCAAAGAAACTCTGCCGATATTTGTGTTTCTATGAGAACCCAGTGCCAGGATGTGGTCAATGGTAGACTTCTCAGGTATTAAATCAGACTGCTGTGGTCGCTGGTAGTTGAGCAAGTGAACACGGATCCTACGGAGGACAACCCTAGAAAGGACCTTACCCAGCACCAAGAGCAATGTTATCCCCTTGTAGTTGCCGCAATCCAGGCGATCACCCTTCCCTTTCCAGATAGGGACGACAAGTCCCGTATTTTCCAGTCAGTTGGGATGACGTCAGTCTCCCAAAAGGAAGCAAAGATTGCTTGCGAGGCCAGGTGGACAGCCTTACCACCAGCCTGGAGAAATTCACCCCGGATATCCAAGATCCCTGCAACGTTCCCTACCCTCAGCTGGTTCAGCACTTGTGCAATCTCAGTGAGACTGGGTAGTTCACAGCTAATTGGAGGATTAGCTTCAACAACCGTGGACCTAGAGATATCTAATGTTCTAGCCGGAGGATCAGCTTTAAACAGCTGCTCAAAGTAGCCAGCCCAGCGGATCACAACTGTCATCTGTAAGGACCGTTCCATCAACTGTTCTAACTGTGACTCTCCAAGGAAAAGATTCAGATGTGCATAATTCTTTGATTCCTCTGGAAGCAGGACATGGGTCACTAGACCATAGATGGTGTGTCACTCACTCACACATTCCTCTAACAAACGCCTCCTTATCTGCCCTCAGAGCCCTTGAAGCCATCCTTCTCAGTTCCCAGTACAGACCGGAGTTGCCATCAAACCATGTGCTGCGACTCCTCTCGATGATATTCAGGGTGCCCTGCGAAATGAAATGCCTCCTTGTTGTTCCTGTCCACCCTTAATTATTCACCTCTCAGCTTTTTGTAGATTTTACACTGAGTTGAGGTTGGTGGATAGTTTCTGTATATCTTATGCAAGATATTTTTTCTTTTTTTGTGATCAAATGTTTATTAAAGTTATAATAACAATAACCACCAACCGGTTTCTTATAACAAAAGTCGAAAGACGACCATGATAATACCAATTATAACAGTAAAACTACTACCCCACCCCATCTCACAAAATTTGCCCTGATGAAAAAGTAAAAAGAAAGCAAAACCTAGGAGGGGAAACTTTTCCTAGATGACAGGCTCCACTAAGATAAAATTTAGGTAAAAAGAAGGAGACAGTGATGGCAACCAAAAGCCATCCACCTCCATGGAAGATGTACAGCAAACAGTGTGTCATTTATGATATGAACCAGTTGACAGAATTGCTATGCCACTCGTCATGAAGTATAGGATAGACATTTACAAAAATTACAAAGTGGAGAGGAAGGAAAAGCTGAATATAGGGAAACAGTTCAGGTTTTGAAAACAGGCCTTACTTTTAAGTAAAAGAAAAAAGAGGAGGATGGAAATCCAAAGTTGGATTTCATGGACTAGATTGTCCAGAGACCAGCATTTTTAAAAATGTTGCCATGAGTTGATAGTTAATGGAGACCAATGACAGAAATAAAATAAGGTGACCACCTATACATAAAGTAGGGTTATTGAAGACAGGAGTGTGCCAGTGCCATTTTGACCAACAATCTAGAAGTTTACCAACCTCTTACCATAAAGTCAACATATGGGAGACTAAAGGTTTGAAACTGGTTGTAAAAGATTTCAGTTTTAGCGATAGAAAAGGGAGAGAGAGAGATCTGGGGGCAGCCAGACACTTAACTGTAGATTGCAAACTGTCATCACTAAATGAGTTCATCCTAACTAGACTGATTTTATTAAATCTAATTCAGCTTTTGAAAATGTCTATTCTCCACGTCACTGCAGCTGCCAAGTTCTTTTCCTCTTCCGTCTGCCTCCTTACTTCCAAATGCTGGAAGACACATTTGAATGCTTACATTAGCGCTACTTCTGGAAAGTATTTAAATGTGGCATTTGCACCAGGGATAATTAACATGATTAAAACTTTATATTGATCTCCTTCTCTAGATATTTGGAGCAACTCAAACATATTTCATGTTTTCCAAATTACCTGGATTCCTACTGAACGTTGTCCCATAAGAATTATTTTTTCCCCCACCATCACAACTAATCATATACAAATGACATTCTTCTCTTCCTGACCAATCGCTCAACAAACCTTCCAAATATGTTGAAGCACTTTCACTTTCTTTGAATCCATATCAGATTATAAAGTTAACTGGAATAAATTTATCGTCTGCCCTTTAAATCAATAATGCCAATTAACATTATTGCCTCCCATCATTCCTTATGGGAGATGAAATGTGTTTGCCACTAAATTCAATAGCTCACATAACTTACTGTACTGTCACAAGGCTAGGAAATCCCCATCCTCATTGCCACATTTTGCTGTATTCTTTCAATATCATTATCAACATGAACATTATCATTTATTTTATTCTGTCAGTTCCTTGGTTACCATTTCTACCCTTTCTCCTATTGGATGTGAAAATTCTATTTTCTGTATTCGTTTTCCCTGGGAAGAGACTCCATTTAAAACATACTGTACTGTTCTAATTTGACCACATGCAATGTTGCTGTTTCAATTCCTGAACTACAATTAGGCATTCATTATTTATTTCATCAGAAGCTGCTTTTGTCCTTAAATGTCTCCCGCTTGACTCTCTATAAATGAACAGAACTCATCTTTGGTAGCACATAATTTAAGACAGTAACTCATATCCTGGGTCAGACCTTGTCATATGCAATTTATATCTGGCAGCTTGGGGAGAAACGGGTTTCTGCTTTGTATTCTTTATTGTG
Organism: Erpetoichthys calabaricus; assembly: GCF_900747795.2. NCBI lineage: Eukaryota > Metazoa > Chordata > Cladistia > Polypteriformes > Polypteridae > Erpetoichthys > Erpetoichthys calabaricus. The sequence continues at coordinate 91,580,109 of NC_041405.2, read as the reverse complement.
CTAATTGTTTCTTAACCTGTTCTTCTCCTTAATATCCAGACTTGTGATTATTCTTCTTTTCATCATCTTTCGTCTTCAGACACCATTTTTAAAAGCATGAATGCCTGCTCCAAAATTCCCAATCACCATTGTCACTGGCCATAGAGAAATCCAGCTTATACAAGTGGTTTGGCCTATTACCTTCTGCAGTTAACCTTCTGCAGTTACAAAGTGCAGTATGACACACAGAAGTGGTAAATGTCTATAGTGAGTACTCAAAACATTTACTAGATTATTCTGTCTTTGCGGCTAGTTGTTTTAAGAACACATACAAATCCCATGAAAAGCCAAGCTGTTCTATGATTACCCTCCTGGAATTTAAAACACATATTTACTCTATTTGTCCTGCTTCCAGTAATTTAAAGTTGTCAGATGCCAGAATTTCAATTTACACATAAATTAAAAACATTCAAAATGCCACTTCTTTCGCAACAATTTTTTTTTATTTGAAATAATTATAGTTTTTATTGAGCTTAAAGAATGTATTAAGGAGCCTAAACCGATTTTAGATATTAGAGCACATCCCTTTACAAATAGTTCAGTTGATTCATTTTGATGCCACACTTCTAGTGGGTTTTTAACATCTAAAGAACTAAAGACATCAATAATAGTCCTACACCATTTACAAATGGTAGTATTAACAATCAAGTTTAAATCATGCTCATAAGTGATTTACCTTTTCATTTAGCTAACAGAATGATGACCATTTGGCATCAGATAAGTTAACAAAAATAATAGAAAAAATACTCTAAAACTGAAAGTGTTAAAAACCTACCAGCTTGCGGATGTTGTTGATGTCGGGTACGCTTTTCATGCCTTTCATTTCTCGATTGATTGTATCTGGTTTCTTATGTTCTTTATCCTGTATCAATACAGATGGTTTCATCTCAAACTGAAAAAGTGACAAAAAATATTAGTTAAGATTTGCAACTATAGTCAAAAGATAGCATACCATACCACAAATAGAAAATAATCACAAATGCCTGAATGAAAGATGTGAAAATGATATCTAAACTAATATCACTGTTGCCTATTTACCTGCTGAAATGTGATCATTTTGACCTTAAAGGCAGATTAACTGTGACTTCCAGGTTCCCAATATTGAGCCGCTACTAAGTTCACAAGGTAGGATCCAGCATGAGTCAAATTATGTAACAAAAGAAATTCCACATTCCAATAAAGTTTGTTTAAAAAAGTTTAGTGAAAATTTAAAAAAGAACACATCACAAATATTCAGAAAGACGTTGTTATGCACACAGAGTAAAAGGCAAAAAGTGAAAAAAAGTTATGTTTCATTGCAACTTTTTCATGTTAAACTTCAGTTACTTTATATACTTAAAAGTTGTGTTACTTCTCTATGATGAACTTACATTGGCTTTTGAACCGAAGACAGGGCTCCTAACCAATGAATGATAGGGAAAGGGGGATCTTCAATTCAATAGCACGATTATGTGTGAAGAGGCTTCCTGTTTGTGGATTACTTTCATTATATTACATTCATTTATATTTTGAAAACAGACAAATCAGTTTTGTAAATGTACAATCATTTACCTTATTAATGGAACCTTAAGAGTTGAGCAATTGATACATTAATTAGTTCATAATATAAATGTAAACATATTAGGCTTTAGGCACTTCCACAAGTTACCTCTCAATCAACTATATAGTCTAGAGTTACTTTAAAGAATTTCATGTCAGATCAAAACTCATTTCTCCACCAAGCAATAGTCAGAATGTACTGTATTATAAAACAGGCAGCTCCATTCGCCTATCAGATGTCAGATTCCATCTTATCTTAAGGTGAATATCATCCATTGTTGACCTGCATGTTATGAATAAGGTATTCTCCTTCATTAAGATGCATATCATGGTTTAGAAAACAAAAATAACACTTTTTGTCTTTGTCTGAATGTCAGTTCACAAATGTTTAAGACCTTTGATGCAACGTGTTTAGTGTAGTGGTATAACTATCAACAGTCATACAAAGTAGTGTTCCCAGTGATAGGTATTGGACTGTGCTTCATGTTTATTTTCAGCTGTGTAGTTCTGATTCTCAGAAAATATTTTGTTATGTAAGGTCTGGATTATATATTGTGCATGTAATTAATAGTTTTAACTAAATATGTTTATTCATTTTTTATATGAAGCTTTGAGACTTCCCCATTACTGATGGACAAAATCAGGAATTGCACACATTTACAGCATGCAATCATTTCATATTGCAAAGCAAATCATTTTAGATAAAATAGTAAACATGAAATCTGAAAAAAGTTTTTTTTTTTATTTCACTAGCTAGTACGATGTTCAAAATTACAATTTTTTTAAAGGTTTTCATTTAATTGAGTATTAAATTGTAAAGTTTATGACATTTTTCTTTGTTGATCCAACGTTTTCCTTACTAATTGAATTTATTCAAAGTCCTATAGATAGCACAAATAGCACAATACTCTTAAATTTCACTAGGGCACAAGATTCATGACTGGTTTCCCCAGTATTTAAAGGGGTCCCCTGGACATGCATTTTAAACTTAGAAAAGGTAGTGGGGCTACAATCCACATTTAAACCATTACAAGCAACCCAGCTGTAGCTACCCATTCCACCAGCCTGGTCCCATCCTCAGGTCTTGCTACTCTTACTAGCGTACATGACTACAAGTCTCAACTGAGAGAGAAGGGCTGAGAGCATGCACCTACCACACAATTAACCACCTGGATTGGGACCAGAGTGCCACTGGGGCAGAGTGAGATTTTTGACGGTGGTTGGAGTGCCAATCCAGCCACCAACCCCCAAGTTTTTCCTGTAAATAGGAGGACCTGCTTGCAGGGCTGGATGCAGATTAATGTCATACCCAGGACAAATCAATTGCTGGTTAAGTGCCTTGTTCAATGGCCCAATGGAGTAGAGTCACTTCTGGTGTTTACAGGATTTGAACCAGCAACCTTCTGATTGCAGGTACAGATCCCTAACCTCAGAGCCACCACTCTGCCAAGGTCTGTGTAAATTCTATAAAACCGTTGTCTAAGCCTTTGTCATATGGTCAAGTATCCTGGAAATCAATGGTCACATATGTTTTCAGTTTTGATTTTAAGTGGCTTATCAATATTGTGTTTGTTGTGAGTGTCAGCTTTGCTCATCTTCAAATGGTTCATGAGTGATGACTCAGACTTTAGGGGTCAAATTGAATTACTATTCTGTGCTAAAAAGCAAGAGAAAAACCTTTTTATCTCATTCACTAATGATTGTAAATGAAAGCTACATGTTTGATTTTCATTTAGGTATTCTAAGGGGTTTAAAATCATCATTCATTTCAGTGTTAGTGGTACTCTTTTTCTCTATCAACAACGAGTCTAACCTACTAATCCGACATGGATCCTCTGGCATGACAGGAGTGTGTCCACTGGTCTACATCTACATTAGAAGCCTAAAACATAAGGTGAATTTTAAAAGGAGTTAGATGTGTAGCAATTGCAGCAATTTTTTTTTCTTGAAAAAGAAGTTAATTAAAGTCCTAAACACAGACACCTCGTGTAGTGGGAAGGATGGCACCAGACTACACAGTTGGCATCTTGTAGTTCAAGACCAATTGGGATCAGACTTGGGAGGTGTTAGACAGGGAGACACAGACACAAAAAGATGGTATTGCAAAAAACAAAAGCGTTTTTTTTTTATTATTTACAGGTGCACAGAAAAACAGTATCAGGCAAGATTTTTTTTACATAGTCCTTACCGCCTGTGACACACAAAACACAAAAGCAATGTCCCCAAAAAAAAAAAAAGTGAAACTGAATAATACTTATAAGTCCCCAAATTAAAAAGATTCTAAATCAATAAATGTATATACACAAAAAAATAGGTAGTCTTCCTAAATAAAAAATGCAGTTAGGAAGAAGTCCTTCCAAAGATCACCAAAAACATATACAGTGATCCCTCGCTATATCGCGCTTCGCCTTTCGCAACTTCACTCCATCGCGGATTTTATATGTAAGCATATTTAAATATATATTGCGGATTTTTTAATGGTTCGCGGATTTCTGCGGACAATGGATCTTTTAATTTCTAGTACATGCTTCCTCAGTTGGTTTGCCCAATTGATTTCATACAAGGGACGCTATTGGCAGATGGCTGAGAAGCTAGATTGCTTACTTTTCTCTGTCTCTCTCTTGCGCTGACTTTCTCTGATCCTGATGTATGGGGATTGAGCAGGGGGGCTGTTCGCACACCTAGACGATACGGACGCTCGTCTAAAAATGCTGAAAGATTATCTTCACGTTGCTATCTTTTGTGCAGCTGCTTCCTGAAACGACATGCTGCACGGTGCTTCGCATACTTAAAAGCTCGAAGGGCACGTATTGATTTTTGACTGAAAAACAAACTCTGTCTGTCTCTATCTCTCTCTCTCCCTGCTCCTGACGGAGGGGGTGTGAGCTGCCGCCTTCAACAGCTTTGTGCCGCGGTGCTTCACATACTTAAAAGCCAAACAGCCCTATTGATTTGTTTGCTTTTCTCTATCTCTGTGACATGATCTGCTCCTGACGCGCACTCCTTTGAAGAGGAAGATATGTTTGCATTCTTTTAATTGTGAGACAGAACTGTCATCTCTGTCTTGTCATGGAGCACAGTTTAAACTTTTGAAAAAGAGACAAATGTTTGTTTGCAGTGTTTGAATAACGTTCCTGTCTGTCTACAACCTCCTGTGTTTCTGCACAAATCTGTGACCCAAGCATGACAATATAAAAATAACCATATAAACATATGGTTTCTACTTCGCAGATTTTCTTATTTCGCGGGTGGCTCTGGAACGCAACCCCCGCGATGGAGGAGGGATTACTGTACAAAGGTAAAAAAAAAAATCAGTGTATATATTTATACACAAAAAAGTCAAAAACTGCATCACAATCAAAATCACATAAATTCCTCCACAAAAACTATATTATAACTAGGAGATATTTATATCTCTATGTACAAAAGAAAATATATACAAAGTAAGGCACAAGCCACTATGTTTTATGTACTAATAGGATTAGCTACACCAAACACACTTCTTAACACAACTGAGTCAAAAGACAACCTGCAGGCAGGAAGTCGTTTTTATACCGGGGAACAAAATTTGCAACATGCCGTACCGTTCATCCAATTGTGGCTGACGCAGGCACATTCTATATATGTGCTAAGCCCAACCAGTGTGAGGCCTGTATTTAATTGTACAGCGGCCTGGTGTGCTTCAACCAGACAAGCCAATGTATTCTCTGGGTTTATTACAGTAAGTTGTCTTTTGAAATTTTATCTTGGCATCCCTTTCTTGGAACTAATGAATGCATTCATTAAATTAACACTCCACGCTTCTTTGCAGAAGTAGGTGGCTATGGAGACACTAGCTTTTTGGCCAGGCTCACGTGAAGTCCAGTAGGTCTTTCCTGAACACATATCAACCACTCCGCTGACATCACACAGAGCGGTTCTGCCAGAGCAAAAGTTAAAATATTCATGAAAACTCACGTTTGCATTTCCACTGTTTAAAAAGGTAAGTGCCTTTACTGTTTTAAGCTTAAACTGTTTTGCACTAGTCTTGGAACGTTTTCCTATAATTTGGTAATGCCTGGCAGGTGCATTATCACAAATACTTGATACTACAGCAGCAAAATCAGACCCTGTGTCTCAAAGAATTAAATGATGTCCCAATGGAACTACTGTGGCAATGCATATTTAACAAAACAGTCGATGCCATAAAAATAAATCAAATCTTTTAACAAAAATAAGAACTCGCTGGTGTTGCAAAGGTCACCAAGTTGCTGCAGAAACTTCCATGTGGCTAGCCAGGTCTAATTTGAGATGCCACTTTCTGGATGCATCTCTCTTTAGTACCGGCCAGACCACAAAGGATGGGGCTCACTACACCAGAGATGTTAGGCACCCCAATATAGATGATGTACTAGTGTGTGTGTGTGTGTAATGTTCCTGAGTTGCTTCACTGTTAATGTGGAGAGCCCTGAATTTAATTTCCATCATTCAAAAAACATGTAAGTTGAATGAATTTACTCGGGTTTTTCATATTAGGTGTAACAGATTGAGACATTTTGGCCCTTAGGATTGCAACCTTTTCACATAAAACCGTGAATAATAAATTGAGTTACTTCCTCAAACTCAAATATTCAATGAATTTTAAAACATTAAAATAAAATTATAGTATTAAGATAGTATGACTATTTTTTGTATGTCTGCAAATAGGCAAAAAGAGCATTTGTATTTAACATCTTTAGATATGACATCTATTCCTGAAAATGCATGATATAATGCCAATTAAACGTCATGGTATGTGTAAAGCCCATGTTCACCTGTTTAGAATTTCTATACCTTCTGAAGGCTGTAATATTTTTAATACCTAAACATTTAGGCAATTATTTTGTTTTGCTGAAGTATCTCATTTAGGTCTGTAAGTGGGGGATAATAATTAAGAGTACTTAGTCAAATAAGTCAAATTGAATTTGAGTTTCAATAAAGAAAACAAGTTCAGTAGTGCACAAAAACCTACCTCGGGGTGCAGGGCTTACATCAAAATGTCTGATGATAAATTTTGGAAAAAGAACACAGCCTGAGTGGAGTGCATTGACTCCCTTATTAGAAGAAATTGCAACACTATTATTTGCTCCAGAATCAGTACAAATTTTGGTTGTGCATCTACCATTTGTTTTTAAAGCAAATGCACTTCCAAAAGTTTATCTATAGAGATTATAATCTTGAAATTACAAAGAAAGTAAAAAATGTGTAAATGTATGCTCTTAAAAAGTATTTCCATCTACATTAATATAAAATACAGTATTCACCATATTGGTAGATGGATTAGTATATAATTCACTTACAAAAAATAAAGTATGAGGCACAAATTAAACAGATACATTGGTGTTGCAAAGCCCAAAAGGGCTTTACTCTTTGCACCATAGATCTCATAATTTGTGAGTTGTGTTGCACGCTATGACTCAACTCCTCATAAACTGCTTGGCCCCAATTAAAGATGCTTGAATATAGTTTACCAAGCTGGTGCAATATATTTAAGATTGCTGATTTCACCAGTCAGAAAACAAAAACCATAAAGATTCTAGGATCAACTCTCATTATAACGTCACTGATTTTCCAAGGCTTTAGCTGGAATGGGCTAAACCACTTATTAGCCTGCAAGTTAAACAAAAGTAATTTTCTTCAAAAATGAAAAATGCTGAGTTTTTGTAGCTCTTGCACGTACTTAAAACCAGCAAGGAAAATGATTACATGAGCAGACTAAAAGTCCAAGATCAGCTCAATATACAGTATGCCAATTAAAAGCAACAAGTACCAAACAGAGCTCAGCGACATGTTTCTGTATTTAACTACACACACAGACTCCGCCTTTAGAGACAAAACTCGCAGCAGATATAGTTGCTGTAAAATGTTCACTTAATAGTTAAATAACATTTTAGTACAAGGGGCTATTTATCAGCAAAGATTTTAGCCCATTCTTGGATGATTTAGCGTGCAGATTATTTTAATCAGTAAATTTTACCACCCATAACCAACAAACCTTCAGCTTTTTTTTTAAAAAAAAAAAAAAACTATCTGATTTAGGACCCGTTCTGCAAAACCATCCCCAATAAAGCATGTATGCAAGAAGTTTACATCTGCAAAATGTTAAGGAAACAACTAAGGACATGAAACTGTTCTGACATGAAACAATCACTCTTCAAGTTGCATGTGATGGGGCAGGTGTGGGGGAGACATTGGAAGTTATTTATACACAGGAATGAAGCAGATGAATGCATGGCCAAGTAAGCATAAGAGAGTGCATTACTCCCTAATGGATCTCTCTTTTGCACATAACAGGAAGAGTGCTCTTAAAAAAAGGGACTGTATACATAATAAGACATATCCTGCCTGTTAATAGATATAGGGGTGAATTTGTAGGTTACTGACAAGCTCTCCCCGTTTTTACAATTTTAATATTTTACCTGTTCTTTAATAGAAGAAAGCAAAATGAAAAACAGCAGCTATATTTTGTAAGATTTGCATGCAGTATTTTATTTTTTTTTAACTTCTTGCTAAATAAATTTACCCTGAATACAGCAACAAACAGGAATGAATATTATATTTTATGTTTATGTATACATATTGATTGTTATGTGCATATGTGTGTCAGTCACAACATGTTCCCAGCATGCAGTGGTTAGTACTTACAAAAAGTGAACCAAAAGAGGACAACAGGTGACCCAGTGATAGGGTCATTAGCACCCAAGGTTTATGGATGTATGTGGTGAGCAAAGCCTAGCATGTCTGGTGCAATCCCACAGAAGAGTTATTGTAGTATAAATTGCTAAAAAAAACACAATGCTGGCCATGAGAGAAAGGTGTCAGAACAACACAGTGCATCATAGCTTGAAGCCAATGGGGCTGCGTAGCCGCAGACCATTCAGAGGGCCCATGCTGACCCCTGCCCACAACCAAAAGTGCCTGCAATCGGTTCATGAATGTCAGAACTGGACCATAGAGCAATGAAAGAAGGTGGCCTTGACTGAAGAATCACACTTTGTTTTAGATCATGTGATTTGGCTGGGTGCATGTGCATTGTGTACCTGGAAAAAAGAGAGCAGCAGGATGCACTACGGGAAGAAGACAAGCTGGCAGAGGCAGAGTGATGCTCAAGGCAAAGGTCTGGCTTTAATGTGAATGTTACTTTGACACGTACCACCTACTAAAGATTGTTGTCCACCACCTACACCCCTTCATGGCAATGGTTCCCCACAATAAAGCACAGTACACAGGCTCCAATATGCACAAATAAAGAAGCACACAACCCTTTCTTCGCCTTTTCCTCTCAGTCTCTGTCACTCATTCCGCCTCTATTCTTCCTCCAGTAAGCTTTGTCCTCTACCTCCCAACCCTGGCTTATGGAAGCAGTGGCAGTGGGCTTCTTTTATCCTGCACCCAAGAGTACTTCTGGAGGCTCGTTAACATGGTCTGGAAGCACTTCCAGGTGAGGCAGAAGCCCAGCAAAGTAGGGGTCTGCAGTCCCTGCAGCACCTCCCGGTGGCACCCACGGAACCCAAAAGGGCTGTGCCGAACTCCAACTCCCATGAAACCTTGTGAAAATCCAAGGTACTTCTGCAACCCAGGGGGCTGCCCTGTAGCGCTCTTTGGGAGATAATGCTCTGTATATTCTCTCCCCCGGTCCTTCCATTATGCATGTACCCAGCTGTCTGACACAATATATATTATATATACACTGAATGTATACACACACATATATGCAAACACACATACCTAGATACCATATTACTGACAAGCAAGTAAGTCATATGCAGTTCAATAATCAAACTTTTTTGCTGCAGTTCAAGCTTTCTATTTCTCTTACCAAGAAGACTGCCTTTCACTACCACATCCTCTTTAATAAAAAAAATTACAGTCTACTGCCAATAAGTTATCTTCTTCACCTGCAGGTTTTATCTTTGACCATCAGGAATGTAATAACATTTGTCATGGATTTACTTTAAATAAATGTTCCAGAATCACTCTGTAAAGGGTTTGGTATATATTGTTTATATGCACTTACTTATTCAATAGATCTATTGGAGAGTGGCAGGTGAACTCTGTTCTACTTGAGCCACTCTGACTAACATAAAGAGATCCAGAGGTTTTATAGGCCAGCTGAGGACTGACAGCTAGAAAGCAGTTAATCATACCATAAACTGTGAAAAAAGTGAGAAACTTAAAATAAACAACTCATCACATGCTCAAATCTATGCCATCTTTTAGGTGAAACTAGAAAAAAACTGTTCTATAATAGCAATATATATGAATATATATACAAATATATAAAACTGGTTATTTATATACTGTATACAGTATATACAGAAAGATAGTAAAATATAGAGGAAAATGCATAAAGAATAATTGCTTTCACAAGACACCCATGACTGCATGGGTAAAGAAATGCTAAAAAGATTTCATTTTTGACGTTAATATGTCATTGGTTTAATAAATACATGAAATCAGTAGTGTTTGAGGGTATACTCACATACACAAATTATTATTTCACTTAGATATTAACTGTCTTGTAGTTTTCTACTAGAGATTCTACTCTCTTCTACATCGCCTGATGCATCTTTAATCCTGCTGACCTGCTCCTCTGTTTCAGTATTCACTAGAACCCGTTTTTCTTCACTATACTGACCTGACAACTTATTTCGATTTGTGTGAATTTTAATGTTGGTGCATGTTTTGTTTTCACATAAGACAGTCAAAAAACAGATAAGCATCACATTAACCAGGTGACTTTTATAAAATGTAAATAAAATCTGTGGAATATACTTTGTTTATCTAAGCATTTTATGTAGATTTTAGGGTCCTGGAATGCAGAAGGCTCAAAATCAGAGGTAATGGAATTAGCTCTGGTCAGCTCTGGCACAAATTAAGCACTGGCTAGGCACCACCAAAAATCACTATGTTGAAACCCCAAAGCCCAAATACTGTTATATATACTGGCTATACTATACTATTTTGGGGATTTTATCACAGTGCTTTAGATATCCCCAAAACCTGGAGTTAAGACTGGACAGAAGGAAGTTAATTTTGAAACAAGTTTCAAACCTTGTGGCTCTCTGTATCTGTGGCTAGATACAGGTTTTCCTATTAAAATGTCTTTAGTTGCTGTTTCATAACCTTCGTATTAGCCAGACATACAGTACAGTATATTCTACTCAGTTCATATTTGAAATATGATACAAATCAAAAGATATGACAGTTTAATAAGGTAATGAAAGTGCACAATCACAGATAACAGCAGTTAGAGGGGCGCTAACAATGGTGCATTCAATTGCTTAAAAAAACAAAACAAAACAGGAGACACTTAATGTGTGTTGTTAGTTTGGTTCTTGAAACCAACATGATGTTGATTAGTACTGTATAACAAGTAAAATGTGATGAACATAGTGAGGTGATGTGAACTGGATCTAGAACTAACCTTAATTCCTCATCTCTAATCTAAGTCACTGTAGGAAGTAACACCTTTAGTATCAGCTTCTAAGTTTGAAGTCACAGATTTGACTCTAAACTGCACTTCCAAGTTCATAAATTATTTTCATCTTAGGATCACTTCATGTATTCAATCCTATTTATCCTATTCCTATTGGTAAAAAATTTTAAAGAGTTTGCAAAAATGAAAATATCCAGAACAACATTGATATTCAATACTTCATGTGCTATAATAATGATCGAATTTTAAATTTTAGTATTGGTTTTCAGAAGTATTTATTTTTCAGTTACAGTGTCAATAAATTACCCACAACATGGTCAGGCATTTTAAATCAGGTTGTCCATGATGATCATATTTTCTATAAACTCAATTTTGAAATGACCCCCCAGTCTATCTCCCTAGTTTATTGTTACTTTGGGGGAGAACCTCCTTCTCCCCAAAAGCAGATTTGACATATTTGGGGCAAGTTGGGTACAGAGGACAGATGGACTATAAAAAAATATTTTCATTTTTAAGAGTAATAGATAGATAGATAGATAGGCGTACTCCCACATATTTATATCATAATCCCCAAGTCATAAATTGTTCATAATATAAAGTTACAACCTAAACTAAATCCCACTTTCATTAACATGTTTAAAACCTTGAAACTATGAAAAAGTACACACGTATCATTAATGATATTTAATTGACAGAAAAACATTTTATTTTTTAGTTTCTACTTATTGTAATTATGGTAAAAAAAAAGCATTTCTTTTTTAAAGCAAGTAAGAAAATGCAAGAATGGCAAACATTCTGAAGCATTCTGGGTTGGGCAAACTGTTCTGATAATTAAGAGTGTTTTTAACTTTTTATTTGATTCAAAAGAGAAATTATTTGTTTACTAAATATTTTGTGACATTGCTGTTATGTGACGTGTGGTAGAGGTTTGTTCAGACTGATGCACCTCTGTGTTATATTTCAGCCAGGGTTCCTCTCCTTGTTAGGGTTCAAATCATTGCTTTATGTCTAAATTGTTCATTTTGATTTTTTTGTGTTAATTTTATTTGTTTATTTGTATTATTCTTTGTATTTGATTTTGTCTATGTATCTATGCCTGTGTTATGTTCCATGTGTTTTGTGGGTGGTCCCGCAGCAGGTAAAGCTACCTGCCCATCACTGCAAGGGATTGCCCGCAGCCTTACAAAGGCTGGAGGAACCCACAGTTCCATGTGGTTCATTCGAATGCAGTTGAGAGTGATGAGCTCATGTGCTTTGTGTATTATGGGATTTTTAAGCACGCTACTGAATTATTGTATTGGTATTTGGTTTTCTATCAGATTGCCTTTATTCTTTGGGCAGCTTCCTTTGCCTTTTATGCTTCAAAGCATTTTTTTATTAATAGATCTTTTAATTCTACATGGTTTTCTGTGTTACTGGCCGGGGTTTTTTGATTGCGTTTCACCCTCTAGTGGACATTTTTGGAATATTTCAATATTTCTATAACTCTCAAGGTTCATAGCAGTATGTTTGTAAAAGCAGCACTTCAGGCAAATGACGTTGGCACATGTGTGCATGACTCTGTGGCCATTATAATAGCTCAGACCGATGACCTGTTCACCGACAGGAGTACGTAAACGAGGAGACTACTGTATGAAAAACATTCAAGCTACTTTTGTTTGGCTTAGGGATAGGCAACATTCAAGAGAGTTTAATAGGGTTGGAGGATTAAATTGTCATATTTGTTAAAATCTTGATTATTAACAATGTTTACATTAGCTTAAAAGAAACTTTTCAGGAAAAAGGTATCTGTTTATTGGAGAGTTATTTTAGTAACATAGTACAACCCCCTGTTGGGGGGTCATCCACTCCTGCCAGCTCTCACAGCACCCACATGCACAAACACACATACGCACAGACACACAAATACAGTAATTTTGGGTATGGTAGGATGCCTAGTATTCACCTTTCAGTGCTCCAGCTTTATTCAGCTGTTATATTAATTACAATGCTTAAATAAGCTATACATTTATATCAGCAATAGACAAGTAATACACACTTAAAGATGTTCAGGAGTCAAACCTGCATAGTTTCCAATTTTTTTTTCTGTTTCCTCCTGTCTCCTTTAAAGTAAAACCCAAGCAAGTGCTGGGCTGCAGACAATAATTGGATTTGTTAAGAAAATAAAAAAGCAACAGGTGCATTTAGAGCTTAAGTTTGGGTCACATACTCACTCAGCACCTCTTGAAATATTAGGCTATATAGTGACACCCACAGTGTAAGCATATGTGTAGCCTGTTAAGTACTATCGCTAACAATTCTGTTTATTCTTTATTTGCAAAATAATTTTTTAATCTATCATTTTTTCTGATAATGTAGAAAAGAAAATATTTAAACTGATTGTTACCCCGGTTTTTGGGAAAATAAATGATGAGCTTTATAAATTGTCATTTCTGTAGACCGCGAAAATCAGTCTGTTGAGTCAGGTCCAATATGATGGTTTTTACAGCCTGCGTCCATTTTTAGTTTGCTTTACTAAAGGGAGTCTGTGTAAAACAATAGTATCAATTAATGACTGACATACAGTAGTACTGTCAATTACAGTCAAATACAGTCAATTATAGTCACATGTAACTTGACGAGTAGGACATGTGCACGCATGGGATACAGCTTAAGGGCTCTCGGAATAGTAATTACCTGCTGGACCAGGTGTTGGCACTCTGTGTACTAATGCAATCTCTTCTCCTCCTCCTCCTGCAGAACAGAATATTGAAAGACACTCCAACTAAGACATCACTTCCATTTGCCTTCACGTGGACCGACCTCTTCCTGCCACTTGAACTCATAACCCAGAAATCAGCCATCTTGTTTCAGTTCAATTGAGAACTCAAGTCTGAAAAGACTACTCTGCATTTACTGCATGTTTTCTTAGTTTATTTCTCATCTTATTATACAGGGTCATCGAGGTGGTGCCCCAAATCTTTATCTTTGTTTGTGACTTCTTTTACAGAGGACAAAACAAATGTTAATAGCAGTGTCCTAATAATGCACCAAGATGCATTGGACAAACAAAAATGCTTTTATTCTTAAAAAATAACCTATATAATATCACTTTTCTCCTAAATATTAGCTGATTTATTAACATTTATCCAAATTACACCAACAATTATATATGTCTGTTACAGTCACGGCAAACTCTCATTCGATAAAAACAGTTTGTGATTTATGTGCAACATGGCCCAGCTAATTTATTTAACATTAGGAATAATAAAAATCATTTAGGTGACCTAATAAAACAGTGAGTTATAAGATATTACTGTACTGTATATTTTCAATCTTAATGCACTCCATTTAGGAAGGGCCTACTGAAACCCTTTGGTAAAAGCTATAGTCAAAAGAAAACAGAAGGTGGGCACCAAGTCTTTGATGGAGGATGGTCAAGTAACATTTAGCAAAGCAATACATTGATCAAAAGGTTATTTTTTCAACATTTAAAACTAATGATGGGTAATCTAAGTTATATACATTTAAACAGTAAATTGCCCAAATAATTGGTAAAAGGCTTTAATTTGTATTATAATCTAAAATGGCTGAATTAATTTTGGAGAAAGCAGTGAATGATCACAGAGTGGAACTATTACAATGCTCACACTATACAAGTCATCTTACAGATTTCATACAAAAGTATAACAAAATGAATCCTGACCTGTAGATCTGCAGCCAGCTCACTGTAATATGACTTGATATTCAATACATCGTCAGTCGCGTCTGGTGCTGGGAATTCAACCTTGACTTCAGGGACATCACTGACAGGAACAGTGAGTGCTTCCACAAGCTGTGAATTGTAAAAGTAATTAACCATTTCAGAAGAGAATACAAAAGAAATATTTGGCAAAAAAAAAAAAATTCTTAACGTGATTATCATCTTGCCTAAATACTTCAATTTGTTGGACCCAACTTTTAAACCTATTATCCCAAATATTAAGCCAACCCAATCACAGGGAATGCACAAACCAGTGTGTGTTTTTCTTTGTGCCTGTCCCAAACCCGGATAAATGGGGAGGTTACGTCAGGAAGGAAATCCAGCGTAAAATCTTGCTAAATCAATATGCGGACAACATTACAAATTTCCATACCAGATCGGTCGAGCCCCGGGTTAACAACGACCGCCACCAGTACTGTTAGCCAACAGGGTGCTGGAGGAAATTGGGCTACTGGTGGCCGAAGAAGAAGAAGGAGAAGAAGAGGGGGAAGACATGTCCGGAGGCAGGAGGAGAGGAGGAAAGTAAAGAGAGTGGAACTGAGGGTAGGAACTTTGAATGTTGGCAGTATGACTGGTAGGGGGAGAGAGTTAGCAGATATGATGGAGAGAAGGAAGGTTGATATATTGTGCGTGCAAGAGACTAAATGGAAGGGGAGTGAGGCCAGGTGAATTGGAGGTGGATTCAAATTGTTCTGTCATGGAGTGGATGGAAGGAGAGATGGGGTAGGAGTTATTCTGAAGGAACAGTATGTCAAGAGTGTTTTAGAGGTGAAAAGAATGTCAGGCAGAGTAATGATTATGAAGCTGGAAATTGGAGGTGTGATGATGAATGTTGTTAGTGCATATGCACGGCAAGTTGGGTGTGCAATGGGTGAGAAAGAAGATTTTTGGAGTGAGTTGGATGATGTGATGAACAGTGTACCCAAGGGACAGAAAGTGGTGATTTGAGCGGATTTCAATGGGCATGTTGGTGAAGGGAACAGAGGAGACGAAGAGGTGATGGGTAGGTATGGTGCCAAGGAGAGGAATGAAGAAGGTCAGAGAATAGTGGTTTTAGCCAAAAGGATGGACATGGCTGTGGTGAATACGTATTTTAAGAAGAGGGGGGAACATAGGGTTACGTAGAAGAGTGGAGGAAGATGCACACAGGTAGATTACATCCTATGCAGGAGAGTTGATCTGAAGGAGATTGAAGACTGCAAAGTGGTGGCAGGGGAAAGTGTAGTTAAGCAGCATAGGATGGTGGTCTGTACAATGACGTTGCAGATCAAGAAGAGGAAGAGAGAGAGGGCAGAGCCAAGGGTCAAATGGTGGAAGTTGAAAAAGGAAGACTGCAAGGTTGAGTTTAGGGAGGAGGTGAGACAGGCACTGGGTGGCAGTGAAGAGTTACCAGACAGCTGGGAAACTACAGCAGATGTAGTACGAGTGACAGCAAGAAGGGTGCTTGGCATGACATCTGCAAAGAGGAAGGAGGAAAAGGTGGTGGAATGAGGAAATACAGGACAGTATACAGAGGAAGAGGACAACTATGAAAATATGAAAAATGGAAAGGCCGTTGGTCCAGATGACATACCTATGGAAGCATGGAGGTGTTTAGGACAGATGGCAGTGGAGTTTTTAACCAGATTGTTTAATGGAATCTTGGAAAGTGAGAGGATGCCTGAAGAGTGGAGAAGAAGTGTACTGGTGCCGATATTTAAGAATAAGGGGGATATGGAGGACTGCAGTAACTACAGGGGAATAAAATTGATGAGCCACGGCATTAAGTTATGGGAAAGAGTAGTGGAAGCTTGGTTAAGAAGTGAGGTGATGATTAGTGAGCAGCAGTATGGTTTCATGCCAAAAGAGCACCACAGATGCAATGTTTGCTCTGAGGATGTTGATGGAGAAGTTCAGAGAAGGCCAGAAGTAGTTGCATTGCGTCTTTGTGGACCTGGAGAAAGCATATGACAGGGTGCCTCGACAGAAGCTGTGGTATTGTATGAAGAAGTCGGGAGTGGCAGAGAAGTACGTAAGAGTTGTACAGGATATGTATGAGGGAAGTGTGACAATGGTGAGGTCTGCGTTAGGAGTGATGGATGCATTCAAGTTGGAGGTGAGATTACATCAGGGATCAGCTCTGAGCCCTTTCTTATTTGCAATGGTGATGGACAGGTTAACAGACGAGATTAGACAGGAGTCCCCATGGACTATGATGTTTGCTGATGACATTGTGATCTGTAGCGATAGTTGGGAGAAGGTTGAGGAGACTCTGGAGAGGTGTAGATATGCTTTAAAGAGGAGAGGAATGAAGGTCAGTAGGAACAAGACAGAATACATGTGTGTAAATGAGAGGGAGGTCAGTGGAATGGTGAGGATGCAAGGAGTAGAGTTGGCAAAGGTGGATGAGTTTAAATACTTGGGATCAACAGTACAAAGTAATGGGGTTTTGTGGAAGAGAGGTGAAAAAGAGTGCAGGCAGGGTGGAATGGGTGGAGAAGAGTGTCAGGAGTGATTTGAAACAGACGTTTAGAAGCAAGAGTGAAAGGGAAGGTCTACAGGACGGTAGTGAGACCAGCTATGTTATATGGGTTGGAGACGGTGGCACTGACCAGAAAGCAGGAGACAGAGCTGGAGGTAGCAGAGTTAAAGATGCTATGATTCGCACTGGGTGTGACGAGGATGGATAGGATTAGAAATGAGGATATTACCGGGTCAGCTCAAGTTGGACGGTTGGGAGACAAAGTCAGAGAGGCGAGATTGTGTTGGTTTGGACATGTTGTGACGATGCGGGTTCTGCTCCACGCTCCCATCTTGCTTTCGGAAGCCCTTGAACCCGACACCATCGGTAATGCGACCGAGGAGCTTGGCAGTGAGGCACAACAAATGGAGCAAGGGGATGGTGCAAAAAGTGGCAAGTGCTTTTATTAAAACAATAACAAAAACAAAGTGTCCAAATAAATAAGTGCAGTATCTCCAAAATCTTTAAAATAAATAATCTAATAAAAACAGAGGTGAAAAGTGAAGGTTAAAAAAACAATAGAAAAAAAAATCCTTTAAAACAAGGTTAAAACAACGGCTGGAAGCAGTCTCTTTAAAATCCAAAACACGGTGCCTACTTTCACCTGGCGGCTCCCCTGCTTCTCCCATCAGGCTTCTCAACAGGGGAGTCGCCTTTCCTGCAGCTGACCTTCTTTCCATTCCTGATCTGGAGGTTTCCTGATCCCTGGCTTCGGTTGTGCTTCCTCCAGACTGAGACTTGGCTTTTCCCCAACGGCCAGGACGCTCACATTGTGGAATCCATCACCCAAGCCTCCTGACTCCCGCTGTCTACCACGGTGAGCCATCCTTCTGCTGGTCACTCCCGCTCTTCACAATGCTCAGGGGGAGTTGACCACTACCAACTGCCCTAGGTGTTGGCCAAACACCCCGCTAGGGCTCACTGTCCAGCTGCCTATGAGCACTCACTCGCTCGCTCTCTCTCTCTTTAACACACACGGCTTTCTCCTTATTGCTTCCTGCTTTCTTCCACACTCCTGCAACCTCCGTTTCTTTCTTTCTCTTTTTTCTTCATCCTCCTCATGCTACTATACCACGCCCCCTTTCTAAGCTGCAAATGCGTTGATTATTTATTTAAAACTGGCCCTTTTGACATGAGCTGTGGACCACACATGTGCAGAGGACAGATGCTGGGTATATTGGGAGAAGGATGCTAAGGATAGAACTGCCAGGGAAGAGGAAAAGAGGAAGGCCTAAACGAAGGTTTATGGATGTGGTGAGAGAGGACATGCAGGTGATGGGTGTAACAGAACAAGATGCAGAGGACAGAAAGATATGGAAGAAGATGATCCACTGTGGCAACCCCTAACGGGAGCAGCCGAAAGAAGAAGATCCCAAGTATTAAGCCAGCACAAAGCACTCACTTGTTTCTGGGAGTACATAAGATCCATGAAAGTGAATAATTTGAAGTATTATATTGTAGCAATCCTTAGAGGGGTGCGGGAAATGGAGGAATGGAATTAAATAAATTCATGTCTTTTTTTCTTGAATGACCCTAAAAAGGACCATTTGATTTTTTCAGTGCTGTTTCTACCGTCTGTTGAAATGTTCAGTGGAGACCCACACTCCCAGCTGCTCACACACCACCAGCTCCACCTCACCTGCTCACCCAGGTTCTTAGATATCCTGTATGCAACACTGCTTCCCCAGCATTCTCTGTGTCCATCCAAGCCCAGGGTCCAATCCAAGGCTGAACTGTGGCCAAGCAGCCAGGAGATGTGCTCAATCAAAGTGCTCTGTAAGGGCTGTATCTATACCCAAACCCCACCCCATCCGCCACTACTTGCAGGGTGCTTTATAGCCAGCTTTTCCGTTGCCACCTAAGGAGCATGTACCTCAAAGGTCCAGACCCAGAGCTTGTTAAAATATTAAAACAAAAATGAATACTAAAATACTCTGTATTATTCTTCATTTAAGGCAAAACAGTTAATTGTCTCATTGCAACACACATGAAATACACCGACTCAAAACAAGCAGATTCCAAACAAATCTAGACAGCTTAAGTCACATGAAAGCCCTGTGTTATCCATTTTGCTGCTATTAGGGATTTTTCTTCTTTCTTAGTTCAATAACTACAACTTACCCTACATGCTAAACCTTGACTGTACAAAGGTATATCAACATTTCCTACAATCCTTCACAATCTTTTTTTTGCATATTTTATCATTTATGATTGTCTCATTTAAAAATCTGATGTCAAAATTTCATGACAGCAGAAAACAAATGCTTTTTGAATACTAAGAGGGATATCTAAAGAGGTAAACAATGCTCTAAATTTACAATGGTGAACTATGCCAGTATTGGGGTATAGTAATCCCTCCTCGATCGTGGGGGTTGCGTTCCAGAACCCCCCGCAAAAGGTGAAAATCCGCAAAGTAGAAACCATATGGGTATATGGTTATTTTTATATTGTCATGCTTGGGTCACAGATTTGCACAGAAACACAGGAGGTTGTAGAGAGACAGGAACTTTATTCAAACACTGCAAACAAACATTTGTCTCTTTTTCACAAGTTTAAACTGTGCTCCATGACAAGACAGAGATGACAGTTCCGTCTCACAATTAAAAGAATGCAAACATATCTTCCTCTTCAAAGGAGTGTGAGTCAGGAGCAGAGAATGTCAGAGAGAGAGAGAGAGAAAAAAGCAAACAAAAATCAATAGGGCTGTTTGGCTTTTAAGTATGCGAAGCACCGCTGGACAAAGCAGCTGCAAGGATGTACAATGTAAAGGTAGTCTTTCAGCATTTTTTAGAGGAGCGTCCGTATCCTCTAGGCCAGTGTGCGAACAGCCCCTCTGCTCACACCCCCTCCGTCAGGAGCAGAGAATGTCAGAGAGAGACAGAGAGAGAGAGAAAAACAAACAATCAAAAATCAATACGTGCCCTTCAAACTTTTAAGTATGCGAAGCACCGTGCGGGAAGCATGTCGCTTGACAAAGCAGCTGCACAGATGGGAGCAACGTGAAGGTAATCCTTCAGCATTTTTAGACGAGCGTCCGTATCGTCTAGGGGTGCGAACAGCCCCCCTGCTCACACCCCCTACGTCAGGAGCAGAGAATGTCAGAGCAAGAGAGAGAGAGAGAGAGAAAAGCAAACAATCAAAAATCAATACGTGCTGTTTGATCTTTTAAGTATGCGAAGCACCGTGCGGAAGCATATCCTTTGATAAAGCAGCCATGTGTAAGCCCAGCAAGGAAGAGAGCAATGTGAAGGTAATCTTTCAGCGTTTTTTGAGGAGCGGCCGTATCCTCTAGGGGTGCGAACAGCCCCCGTGCTCACAATATAGTTGAGGAGTTTTATTTAATACGTAATATCCGCTGTGGTTGGGTAGCTTCTCAGCCATCTGCCAATAGCGTCCGTTGTATGAAATCAACTGGGAAAACCAACTGAGGAAGCATGTACCAGAAATTAAAAGACCCATTGTCTGCAGAAATCCGCGAACCAGCAAAAAATCAGCGATATATATTTAAATATGCTTACATATAAAATCCGCGATAGAGTGAAGCCGCGAAAGTCGAAGCGCGATATAGCGAGGGATTACTGTATAGGGAATCTGGATTTAGTTCAGACATAGCACCTAAGCAGTGGACATTTAAGCATTAATACATTATAATCAGTTTGGAATCAACATTTATCATGACTAGTGATGAGTGAACCACAAAGAGTTTTGTTTTGACAGTTCAACAAAATTATGGAAATGTTCAGGAACTTTGCTGAACTCTGTGAAATGCATTGAAGTAAATGGGGAATGAGGAACTGAACTAGTCTTGATTAGATTATAATTATGAAATGGACTTTTAAGTATCCCTGAGGACTAGGGAAATATTTGGCAAATATGCTGGAGTGACTATTATACTTAAAATTGTGATCTGAGCTGTGAGACAGCAGTGCTAACCACTGCTCTGCCATGCCTCAAGCAACAAAAGTTGCAGAGGGAATGACTACCACAAACGAAATACAAAACAGCCACAAACTAGCAATAAGTAAATAAAAGATAGATAATTTCGCTGACAGTTCTAATTTTGGGGCACACATTCTCAGTGCCTGGAAGCAGCAGTGTAGAACTGGCTCTTTCCATTGTTTGAAGTTGTAGCTCCAGCTGCAGGCTAACATATACTTGTGCAGATGGACTTCCATCAAGGACAAACACCTGACTCAAGAAGTGGAAGGGAGAGGAATCCTTTAGGCTTGATGTAGTTGGACACATGGCTAATTATGCAAGCAAAAATTAGTCATGCGGTGCCAGAACACAGGAATTAATTTTATACTGTATAACTGGTGGCAGTACTAATAATATTCTTATTATGGTCAGCTAATGCAGTGTTTAT
Organism: Erpetoichthys calabaricus; assembly: GCF_900747795.2. Classification (NCBI taxonomy): domain Eukaryota; kingdom Metazoa; phylum Chordata; class Cladistia; order Polypteriformes; family Polypteridae; genus Erpetoichthys; species Erpetoichthys calabaricus. The sequence goes on along the minus strand of NC_041405.2, from coordinate 91,558,466 downwards.
GAACCTTTATGGTCCGACAATCCAGTTTTGTCTTTTTAAATTCATTGATGACAAACAAGGTGCCAATGCACGCCACCGACTTGGTGAAACAAGTGTGACAGGTGTGGCGGGGGTATTCTCCCTTGGTGAAACGTGGGTGATCAGAAGAGTGAAGAGAGGTGCCCCCATTAATGAAATTAGCTCACTTAGAAATGGGAAAACATTTTGCACAGAACTGTTGATTGATTAGGCAAACCAACAAAGGCAAACCACAACAAAAAAGTGGGTCACGACCCAGTGCTTGAAAAACATTGCGCTAATGTACCCCTAAAATGAAAATACTGCAAGTTTTTTTTTGTTTTTTTTTTGCCTATGACCTTACAGTTAGACTACATGAAAGTTTTGCGCATGGTTGTTATAGCTCTGAGATGTAACTCTAGTATTGCAAAGCATCAAGGGCTGCTAGGAAAAAAAATGTTCACCTAAACCAGCTTAAGGCTAATTATTCAGGAAAATATGCAGCAAACAAGATAACTGATGAACATGGCATATTCGCTGGGAAAAACACTTTGGAAAATTTCACAGATCAACACCAGTAATAACTGAAAGATAGGGTTGCCCATATAAGTGTAGTCATGTTTCCAGCTCATTTCCTGACCCTTGATGTATACAGGACCTCAATGTAGTTCCATTTCACTCTTACAATATTTTCTGCTGTCTGAATAACATGCTGAAGTTTAGGTTTTAAGTGAGAAGATAAATTGCCATTCTAGACTGTTATACAGAAACTGGGGATGCCTTCAGTGACAGCTCTACAAAACTGCACCAGCATTAATTGGGACAGGTCAAACTTTTTAAGCCGATAAAGGGAAAAAAAGATGTGCAGGTACCTGAACAAATGTTGCTATCAATTAACATAAGTCTTATAAACATCCTAAAGATGACCTTTAATATAGAAATGACTATATCATTGGTCCTTTCTCAGGGGATTAAAGAAAGAAATGCACTATTCATTAGTCACTAGAAAACATCTAGAACTGTTTCTAGATACTGGTCAACATAAAGTAAAGAAAATGTTGCATTTTCAAATATTAGGCACTGTAGTTTATTGCGTGCATGTATGGATGGTACATTTTACATATTAATTCTATATATATTTGGCATGGTGGTACTATGTTTGCAGTCTCTCATTTCCAGAAGATCAGGATTCAACCTTCAAACCTGTTTGTGTAGAGTTTGCATGTTCTCCATATGTATTTGTTTTTCCTCCCAAAGAAAGGCTTGTAATAGTTTCAATTAATGACTTTAAATTGATCCCATGCAAGAGACAGCACACTGGTGTGCGAGGTGACAGAATGGAACTCTATCCAAAGTTGGTTCCTGTCTTGCACCTTATTATGCCAAGGCAGACTCTGGTCTCCACCACCATGAACTAGATAAATGGCCAGGAATATGACTTTTTAATGATATTTATTGTACACACTGTGATCACCAAAAAAAAAATCTACATCCCAGTTGCCAATGGGCTGGACTTCAAACCATAAAGATTGGACGCTCCTATCTGACTCCAGGCATGTATGCCTGCCAGTTTATAATCATCTGTTTCTTGTCTGGAATTAAATCCACATAAATTCTACTGTTTGCTGAATGAAAAACACTGATGTCTACTTTTCACATTCACACAATAAGAATGGGGGGGTTATCCTACTTGGATGTCACCAAGTCTGCTGACTACGGTCAATATAGCCACACTTCTGTACCACAGGCTGTGGTGAAAGTGTCTCCTGTGGTGAAACACTCTGTTTCTCAGCGGGATCCTCAGTAACACCTCCCTAGTCAACAGAAAAATAGATCTATGAGCTACAAACCCATGACAGTCTGCTCAAGAAAAGGCACACAAAAATATGTTTCACTATAAGTATAAGCTGTTTATGAATGTTTTTTTATTTTACTAAATAAGAAGAAGTGGGCTTTTAAAGAGACAAAATTTAAAATATGGGTGTGACGTAAAGCCATGACCTCACTGAAAGAAGCATACCATTATTTAATGGAACAAAGGCCTTTTTAATTTGAAAGTGAAATGGATCAAGTAAAATCAAGATGGAAAACAACATATTCATCAGAAAAATTTACATTATTTGTTATGTTAGAGTGCTTTGTGGATTCAATTTGCAAGTTCTGCCATTGTCCCTGATCAAAGTTTCTTCCTAAAGTCCAAAAGCGGGGTGTGTGCTTTATTGGAATCAGTAAATTTTTTTTGACTATGACTGTAACCAAGAAGCTTCATTTCGGCATATCTTGTGAAGGAGAGGCAGCCCATCAAATGAGTGTTACTGACTGGCATCATTATGGCAGGGGCAGGCTTCAGCAACTGTGAAATTCCACATTTAGTTTTGACTTATGATAGCTGGTCTTCAGTGACTATTGGGTAATAATCTATTCTTCATACAGCACCTCTAACAATATTCATTTTGTCAAAGAAAAGAATACACAGTATCTACCTAAAGTGACATCATAGTGTACCTCTGCCAAACAGCTGCACTTGTATATACTCCCTAAAGGCATACATGATACAGTGGGACAGACTATATATTTGGCAGCAGAGAAAACAAATTAAATAAATGCCCAATTGTCATTTCTAAACCTTCCTTTGTTCTTGCCAGGCCATTTATACAAGTATCAACTATCATCCCAAGGGGCATGCCTTTGTGGCAACTAGAGTGCATGACTCTCACCTGGTTGTGTTTGTTTTCCATCCGTCTCCGCTGCTCCTCATAGATTCCAACTTGGTCCTGCAATGCCAAGCACTCTGCTGTCAGAAAGTCAAGTTGCTGTAGGAAGAGAAAATATCATTCAATCCACAAAAACTAATGCACAAATCAACCATATGCTCCACAACATCAGGCTTCTCCAACCCTGGAAATGGATAAAGCTCTATAAAAGACCATTATTACTAAAGGTATGCAAGTTATCCACTGATTAACCAAATGTAATGTTCCAGTAATTGTAAGTTTGTTAATCAAACTGCCTGTTGTCTACTGATATAAAACATAATTCAACAGGTAAAGTGCAACTCTTTACAAGTTAATGTAAGTTATATATAAAGAAGACCATTCCCACTGGTAAAGATCATAACTAGACTAGAGCTCTTTAGGAAAATGCATTTTTGCATACAAGAATAATTAGCTCTAAGAGTAATCATACAAAGCATACTCTGCTTTAACAAAGGAATTCATAAAAAAAGAAAACACCTTGGTCTACCTTTACATACTCTCTGATAAACATACCAGATATTGAACAGAAACTCAGCAGGAATAAATCAGCTAGACCTGCCAATGGTAATGATGGTGAGGTTAACTAACATGTTTTTTAAACCAATTTAAAACATAAACTGGAAAGATTCAAACAAGTTTTATGAAATAAGAACAAGTACATTTCACCTTCACAATTCAGAGCAGAATGGCAAATTATTCTGAGGTAAATTAAGCCAAAGAGCTTCAGTAGCTAACTGAAAAAGAACCAGCATTACATACATCAGAATCAGATGTACATCCTATTCTGTGCACTCCCAAGAATGTTTAGTCACATGCACAACCAAAAGCTCAATTCAGTGTTCTGGCAGCTCAAAAATATAATACTATCTTCCTAACTGTCAGACCACAGCATGTGTGGATTGGCAGAATTTCTACTATCATTCAGTCCTTCGATACAAGTACAACACAGGGTAACTCCAACTTCATCACTAAACTGCCTATAACACTACCGCTGCAGGCCTGCTCACCAATCAAAATGAGAGAGCTTTCAGAGAACAAATTTTCCTTCTTACATAAGGGGGCCAGGGTGACAGTTTGAAACTTGATGCCAGGAAAACCAAGGAGTTGACAATACTGTAGATTTTAGGAACCAGGAGACAGACCATACACCTGTCTACACTGGATGAGATGTTGTTGAGAAGGTTAACAGCTTTAAATTTCTTGGATTTATTATCACCTATAAGAATGAAAAATCAAAAAAGAGGTTTCCTTATGTGATGGATGGCCGGTGAGAGTTTCCGGCCCTCACCCCCAGGCCGCCAGGAGGAGCTCTCCCAACAGCATGGACGGGCCCCGAATTCCAGCAGAGCCTCATGGACTATGTAGTTTTTATGCACAGCCCTGCTGGATACCTTGGGGACCACCGGGAGTCGCTGTAGGGAGGCTCATCGACTCATATGTGCCCTATAACCTGGAAGTACGTCCTGGTCACGTGAACAGGAGAGATGACGTACTTCCAGGTTGAAGAAAAGGACTTCTACCCTGACCCGAAAGTAATAAGGACTTGTGGACTATTGGGCAGGAACACCTCTGGGTCAGGGAGTATAAAAGGACTCTGGGAAAGCCCAGACACTGAGCTGAGCTGGGAGGTAGGGTGGCGAAGTGTCTGGGAGAGGAGGACTGGTATTTGTGATAGTGTTTGTTGATTATATGAATAGTGTGGAGTGGAGGGTGCTTGGTGCACTGTATTATAACAAAATAAATAATAGTTATACTTTTACCTGGTGTTTGGAGTGGTACCTGAGGGTTCAAGAGGTGGATCAGAACCTCAACTGCTACACTGGCATAGCCGGCAGGATTATCTGGCCGTCTGTTGGCAGAAAACCTGCATTTAAAACAAATATTGTGTGGGCAGGAAACCCTAAGAAGGTCCCTCTTCAACGCACGGAGGTGCAAACACCACCCACTACAGAGAGCGCTGCGACTGTGAGCCTTGCTAAACTTCAGACCACGATGGGGAAAAAATCCGGAAAAAAGAATAGGCATACTAATTGGGTGCAGACCCTGACAGAAGCCGAGAAGAACTGGACTGAGGAGGACCTGGCACTGATAAAGGCTTAACGAGCTGGAGTGGCGCAACAGCAGGAACGCTGTCAGCCATCGGACGCGCCGGATTCCCTAAATAGATTGGGAACACCGCTGCCAAGTCTGGAGGTATGTGCTGGGAAAACGCCCGAAATGCCGGGGAGTTTTTATTCCTATTTTGCAGAAGCCTGCTTCCAGAAAACAAGCGGTGGGTCGGATGCCTGCCTCATACCTCGGCAAGATGGCCACGATAACTAGAAGACAGGCCAGGCTAGGAGTCGGCAAGCGACGAGCCCATGCGAGGGATACGACCACGTGACCTCGCGCGATGGATGCCAGGATGGAGAAGGTCAGTTTGGGTCCTTCGGTGAGGTCATTATTTCCCCGACGGTTCTGAGCTCCCTGAAAAGGAAGGGGGAGGCGAGCGAAGCAGCGCCGAAATTAAATAAAGAGAAAGAGGAGCGGGATGTGACTGAACAGTCTGCCGACAAATTAGAAAAGGCAGATCGCAGTTGGCCGCTGGAGGCCACCTGATCCTCTTCGGACTCCAAGTCCCAGGAGCCTTTGCGCGACCCAGCAGAACACGTGGCAGAAGCGGACGTGCCCATTGGCTCCCGGCCGGCAGGTAAAGAGAAGGTGGAAGCGAAATTACCTCCGGCCGAAGTAAATAACTTTGTGGACGTGCGGGACCTCGAGTAGTACCTCGAGCCCGTATATACTTTCTTTCAGGGTTTAAAGGAATTGAAAGAACGTGTGGAAGAGCTGGGAGCTACAGCCGAGGCGCCACTGAAAGGACTACTGGAATACCTGCAGCGATTAGGCCAAGAAGCCCCGGTCTTGATTGATTCGGCAGTACAGGTAAGCCGTACTGTATATCATAAGGGGACTCAGTGCAATCCGGGCCCGCAATTAATAAGTAGCGGGTGCCAAGTCACTGCGAACCCGACAAGGGATTGTGGCACGATAACCGAGTGGTCGGGGAAAGGAATGAACGAGCCGGGGCAAGCGTATGATGCGGCCTCCCGGAGCGATTTGGACCTCCAGACCCCGACCTGTGTTATAAGGGAGTTGTCGCTGGCAACCGGAGGGGCGGGGGAACCGCCGATCGAACCGGTACAGCTGAAAAGTGCTGTTACCCGGAGCGATATGGTGCTGAGGATGCCGCCTCCTAAGAAGCGAAGGTCAACGGGCATGCAGACAGTAAAGAGGCTCTCTTTTACCAATAGAGAGACTCAAGCTGTGCACAAGCCCCAGAATAAGCAGGAGATCCCCAAAATAAAACGCAGATCTCCTGACAATATGGAGAAACGGGCTGAGAGCAGCGAGGCGGCTGTAAAACCTCCCTTGGTGGAGGAAAGGGCGGAGTTGACAGAATTCCCGAGATGTTTCCGGTCTCGGGGAGAAAGACAACCGGGAGGACGACGGCGGTGTTACAACTGTCATCAGCCGGGCCACGTTTAGCGAAGTTGTTCTCAGAGGACAGGGGAATGGAGAGACAGACGATACACCGTTCCCCCTAGGTTCTCTGGGGGCCCTAGACAACACGGCCGAGGCCCGACTGACACGTCCTCCTGGAGGAGGACGTCCCTCGTAGGGCTGGACACTCTGCCCCAGTTGTCGTCGCTAAGGGGGGGGAATTGTGATGGATGGCCAGCGAGAGTTTCCGGCCCTCACCCCCAGGCCGCCAGGAGGAGCTCTCCCGACAGCATGGACGGGCCCCGAATTCCAGCAGGGCCTCATGGACTATGTAGTGTTTATGCACAGCCCTGCTGGATAACTTGGGGACCACCGGGAGTCGCTGTAGGGAGGCACATCGACTCGTATGTGCCCTATAACCAGGAAGTACGTCCTGGTCACGTGAACAGGAGAGATGACGTACTTCCAGGTTGAAGAAAAGGACTTCTACCCTGACCCGGAAGTAATAAGGACTTGTGGACTATTGGGCAGGAACACCTCCGGGTCAGGGAGTATAAAAGGACTCTGGGAAAGCCCAGACACTGAGATGAGCTGGGAGGTAGGGTGGCGAAGTGTCTGGGAGAGGAGGATTGGTATTTGTGATAGTGTTTGTTGATTATATGAATAGTGTGGAGTGGAAGCTGCTTGGTGCACTGTATTATAACAAAATAAATAATAGTTACTGTATACTTTTACCTGGTGTTTGGAGTGGTACCTGAGGGTTCAAGAGGTGGATCAGAACCTCAACTGCTACACTTAATATATTTTTGATTTCTCCTAGACAGCAATGAGAGCAGAAAAAATAAAGGTAAAACCATTTCTTTAGTTACGCAGAATGAAAGGAAAAGTGAAAACTAAATAAGGTCTGTGGGTAACAAAATCTCTTGTGTCTAAAAGAGACAACATGAGTCAAGGTGTGCTTCGTGTGCAATTCACATTCACTTCACCTAATTTAGCCTGCATTATGACAACTATTGCTACTACTAGTCTGTGGGAGACATGCACGTAACAATTTTATTCAAACTACGGATACAGATTTTTTAAAAAAAATTATACAGTGCCCTAAGCCATTTTTTCTCTTTTAATATTAGTGTATCATTGTATTTAATGGCATGCCTTTGGTCTTCTTGATAGGGTATTATTAATACCATACCACCAAGTTGTTCAGTAGTTAAATATAAATATTATAAACATGCAATTTCACAGAAGCAAAATATATGGCAAGAGTCAAAAGTAAGAAGCTGCCTACAGCAGCATAATGGGTGGCTGAGTGATTTTATTTGCCTTTTCTGGATTACAGTATTTGATAGTAGAGCTGTTTGCAAGTCTGGACATACAGTAAAATATATCTTTGAAATAAAAAAAAAGGTGCATACAATTCATCAACCACCCCATATATTTCATACATTATGCATTCATTAAAATATACACAAAGATGGAAACACATAATTATATACAGAGAAAGATATACATATAAAAGTATTTTCTTAAATGTGAGAGA